>NC_138550.1:36455847-37055847 GCF_964273705.1 Natrix helvetica | reverse complement strand
TCCGCTCCCAACAGCAGCCCCCTTCGACGAGCTCCACGTTGGGACGGACTCTGGGAGGAATCTGGTTTGGTCCGGCGAACCACCACCGCCCCCTTCCCGGAGGAAAAGAAAAGTTTCTGCACTACTCACCGCAGCAGACGCGGGAGAGGAGCAAACCCAACGATAGCAAGCCGGGTAAAGCAGGCATGGTTCGGCGGCGGCAGCAGCAACAATGCCGGGCCGAAGGGGAAGAAGAAGAAGAGGAGGCTAACTCGCGGCCGGGCGGAACGGCCGTCTCTATGGACCCGGCCATGCTGGAGGCTAGGAGCTACTCCCAACCGCCGCCGCTACGACTCCCAAGCGCTCCCGCTACAGCCTCCTTCTCCTCTTCCCTGCGCCGGGTCCGTGTGTCACTGTGAGGAAAGGCGCCGCCCCCGCCGCCCCTCCCTCCAAAGGAACGGGACACACCACCCCGCTTGCCAGAGGAGGGGGGAGGAAAGGCGGACTTTCCCCCATGCGCGCTGAGCCGCGGCACCCGAAGCTTCTCCCTTCTCCGAGGCCATTCCCTAAGGAGCTGTCCCCAGTTCGGGTGACGTAGCACCTCCTGGGAAGCTGGGCATCTCAGAGATGTCACAATGTCTTCTTCGTCCCCCCATACATGTTATTGGTACGTTCCATTCCTTCCCCCTACTCACTTGTACCAACCCAAAAGGGGGGGGAGGGTGGAATCATTGCTTTTCTTTTCTCTCGCTTTTTTGCTTCAACCACATTTTTCCCTTTCTCCGTAGAGTATTTCTGCGCGTTCTTTGTTTCTAACCGGTGATATAGTTCTTGGCCATAATTTCCTCCTCCCATCTTTTTTCCTTACTTCCCAGTCCTTATTTTTTCCCCCATCCTCTTCATTTACTCTTTGGCATTGTCACTGCAAATCTCTCACGATGCTGGAAAACTTGGCTTGCTGACAAATGCCTTTGCTAGCTCACGCTTTCGCTTTTACCCCTGGGATAATTGGGTCTTCCGACCAGCTAAAAGCCGTGAACAGAGTACTACAAACACACATCAAGAAGGAGAAAGGAAATGAAGATCGGGGTTTTTCTCTCTGTCTCGATGCAAATCATCATCAGCTTTCCCGCCCCAAACCCAGCAATTCCTCGCCACCAAGTATCATGTAGCCGTGACACGACTTCCCATGTTTGCCTGCGCCAGGAGTGGTTCACCACGCTCACTAACGCCAGTGCGGGATTCCTTCCCGCCCCATCCCGCCGCTTCATGGGGACGATTTTGCACGAACCTGGCGAGAATTGTTTTTAACTGTGGAGTTTTACATTGTTGCCTTTGTGGCTGATAATGGACAACAAATTGGAGGACACGGGAAGGAAAAAGTCTGGCTGATAAAGTTAGGATGAGGCACTCTATTACCGAATAATTAAATATGCTGTTATCCGCCAAGCTAATTGCCAGTGAAGTAGATCACGTTCTGTGTTAGTAATTTTGCAGTTTTATATCCATTCAGCAGAAGCGAGTAGAAATAGAGAAGGCGGGAGGGGGGGGGGGGGAGACAGTGACAATGCAAACTTTAGAAGAGTCTTTATTTTCGAGGGGTGTGGGTGGATTTGTTTTCTTTGCTTACCTATCTGCAATAACTGTCCTTTCTTAGGGTCATTGTTGTTGTTGTTGTTGTGGATACTTGCTTTGTACTGGTAAGGTAGCCCCAAAGCTCATTTTGCACAGTCCATTAAAGTCGTGAGATGGTGAGCTGTTGCACCGTGGAAAGAGATTAGAATTCGCAGGAGTGAAAAGCAGCATATCATGTTCCCAATCCTCTTAGCCAATCAGATCTCTTTAGAAATAATGGGGTTTGGAAATGAGGAGATGATGGAAGAATGTTTATGAACATGTCATGTGTGTGGCTTTGAGAAATTGGCAGTACTGAGACCCTGATTCTGTGATACTCCAGAGAGATATTTTGGACTCTAATGATTTGTTCTTTATTATGCACCTTTTGAAAAGAATAATCATGCAACACAGCTAACGATGGGCTTATTTTGAATATGAATATCTATATGAATACATATAGAAGGAATTCTGCATATGATAAGATTCAAATTAAATGGTTTCATATCAGACATTGCATTGTTTTGTTTATCACAGTATGTCCAATTCCTAATTAAGAGTATATATTTAGTTTCACTATGCTAAATTAACATAACGGTCAAATTTGAAAGAAAAATGGCCATGTTTTGAATTTTGTGTGTAGGTATCTTAATACTGTGTGTTTTATATACGTGGCTTAAATACTTATGTAAGTATTTCTTTTGAAACTTGAGCCTTCAGACATTTCACCATGTGCTGGAAAGCACTTTCTTAATAAACATCTCAAGTGTAGAATAGAGCCAGTATGGTGTATTGGTTAAGGTGCTGGCCAGAGAACTGGGAGACTGAGAGTTCCAGTCTTGCCTTAGGCATGAAAGATGGCTAGATGACTTTGCACTAGTCTCTTTCAGCCCAACTCACCTCACAGAGTGGTAGTTGTGAAGAAAATAGAAGAAAGGAGCAAAGCATTGTGAACAGTATATATGTCTACGTGTTATTGCTATTGCTATTTGGTATGTTAGTCACTTTGAGTTATTTATAAGCAATAATAAAGCCAGGATAAAAATTAAATAAATAAATATCCCAAATATATTTTCAAAACCAGGACCTGTTTTTGGTAAGATAACCAGGTATTATAGTTGAAGTGTTAAATAGTCAATATTTAGTGGTTTGGACAGGCAGTGGAGGGATATGGTATATTTTTTTATAACCTGCTTTTATTTTTTCTAGAGGTTAATTGCTATGCTATCCCTACTAGAAACAAGATTAAACTGGGTATAGTATATATTTGATGCTGCAAGAGTTGGGTTTTATGTGTGTATGTTTCTCTCTGTGTTATGCATGCAAATTTTCACTTAGAGCTGTGAGCAGCCCAAGGCAGGAAGCCCCTAACAGAAACAATTTAATCCAAATTGCATCAATTCCTTCTACTTACTTGGAACATGCTGTGCTTGAAGGGCAAAAGTGTGCAGAATCAAAAGCAAAATCTGTAGTGTGAAGTGCAAAGGGGATTCCTAGTATCACCACCTAAATTATAGACTGTGATAGCTGTAAATTGGAGTATTATGCAGCTACTAGTTTTTTATATTCAGGATTCCTTCCGGAAGTTCATATAATTAAAAAACCAATAACTGTGCTTATAATCTAATTTCTTAGCTGATAAAGTGATCTGAGCCACTTTCTTTGGATAGACTGTAATTTGAATAATACAATATATTGAGAAAAAGAAAAGATTGTTTTATAGGAAAGCATTATAATAGATTTTTCATCTGCATGCTGGAACTGTATGGAACTGTTCCTTCATTCTTCTAAAGAATCCTGATTTATTTAGACGTGTTTTGAATTGTATTTATTTTAAGTTGCAAGCTGCCACAACTGAAAATCTCTGGACACATCACAGTATTCTAGTACAAAGGCAACACAAAGTAATATTGTATGAAACATTCATATGGGGAAAATAATCTTAAATTTGATAAAGTGCTTTATATAATGTATGTAAATCAACATGAACAGGTTTAATTCTGTAGTGCTTGTGAATTTAAATAGTAGACAAATTCTAGTTAGCAGTTAAATTTATTTCTAATAATGGTCTACTTATCAAAATGCAGTTATGTATTAAAGATATTTTCTAACAAACAGTCCATAGCAATTTAGGAGATTAGGAAAATTTACAAGGCATGTTAGTAGAGATAGTTTTCTGTCTTCCCAATTGCTTTAATCTACAAATTATTCACAACGTAGCTAACCAAACTTTTGGTGGATTTTGCACTATACCATTTTTTGGAGAAGTGAGTCTGCTATAGAAAGAACATTTATGGGAAGCTTTTTTAGGGATTAAAGTTTCTGTGTGTTTTCACATATCAAAATAGTAAGAAAATATGCCACCAGTTTTTAACCATCTTATTAAATGATAAGGTCTGAGAGGAGTGTGACAGGTGAAAAAAACTACTAGAACATTAACTATATCGTCAGATCAAGCAATATATGTAGAACGTATCACAGTGGAAGAGTAGACACTTTCATCTGTAAACTCATGCTGTGATATCAATGACAAATATGTTGTAGTGATAGAATTTATCTCACTGAAGAGATGTCAAAGCTTCTTGTGTAGACATTAATACAAGATATTATAAGAAAAGGTCTATTGAGAGATTAATAGAGGATTTCTATTCTGATTGTACAATCCTAGTCATGCTTCTTTGGAAGAAAGTACCACTGATTGCATTAACACAACATGCTTAACTCAGACATTCATTTACCTTCCCATCATTCCTTACTATTGGATCCAACAGTTCGTTTGTAGGTTCTAATGGGAGCAGTATCTATAAAACTACTGGTATAGTATGAAGATCACATTCCTAATAATTCCTTTGGATATTATAAGGTAGGGACACTGGATAATTTTATCTTCCATTTTATATCTAACAGATGTCAAATAGAGTGTATTTCAATCCATCCTTGAGAAGAAAGGAGGAAAAGCTAAGTTGACTAAAACAAGTTTGTTTTTTCTAATGCATTGCCTTAAATGATAATATCAGAACCTTTTTGGGTCAAGCCCAAAGAGTAGTAATTACTATTTCATCACATGCCCTGCACTTTTTATTGTCATGTGAAAATCTTGCTCCCAAATATTTTCAGATATTCAAAATGTGAGCTTCATATCCAAACACTTGTTCCGAATGCTGTACTGAAGGAATTAACTCCGAGTACCTAGCAGACTCTAGACTTTAACTCATATCTTTAGGAACAAGTGGCTTACATGCCTTCAAACTGGAGACAGAATAATGCAGGATCCTCAGAGGTGATGGACATAGGATTAAATCCCCATATGATAAGAATCTTATGCCTGATTCATAGGCTGGGATCTTAGAAGGACTCAGTTCTAGAGACCTGAACAGGTAACATTTCAGGAGCAGGCATTTTGTGACTTTAGGTTTCTGACCACCTTTAGTTGAGTTCCTGCCAGTTCTTTTTTCTTTGGTCTGCCTGCAAATGATCTAAAGCAAAACTTGCCCCCACCTCAAATTGTTCTGTTTCAATAAATCTCTATGTGAACAGAGGCTTGCAGTCTCTAAAACACAATATACCTGTGCAAATTTCAAGTGTAGTTTACAAATTCAAAATAAGAAAATGGAGAATATGGCAAGTGAATTTTGAACACCATTATAGTTGATTGAGATTACTTTTTTTTAAAAAAGGAAATTAATAAAGCCCCAAACATTAGGTTTATTATTACCCAGATGAACACAGTTTCACAGAGAAACAAATACTCTCTCTTCCAGCTCTCACATTGTGATTGCTGTTCTGCCTACTTTTAATAGCCATAGGCTCCTCTAAGCAGATGTTTGATCATTTGAACGTGAAGATAATTCACACTTATATAGCACAGTAGGGCTATAAAAGATCTCTAAACACTTCCAGCTATCCATTTCCAGTATGAGAAATATTGTTAAGAAATGGAAGTTACATGACATTATTGAAATCAAAGCAGGAACTGGAAGACTAAAAGATATTTCCTAGAATTTTTGAAAATTGGCCAGATATGCAACCCTCCCCCCCCCCAAAGATAACTACAACAGCTTCTGAAAAGTTTAGCTGACGCTGTTGTGGTTGTCCACAATCCATGTGCAGCATTGCTCATACAAGAGGAAAGGCATTTTTTTCCTATGACCTCATCACAAAAGACATCATCTAAACTATGCAAAATAAAACCTTGATAAGCCTGAACTATTTTGGAACAAAGTGTTTCAAACTGATGAAACAAAAAGTGAATTTGTTTACCCACAACCACACAAAATAAAATTGGAGGGGGAAAAAAAACACCTTGCCAGGCATTAAGGACAGCTGTGACGTGAGTTGTGGGGCAGCCTGTGGCAAGAAAATAATGTGCTGCTAGAAGAAATGATAGCTTTTTTCGTAATAATAATGTTGACGTTGTGTCCAGATTCTTCAAACTACAACTTCAGCTTTCATAGATTGCCATAGGAAAGACCTGTGGCTGCAACCATTGCCTGAACAATTCTGATCTTTGTAGGGATCAATTGCACTCAGTTTAGTATGACTCATCTTTATAACTATATTGTTCTGTACTCAGGATCTAGTATAGTGACATGGATTAACACTCATAGACCACTAATGCTGGTTCTCTCTCATTCTGTCCATATTGACAGTTCAATATCTACCCTAGTGTAGTGCACGGTAGAGGTTTGGGGTTTCAGGTCTCTTAATTCCTCAATCATCATGAACTTTAGTTAGCTGCACATTGAAGATCAAGAGACATGAAGGGCATCAAGCCAATGAGCCCATGTTTAACAGAATATCAGAGTTAGAAGGCACCTTGGTGGTCTTTTAGTCCAACCCCCAGCTCAAGCAGGAGTCCCAATGCCATTTCAAAGATAGGCAGCTGCCCAGTCTCTTCTTAAAAACCTGCAGTGATGGAACACCCACAACTTCTGGTAGCAAGCAGGTCCACTGGCTAATTGTTCTCACTGTCAGGAAAGTTCCTTAGTTCTGCGTTGCTTCTATTAGGTTGCTTCCAGGATATAGGAATTGAAATGTCTTGTTTTTTCCTCAAATCAGCCCAGTTGCCTTTTCAAAATAATAAAAACCACTTTTAATAATAATAATAATAATAATAATAATAATAATAATAATAATAATAATAATAATAATAATAATAATAATAATAATTTTATTTGATTAGCCGCAACCCTCTCCCGAAGGACTCGGGGCGGCGTACAATCAAAGCAAATAAAATACAGATAAAGACAACATACATACATAAAAAACAAAGACATATACATGTGCATGGAGGAGGTAGACTAATAAGTGAAGACAATTAAAAAACACAATTTAAAATCCCATTAAATAAAATTACCAAATTAAAAAACCCGTCAGGAGCGTTATGAAGTTATGGTTGAGCCAGGCCAGCTATTTGGAATAGGTGGGTCTTGAGCTTTATACGGAAGGAGCGGAGGTCAGTGGTGGTCCTAATATCCGGAGGGAGGTCATTCCACAGGGCTGGGCCCGCCACAGAGAAGGCTCTGCCCCTAGGCGCCGCCCCTCGGCACTGTCTAGTGGACGGCACCTGGAGAAGTCCCTCTCTGTGCGAGCGGATGGGTCGTAGGGATGTATGGGGCAGAATACGATCCCGCAGGTAACTAGGTCCTGAGCCATGGAGCGCTTTAAAGATCGTAATCAAGACTTTGAAATGCACCCGATAGACCACAGGAAGCCAGTGCAGCTCGCGCAGAAGAGGTGTCACATGGGAGTACCTAGTACTCCCCATAATCACCTGCGCGGCCGCATTCTGGACCAACTGCAGTCTCCGAGTGCATTTTGATACAACTATGACCTGGATGCCTGAGAATCTTCATAAACGTGTGGCAAAAATGGCTCACTTATCACATTCAGTAGCACTGATGACGTTACTTAGAACTTATTTTAGGTAAATGTTCTACTCTAGATGGATCAGAAAAGAATCATGTCTTTTTTCTGTGCTTTGGCCGGAGCATCTCTGCTCATGGAAATATATTTATTTATAAGACTTACATAGCTACCCAGCAAGACACAAAATTCTGGGGAGATAACCACCACCACCACCACCACCACCACCACCACCACCACCACCATCAACCCAGGCACTTACCATCACTAATGATGAGAAGAAATCAACAAAATTCCACATCGGGTTGGTCATCACCTGGGTCAACAAGGACCGTGTCAAGGCTCAGTTGTTGCTGTCATGGAACCAGGGCGTGCAACTGCAAAGTGACTGGAACCAAAGCGCAAAACTTGGACAACCGAAGAAAATCAAGAAATCATCAAATATTACTACCAGGCAGAACCAAAAACTGGGGATTTCAAAAACACCAGATATCACAGTTGTCGAAAACAGAAACATGCAATTTACTGAAATTGCGGTACCAGGAGATACCAGAGTCGAAGAAAAAGGACTGGAAAAAATCATGAAATACCGCACCCTGGCCATCGAAACTAGGTGATTATGGATGAAATATGTAACAGTGATACCCATTGTCATTGGGCACTTGGTACCATGTCCAAGATATTTATATGTTACATCAACAAATTGCAGCTTCCTGCAATAACATCAACAGAACTGCAAAAAACTGCGCTACTCAGAACATCATATATTTTAAAAAGGTACTTGGTTGATACCTAGGACACTGACAGCAACCAGTATCAACCATTAGCACCAGTCAATGGTATTTATGATGCATTTTTGAATGTTCAATTGACTGAGTTTCATGTTTAATGAATAAAGTATATAATAATAATAAAAACAGCCCCACTCCACCAATGTAACCAAAATTGGTTCCTCAGCCATCCTTCACCCAAACACCCAACAATTTCTTTGCCAGATCTAATCCTAATATTTGGCAGAACAGCTAAGTGTTCATATTTTTCTACCAGTCTGAAAGATGAAAGGCCTGCCTGATGCCAGGTGGAAGGATATTTCATGGAACAGGGTTGCTATGGAAAAGGCACACTTCCTATGTCCCACTAGATTGCAACAGTTAAGGGAATTGATAGATATTCAGGTCTACATGAGGTACCAACCTATGTCCTAACATTGTGATAGATTTATAGAAGGAATTGATAGAACAGGCAAGGGCCCAATTAATGATGTAAAGAGTTTCTGAATAGCAAAAGCTCTGGATATTCTGGTAAGTTTGAAAAGATGTGTCCAATAGATCTTGCATGCCCACGAATGTGAGTCTGTTTTTGATTCTAAATTTGGTAGAGAAATCTTTTACAAAACCCAATTCCTTCCAGAATATGACAGTCATGTATCCATTTCATGAGTATGAGTTTTGATTATATAGTTATATAGCTTCCTGGGTTTCTCACCATATTTGAAATTGCAGCCTGATAATCAGTACTGAAAAAATATATTGATATGATCAAATTTAGCAATCATCTCTCTAGAGCTACAGTTTTGAATAAAACAAATGCCGACTTGAATTCAAGTCTTTTAACTGCATAGGATTTTCCCCAAAAGTCTTCTATTGCAATTATAGACTTTTAAAAAAAATCAGTATTATGTGCATGACACTAGCGTTCCCCTGCTGCTACTGATTATGGAGTCTGAGTAACTCCTGTTACAAATTACCATAGGCATTTTCTCTATGTTTTAAACTTCTATTAAAAAGCCCCAATTGCCTTGGTGCACGATCATTAAAACATAGAAATATCTAATACGGCAAGTATAATAGTAATTGGGCTTTTACAGGAACAGCTGCTTCACAGAGATTAGTTTAGGAAGGGGTCATTTTATGTTAGATTTTGATATTACAGTATTTGAAAGGAATGTATGTAAAATACATTATTTCAATTCAAAGCAGATATTTTCACATATTGCATTGAATGAAATTAGTTGCTACTGGTCTCTTTGCCTCCAGCTATTACTATAGGTAAGGACTTATCTGCCTAAACCATTTTTTGGAGCCTAGTCCCTCAACACACATTGGATTACAACTTCCATTCACCCCAATAACTTTCATCATCCCAAATCACCCTCCTTCTTTCCTTCCTTCCTTCCTTCCTTCCTTCCTTCCTTTATTTCAAATCTATAAGAATGTATGTATTGAAGGAAGACATTTGGAAAGCACAGATTTTCTACTGTTTTGCTTTTTTATTGCTGACCTATTGATCATCAAAAGCAAATATATAATTACATTCTAACTTATTAAATTGCTAAATTCCTCAGCAGTGAAATTATTCACTATGCGATGTGCAATGCCCGTCCATTTGAGAAGTACTCCAGCAGTGATAAAACTGAGTAATATGCCATGACCCACGGAAACATGTACTCTGACTGGGTATGCATCACCCTTCCTCTTTTCCTCCCATATCCACTGGCCACCTAATGAGAAAGAAGGACTCACTGGAGAAGAACCTAATGCTGGGAAAGATTGATGGCAAAAGAAGAAGGGAATGAGAGACAATGAGGTGGCTGGATGAAGTCACTAAAGCAGTAGGTGTGAACTTAAATGGACTCCAGAGGATGGTAGAGGACAGGAAGGCCTGGAGGAATGTTGTCCATGGGGTCATGATGGATTGGACATGACTTTGCAACTAACAACAACAATCCACTAGCCAGAGGCTGGCTAGTAAAATCATATTTCCTTCCACATACAGAAACATACTGTAAGTGCTTGCTTGGACTTGCTGCTGAGGGTTTCTAATGACAAGGCAGCCACTGGGCCTGATGGCAGCGTATTCCATTCAATTCCATTCATGAGTTTCATGAGTAATGAACTATGATGGTTGTGAACCTGGACAGGAGTCTGATTGTTATTGTGTATTGACCAATGGAGCAGTGCTAATTACATCCATCTGCTATCCAGATCATGGTTGTATTGTTGTCTCTTACATTTTCTGTTTACTGATACTGTGCTATAAGTGAATTAATGGCCTCCTTTTCCATCATGCCTCCATACCTCTCTACTTCATCAAGAGTTGCTGGCCATGTCTACGTTTTTTAAAATGCATTGGACAAAAAATGCAACATGCTTATCTAAAGCTAAAGAAAGGACAAATTATATCTGCTGGGAAGATAGATAATATGCCATCATTTCATGGATATTGGAAGTAACATTGAATGTTGAAGAAACTAGAAGGCTGCATTTTATACTAAGGTCTTTTTCTTTTCCTTTCCTTTCATTTGTTTTCTTATTTATGGCTTTACTGAAGTATCTCTAGCCTCAGGATATATGTTGTGTTCTATGTTTGTAACTGATAATGATGGGGCTAGTCACCAAGTAGTAGCTCTACTGGTATTGCATTGTTGAGTTCAATAGAAGATGCATCTAAGTCATATATTTATAAATGGAAGAGAAAGTTAAAAATCTCCCTGTTATTCCTTGCTGAGTCCTTATTGCGATGTATCTAAAATTCTTGAATTGGAACCTGCTCTGCACCTCACTGCTAGAAATAAATTTCCATATTGCCTTAAAAAACAGCTTCACCACAGATCAGACAATACAAGCTTTAAACTTTCCAAGGCAGCTACAGGGAAAGGCAATTATATATAAAATTGAAGCAAACTGTTAAGAAAGTGGCCCTTCCTCAACCTGAGTATCTTAGAAACATGTACAATTCTTGAGTGGTTGTGTCTACAAATATTGGTATTTGTAAAGTTAATGCATTTGAGGGATGTCAAGTTGAAAGGTACCAGAAAACCATCTAAGGTAGCCTCGATGAGATGGGCAGTCTAGATGTTTACAGTAATTAAGAAATAAATAAAAATAGATGTACACCAAATTATATGATGCTTGTATTATTGGCAGATAAACTGAGGCAGAAAACAAAATGTTGAAAACATTCTTTCAAACAGGATTCTTATGGTTTTTCCTCTCCCAAAACAAAGAAACTACAGTTTCCCATTTTTTAATTCTCTAAACATACTTTTGCTGTTTGTGCCCCAAAATAACATTTTCCCAAATCCTTAAACTGGTATTTAATGCTTCTTTTGTGAGAAGGAAACTCATCCAGTGAATGCAATAAAAGCCTACCATTCCAAAGGGTCTTAATATTTCAAATGCAGGGAAAAAAATAAGAATTTTGGTTAAGAAATGAGATCAATCCCAGTTTTTGTCCATAAAGGCTGTATTATGACTGTGATCTTAGATGAAATCCCTTAGCTCCCAGCTGTTCAATTCGTAAGTCAACTGCAAAAACTACACTGTGTTGCAAAAACTCTACTCAACTGCAAAAAATAATAATAATATTGCAGTCCACACATGAGGAGTGACTGTCAGAAGTGCACTTGGGCAATGTCACACTCTCTCTTTTCTCGAGAGAGATTTTACTGATCACATTCCAGCATTCTGCTTGTAAACATTGTTCTGCTCAGACAGGGACTTCTAGCTCACCATGGTCTCACTGGACTTCCATTATGATGAATAGCAAGAGTTGAATTTTAATTTATTACAAAGATTAGTCAGTGAGTGGTATAAAGGATAATTAATGCAAGCCGTGTCTTTGGAAATACATATTTTGTTAAAAAAAAGTTGCCTGTTTTTTTAAAATGTTCTTTTAAAGAAGATTGATTGATTGATTGATTGATTGATTGATCGATCGATAGATAGATAGATAGATAGATAGATAGATAGATAGATAGATAGATAGATAGATAGATTCAGCTTCTGTAAGACAAATTTGTGTGTGTGTGTGTTTGTGTCTTACAGAAGCTGAATGAAAGAATATTTGGAATGGTTGTTGATATTAATGAACTTGCCCCAAGCAAAGTAAAGATGATAAAAGTTAAAAATTGTTCACAGAAAATGTTCTTTCTAATATAGTTCAAAGGTTTCGATAAGCATTGAATTAAACCTTTAAACTCCTTGGAATGAGGTGTGGTTTTCTGTTCAGCTTATCTTTTCTTAGCTTTGTCTGCTAGATTTTTTCTTACTTTTAGTTTTATCTTCTATGCCTTTTTCTATATTCTATATTGTTCTCTGACCTAATTGTAAAAGGCAGCCAAAATGTAAACATATTGCCAAGGGATGGTCAATCTGTGATACATGGCTATGTTTTTCCATACTGGTGTTTTTTATGGCCATTGGAAATTCCTTTGACCATTATTGCAAAGTTTGCAAAACCCATGGAGTTTTAAAGGAACTTATGTTTAGCTAAAAGAGGAGAACAAAAAACTGAACTGAATAGTTAATATCATAGAAGAAATAAATAAAACTCTCTTGATAAGTTAGAGAAATGGGCTGAAATAATAGTATTAAATTTAAAATAACTCAAATTTAAAAGTTCCTCACCCAGAAAGAACAAATCAAATGTAAAGGCAGTTCAGCATTTATGATTAAAAAATAGAAGTTGTAAAAAGGGTCTTGATATAGAAGCTGATTGCACGCTGAATATGAATCTATAGTATGATGTAGCTGAAAAAAAAAAAACCAAATGCAATTTTGAGCTGAATCACTGAAGTATTAGTTCCAGCCATAGCAAATAATGTGGATCAAGTTCTTGGAATTCTGGAAGCCTTGATGAATGTATTATATTTTATTTTTCTTTATGTGCATTGAGAATATATGCACCAAAGACAAATTTCCTTGTGTGTCCAATCACACTTGACCAATAAAGAATTCTATTCTAATTTAACACCCATGTCAGAACAACGTTGAATGTACTGTGTTTTGATCACTTTGAACATTGCAAAGAGGTAGAGATGTCGTTCCTGACTATTTGACACATGCCTCTTGTGATTGGCTTATATACATAGGAGTTAGTGGAAAATTAAAGTTTCCAAAAGTAGTTAGTCCTACAAACAGTATCCCGGACAAAAGGGTAATGCAGCAGGAATAGGAAGGAGATTAGTAAGAACACTTTACTATTCATAATGAAGAATTATTTTGGACTAACAGATTCTTTTTCACAGAAAGAATATAAGTAATTGAACTGTATATTAAGTGCTTAGATTTGGTATTCTTTCACTTTAAAACATTAGTAAAATAAATTGTATAAAATTCAGATTGCAAAATGAAAAGTTAATTTTCTTGATATCCTTGATGTTTTTAGTAATTTGAGAAGAAACCAAACTCACTGTTCATCCACTGGTCTACTATATTTTAAAATATGTTTATATGCTGTCATCTTTGGCTCTTCCAAATAAGGATTTATGACATTGTCTGAAGTCGAAGGTATCTAAGAAAATTGTGAGTTTGAAATATTCATTCAGAGCTTGAAAACTATCAAGTATATGCTCATTTCTTTTCAAATAGATCTCCCCTACTAACTATAGAATGCCAATGAATCACTTCATTGTAAAGTTGCAGAGGTCTATTTATAGTGATTTTATGAGTTATTGTTGATAGATCTTTTATGATCCTGGGTTTGAATGAGGTCATAATTGGCACTTAAGTATTTGAACTTTGATACAAGTTTGTTACATTTTTCTTATCAGAATTTCCTTATTACCAATGTGTAGAATAGTGTGCGTGTGTGTTTCTGTGTGTGTCTGTGTGTGTGTGTGTGTGTGTGAGAGAGAGAGAGAGAGAGAGAATATAAGTCTTCCCAATTCTAATTCAACCATTGGATTTTGAAATGATCAATAATAATTATTTGTGTGGTATTCTTTGTTTTATACATTATTTATTTATTTATTTAAATTTTGCCCACCTAGCTTTAGTGTGATTTAGAAGGTGTTTAAAACTAGACAAGCAATTAAAACAACTAAAAAATTAAACCAGACAGTCTGCCCAGACTAAAATAATTTAATAGACAGCAAAATCAGCAAAAGAAAGCAGGGTGATTAAACAAATACCAAACCTAAACACCTGAGACCAAAGCCACTGGGGCTAGGAGACAGGGTGACATCCTTATCACCCGCTGTTGTCCTAGAGAATGGAAGCCGCATTAGTACTTTTAGACTTAACAAGATTCTGTGATTCTGTTAATGTAGCCTTACAATAAAGTAGAATAGTTCATATAGCTGTGTTTCCTGTGTGGTTTACCTGGGAGAGCTGATAATATCACAGAGGTTCCTATGCATTCATAGTATTTGATGAATGTACAGTACAAAAACAGATGTTTATTTTTCTCCCTTATTAAGAAACTCATTAAGATAATCATCTAGTGGTGCTAGACAATAGAAGTCTCCACTCAGGTCCTCTGTTGCCGGCGGGAACAGAGGGGAACCTGATTGGCTGAAAGGCCGGACGGCTACCATTTAAAAAGGGAGCTGTCCGACCATCTCCTCAGTGGATGTCTGCACGTACTTAAATAAAGAGCTGTTATCGCTAGCCTCTTGTGCCTTCCTTTACCCGATCTAACAATTGCAAAGTTTGCAATACCCATGGAGTTTTAAAGGAACTTATGTTTAGCTAAAAGAGGAGAACAAAAAACTGAACTGAATAGTTAATATCATAGAAGATAGAAATTAAACTCTCTTGATAAGTTAGAGAAATGGGCTGAAATAATAGTATTAAATTTAAAATAACTCAAATTTAAAAGTTCCTCACCCAGAAAGAACAAATCAAATGTAAAGGCAGTTCAGCATTTATGATTAAAAAATAGAAGTTGTAAAAAGAGTTTTGATATAGAAGCTGATTGCACACTGAATATGAATCTATAGTATGATGTAGCTGAAAAAAAACAACCAAATGAAATTTTAAGCTGAATCACTGAAGTATTAGTTCCAGCCATATCAAATACTGTGGATCAAGTTCTTGGAATTCTGGAAGCCTTGATGAATGTATTATATTTTATTTTTCTTTATGTGCATTGAGAATATATGCACCAAAGACAAATTCCTTGTGTGTCCAATCACACTTAACCAATAAAGAATTCTATTCTATTTTAACACTCATGTACTGGTCAGAACAATGTTGAATGTAGTGTGTTTTGATCACTTTGAACATTGCAAAGAGGTAGAGATGTCGTTCCTGACTATTTGACACATGCCTCTTGTGATTGGCATATATACATAGGAGTTAGTGGAAAATTAAAGTTTCCAAAAGTAGTTAGTCCTACAAACAGTATCCCGGGCAAAAGGGTAATGCAGCAGGAATAGGAAGGAGATTAGTAAGAACACTTTACTATTCATAATGAAGAATTATTTTGGACTAACAGATTCTTTTTCACAGAAAGAATATAAGTAATTGAACTGTATATTAAGTGCTTAGATTTGGTATTCTTTTACTTTAAAACATTAGTAAAACAAATTGTATATTATAAAATTCAGATTGCAAAATGAAAAGTTAATTTTCTTGATATCCTTGATGTTTTTAGTAATTTGAGAAGAAACCAAACTCACTGTTCATTCACTGGTCTACTATATTTTAAAATATGTTTATATGCTGTCATCTTTGGCTCTTCCAAATAAGGATTTATGACATTGTCTGAAGTAGAAGGTATCTAAGAAAATTGTGAGTTTGAAATATTCATTCAGAGCTTGAAAACTATCAAGTATATGCTCATTTCTTTTCAAATAGATCTCCCCTACTAACTATAGAATGCCAATGAATCACTTCATTGTAAAGTTGCAGAGGTCTATTTATAGTGATTTTATGAGTTATTGTTGATAGATCTTTTATGATCCTGGGTTTGAATGAGGTCATAATTGGCACTTAAGTATTTGAACTTTGATACAAGTTTGTTACATTTTTCTTATCAGAATTTCCTTATTACCAATGTGTAGAATAGTGTGCGTGTGTGTGTGTGTGTATGTGTATGAATATAAATCTTCCCAATTCTAATTCAACCATTGGAGTTTTATGAATATTCAATAACAATTATTTGTGTGGGATTGTTTGTTTTATACATTATTTATTAATTTATTTAAATTTTGCCCACCTAACTTTAGTGTGATTTATTTATTTATTTATTTATTTTAAAAATTTATAGACCACCCCCTCTCCCCGACGGGACTGTAGAGGCATCTCATTAAAAACAGATACAAAAGATAAATACCCTATACCCTTAAAAGCGAATTAAACCTAAATTCAGCTGTACAGAATAATAAAAGTTAAAATCAGCTAAAAAGCGTACCCCTAAAAATTTAAAAATGCAAACTTGAGGGACTAAAATTGGGATTAGGCCAGGCCGGCTAAATTGAACAGGTGGGTTTTAAGCTTCTTACGGAAGGAGCGGATGTCGGTGGTAGTTCTGATGTCCGGGGGGAGGTCATTCCAGACGGTCGGGCCCATCACAGAGAAGGCCCTACTCCTGGGCATCGCCCGCTGGCATTGCCTAGTGGACGGCACCCGGAGGAGTCCCTCTCTGTGAGAGCGAATCGGCCGAAGGGATGTATGGGGCAGGATACGATCCCGCAAATAGCTAGGTCCTGTGCCATGGAGTGCTTTAAAGATGATAACCAACACCTTGAAACGCACCCGGAAAGCCACAGGTAGCCAGTGCAGCCCGCGCAGCAGAGGTGTTACGTTGGAGTATCTAGTGACTCCCACAATTGTCCGTGCGGCCGCATTCTGAACGAGCTGCAGCCTTCGGGTGCATCTCAAGGGGAGCCCCATGTAGAGAGCATTACAGTAGTCCAGTCGAGACGTCACAAGCGCATGGGTGACTGTGCAGAGGGCATTCCGGTCCAATAGGGGACGCAATTGGCGCACCAGGCGAACCTGGTGAAACGCCCCCCTTGCCACGGCTGTCACATGGTCATCCATTGACAGCAGGGCATCCAGGAGGACGCCCAAATTGCATGCCCAATCCACGGGGGGCAGCTGTTCGCCCCCAATGGCCAGTGATGGACGCAACTGGTTGAACCGGAGTGCCGGTAGCCACAGCCACTCCGTCTTGGACAGGTTGAGCCTGAGTCTGTTATTTCCCATCCAGATCCGTACGGCTTCCAGACATCGGGACATCACTTCGACGGCATCGTTGGGGTGGTCCGGGGTAGAGATGTACAGCTGAGTGTCATCAGCGTACAGATGGTAATCTACCCCGAACCCATGAATGATCTTGCCCAGCGGCTTCATGTATGTGTTGAACAGGAGAGGCGAGAGGACCGACCCCTGCGGCACTCCGCAGGTGAGCGGCCTCAGGTTCGACCTCTGCCCCCCTGTCAACACACATTGCGCTCAACCAGAGAGGTAGGAGGAGAACCACCGCAGAACGGTGCCCCTCACCCCCAACCCCTCTAGGCGATGCAGTAAGATACCATGGTCGATGGTATCGAAAGCCGCCGAGAGATCTAATAGGACCAAGATGGAGGAACAACCCCCATCTCTGGCCCTCCAGAGATCATCCACCAACGCGACCAAAGCCGTCTCCGTGCTGTGACCGGGCCGGAAGCCGGACTGGCGCGGGTCCAGATAATCAATTTCCTCCAAGTGCCGTGGGAACTGTTGCGCCACCACACTCTCTACAACCTTCGCCAAAAAGGAAAGGTTGGAGACGGGACGGTAATTAGCTAACTTAGCTGGGTCCAGAGAAGGCTTCTTGAGTAGGGGCCTCACCACCGCCTCTTTCAAGACGGCCGGCAAGGACCCCTCTCTCAGTGAAGCGTTCACTAGTTCCTGGAGCCAGCCTCGTGTGACCTCCCAGGATGCCAGTATAAGCCAGGAGGGACACGGGTCCAGTAAACGTGGTGGCTCGCAGTCGTCCACGTAACCTGTCCATATCGTCGGAAGTAACAGAGTCAAACTCCTCCCAGGATGGCACCTCAAGACCCACCTCCGACGTCTCTTCTAGACCGCTAACGGAGACCCACTCGCTGCGAATCTGAGCGATTTTGTCCTGCAGATATTCCCCAAATTCCTCTGCTCTACCCTGCAAGGGGGCTTCCCGCGGCCTCTGTGAAAGGAGGGAGCGGGTCACCCTAAATGGGCGGAAGGGCGGTTATCTGCGGACGCAATAAGAGTGGCACAATATTGTCGTTTGGCCACTCTTAATGCCACAAGGTAAGTCCGTAAATAGGCTCTCACCTAAAACACTTTAGAAGGTGTTTAAAACTAGACAATTAAAACAACTAAAAAATTAAACCAAACAGGCAGCCCAGACTAAAATAATTTAATAGACAGCAAAATCAACCAAAGAAAGCAGGGTGATTAAACAAATAACAAACCTCAACACCTGAGACCAAAGCCACTGGGGCTAGGAGACAGGGTGACATCCTTATCACCCTCTGCTGTTCTAGAGAATGGAAGCCGCATTAGTACTTTTAGACTTAACAAGATTCTGTGATTCTGTTAATGTAGCCTTACAATCAAGTAGAATAGTTCATATAGATGTGTTTTCTCTGTGGTTTACCTGGGAGAGTTGACAATATCACAGAGGTTCCTATGCATTCATAGTATTTGATGAATGTACAGTACAAAAACAGATGTTTATTTTTCTCCCTTATTAAGAAACTCATTAAGGTAATCATCAAGAGCCATTTTGTTTTCTGAGGCTCACTTGGCAAGCAGACTTAATTGTGTTGTCTTCCTTTCTCATCTGAAGTTTTTCTAACAGCTTAAGTTTTGAAATAGCAGGACAATTTTTTTCTCTACTTCCAACCTTCAGTTTAAGGCAACTAAACTCATATAACCTTTGCAGTATTTGATATGAATTTAATATAAGCATGCGCCATTCAGCTCTTAACCCATTTCTTAGTTTAGAGATAAGGGAGCATATAGAAATTGAGGTGAGACTGGTAACCTTTTCTCTGGATCATAACACTTTTGATGTTTCATTCTTTTTGATCACTAGGGGACCATCTGTACATCATATACAACATAACATATTCCAGAATATCCTTCTCTTTGAGTTTTCATTAATCTTTTCTGGATCATACCCAGCAGTTCTCTTTAGAAAATTTATCTCAATTTTTCCTCAAATTGACAAACATTCAGCAGTGTAAGCACTTCGCAATTCCTCTCAGGTGTGTTAGTCCATATTATTTCTAATTAATACAATAGATATTCAATAATCAGATCTTTTTAAGTCTATTGTACCAACCAATCATTACATCTATTCCTTTTCCCCAGTGTATTATTAATGATAATTTAATTTCTTATTTCTTTACAAACAAAGCTAGTGCAGACTGTGAAACATTTATTTTGGTATGTCCATTTGTGACAGCCCAGCAAAAAGTAATGTCAATGTCGGTTTTCCAATATACACAGCATAGTTGTTTCAGTATGGATTGCTAAAGAATCTGTCCCATTTCCATTTACTTTTTATATATATGAAACAGCTTGGGAAGGTTATCCATCTTTGGAGAGAAGTATCATCAATATTTATTATTTATTTATGAAATGTATTAGCAGCCCATCTTACCATAGGGTAACTCTGGCTGGCTTGGGAAGGTTATTCATCTTTTGGGAGGAAGTATATCAATATTTATTACTTATTTATAAAATTTATTGACCACTCATCTTACTACAGGTTAACTCTGTCTGGCTTACATCTAAGTTAAAACATAAAAAGTTAAAATCAAACATTAAAACCAAAGACACATGGGGAGGGTGAGGGCAGAGGGGGAGGCCAAGGTATCATTATCCTGTCATCATCTAAGGCCAGATAAAAATGTTGTAGAAAATGTAAATTAGTGTTTAGAGACTGTTAGAGGCTAGAGAAAGAAACTAGCCTAGAATAAATCATAGTAAAATGTAAATGTTGACCATATATCTATATCTATTAAATCACGATCTCTCTTTATCTATCTATCTATCTATCTATCTATCTATCTATCTATCTATCTATCTATCTATCTATCATCTATCTATCTATCTATCATCAACCCTCAGTAGCTCTTAGCCTTGGTAATTGCTGGACACAGGCTTGCAATTCTCCATTCAAGTGCATTCAAGTGAGTTGGAAGGTCTTTTGATAGCATGTATCCTCCCTAACTCCTAACCTAGAACAGTGGAAGCAGCTTCAGCTGGTATGCATTTATGGCCCATTTATGGTGGACAGGAAATCATGGCTACATTTCATTATGCCTTTATCACTGTAGAACTGGTTACTGAAGAAGATATCTGCCCAAATGACAGTGCTCTAAAAGGCAGCTTGCTTCTCTCTCCATTCTGGAGTTGTGAAAGTTATACTTGTGAATGTTTCTGATGACAGGTGGTAAGCAAAAATAGCAATTACCATGTTTTGATCCCAGAATTGCTTCTGGTTTCAGGTAGATGCCCCACCCCCACTATTCCCTATTCCTCGTCCTGTAGATACTGTGCTGCATATTGAGGCTTTGAGTACAACATTATCTCTTTACCTCTCTCGTGAGGACTCTGGATGAAACTCTAATTCAAATGGCAGATGGATTCAGGAGAATTTTGGTTAGCAGATTTCACCAGATTGACCTATTTTGAGAGTCTGGTGATGGTACAAGTAATAAATCATAACTTCTCAGTCTACAGCAACAAAGTAGATCATATAGGGGAAAATATAGTAATTTTCAGCCAAAAGTTAAAAAGAAAGAAGCTAAAATGAGACAAATGAGAAACTGAATATAGCATTAGTAATCATTTAAATGAAAACAAGATATCAAGATGTGGTAATTTGCCAAAAAGCTCTGAACCAGATCCAAGGTCATAACACACACACACACACACACACACACACACACACACACACATACGTGTGTGTGTTGTATTTGTGCTGATAAATAAATAAAGGGAGACTAGTATGGATCCATTTCAAGCTATTTAGCTCTCATCAGTTAGCCATACCCTTACTGGGATTTGAACCAGGGATGTATTACATGTTAGGCAGTTATATTAGCCACTAAGCCAGAGGCTCTCCTCCTTTATCAGCTGAGCGAGGGAAATAGGTATGTATTTGTGTTACAACCCCTGGTATGCCCAAATATGGGAGGGAGCTCACTACTCCCTCTTTCTGTCATTCGGCTCATCACAGAAAACCATCCAGACAGAAACCCATATTTTTATTTTTAATGTTGCCTTTTTTATTTGTGTTGTATTTGTGCTGATAAATAAATAAAGGGAGACTAGTATGGATCCATTTCAAGGTATTTAGCTCTCATCAGCTAGCCATACCCTTATTGGGATTTGAACCAGGGCTGTATTACATGTTAGGCAGTTATATTAGCCACTAAGCCACAGGCTCTCCTCCTTTATCAGCTGAGCCAGGGAAATAGGTATGTATTTGTGTTACAACCCCTGGTATGCCCAAATATGGGAGGGAGCTCACTACTCCCTCTTTCTGTCCATACTAGTCTCCCTTTATTTATTTATCAGCACAAATACAACACAAATATAAAAAGGCAACATTAAAAATAAAAATATGGGTTTCTGTCTGGATGGTTTTCTGTGATGAGCCGAATGACAGAAAGAGGGAGTAGTGAGCTCCCTCCCATATTTGGGCATACCAGGGGTTGTAACACACATATACATACATACATACATACATACATACATACATACATACATACATACATACATACACACATACACACACACACACACACACACATTCTTTTTTGGTTCTAAAAACATCTAGCAGATGTCATAGTAAAATGCATTCAGGAGCGGTTTCAATAGATTGTCTTAATTGGATTGATGCAGTTCAGTTTTGGCTGCCTTTAACATTTACAGTAAGTCTTCACACTCTTCAAATCCTGCTTTTTTTTGCAAATCTAATTGTGTAAGCATTGAGAAGGCAAGGTTTTTGAAGCATGATGGATAAAAGATAGCATGCTATTTACAGGTTTGTCTTCTGGAATTAGAAAAGAAATATGAACAGTTCTATCAAATATACCATAATGGCCACCCATGCATAATTTTTTGTCTTTAGCTTTAGCTTGCATATTGGGATAAGAAAATTTTGTAATGTAGATTCATTCATTCATACAACTTCATTGTATGCTTCATGAGTTTTTGTGTGTAGGCCTGATGATAGCAATTGATGTAGCATCTTGAATCCCCCTCAAACAAAAAACTTTTTATAGGCATTTTTATTAAACAGTAATAGTGGTAAATGTGAATTAACCTGTCTAGGATTTGAAATTCTTTGCAATTTGGGTGTATTTTAGATTTAAACTTGGTCTTTGATGGCTGGAACAATTCTCTATATAGTATATATTGTTCGCTTTAGCTTCAACAGCAATTGAAATCTGGTAGGATATGTTGATCATCTTCTTACTCTATCAGTTTTTCACTAACAAACGTCATATAACAGTGTAACATAATACTTTCCAGTAATATTACATTCAATCTCAGTTTCACTGTTGATTTCAAGAGTACATTTTATTCAATAGGCAAGCAGCTGTCAGATTGTGGAAACCATAAAACTACATTAGATAAATTCTTAGTCTATTCCACAATGATTATGTGTACATTTTTATGCAGATTATACCAATGCTTACAACCTTTTGTAATTTTTCAGTGCAAACATAAGAAAATCATTTTTACAACCACTTTTCAAAATAAGTTTAAGATTTGTTGATTTAGTTTTAATTTAAAAGGGTAAGCAAACAAAGAGATAATTTAATTAAATATATATAGAATAAATATAGATAAGGAATTTGTTTACTTTATCTAGATTACTTAACCTTGCTGTTCTGGGTTCTTGAAATGGAAAAGTGGATTTAGAAATATTAATTAAATATAAGATTTCTGTCATACTAATTTGTTTATGATAAATTTATTGGAGAGGCTAACAAATAAACATGGAATATTGCCTTGTTTTCAGGTCACGATTCAGGCATACTGGTAGGTACTGTGAAAAAAATGATTTATTGTTATAGTATTGTACCTGATCTGTTATTACAAGGGTGATTAATTTCAGTGGCTTTGGAAAAGATAGTTTTGCTGTCATTTCTTTCTTCTCTTACACATGCATGCACATGTATTTTTTCATACAAAAATATAGTTAAGATCCCTAGAACAGGGGAGAGGAGGGGAGGGAGGGGGGCAGGGAAAGGAGAAATGAGATTACTTTCTAAAAATAAATCTTAATGCACTTCTGTTGGGATGACTATTAGGAAATTATTGTAGTGATATCAGTTATGAAGATCCAATGGAGTGGAATCAAGAGAACCAAGCAAAAATCTTCATCTAAAAGAAGATAGCACTCATCAGAAATCAGCTGCTAGGTTTTTTTCTTCATAATGCCTATTTCTATATCTTGACATAATTCTGATTTGTAATTTTCTGGTCTTGCACATGGCAAACAATAATGTGGAGCAAAGCATGGTCTGGTGAAATCTGGCCACCTACCTGTCCACAATTAAAATTCATTTATTGGAAAGTGAAAAAAAAATGGGGAAAGACATGTTAGGTAGACTGTTCTTTGCCATTAAACAGTAGCTCACCCATGGAAGGGTTCGTCCGAAAGTATAAGGCAATAGACAAAAGAAGCAATATTTCCTGGTCTAAGACCATAACTTGACTTTGAAAGTCCACAATCCAAAATAAAATAGAATCAGCTAGGAGATAAAATAAGCTTGAGTACATGAAGCTCATAAGTACATGAACACATACACCCACACATATATACATACATAAACATATCCACATATGCATGCATTTATTTATATACAATATCTCTCAAATTGTGTAATAAATACACTTTCCTTTCTGTTGCATTAATAGTTTCAATAATGGTTTTTAGGCAATTTAGAGACTCAAGGCTTAGAGTACTGCATGCTGTTCCGTAATCTCTGTTGATTGGCCTTTCATCTTTACCACTTACTTTCATATTAGAAAAAGTAGGAAGAAGGCAAACATCCCGCTAAGTCACAAAAATGAGGCTGCCTTTTATTTGTTTTTAATGACCCTAACCCTTTTTGTATCATTAATAATGCTGGATATAAATTAGTAGTCTTTAAATCCAAAATATTTGATCCAGTATCTTGGGAAGAAAGATGTGGATGCTTTGAAAATGATGAGGAAGAAGTGCTTTGAACTTTATGTGCAAGCACCGCATTTCTGCTCCTCATTAAAACAGCTACGTTTTCTTCAGGATTTTATGTGATCCTGAAAAATACTGTAGGTGTTTTAAGATTTAAATTAACTTGGATTAACTTTATTAACTTGACTCTTTATAGCAGTTTCAGCAGGCTCATAATTGAAGCGTGAAGAATATTAAGATCTTGAAAAATATAAGTGATGTATTTGTACTTGTATAGCTTCCAAATATTTTCTGAAATGCACACATTGAACTCAGTAAAGTTACTTTGGACTATGCTTTGGAATGCTTTCAAAGTTTTTGTTCCAATCATGATTTTTTAGCAGAACGTAAAATAGACAATGAAAACATATGTAATGCTGGAAGTTTGTTATATTTTACTCTTACAGTATTGCAATTAGTGGAACACGTTAAGGCTAACAAAAAGTAAAACCTATTAAGTTCAACGAGGCTGATTTCTTATGGACACCCTGCATATATGTCCCCCTATAGCTCCTACTTGTGGTGGTATGGCCACAAATATGTTGGCTTACAAGGATCCCAACTTGCACAAAGTAGTATGATAGTCAGTATAATCAAGCTTGCTCTTATGTCAAACTTAGCTAGTGCTACCATATGTCTTCATTAGTCAGGAATTCTGCTATATGGTAAAAAATGACTGTCTAGTAAACTGGATTACATCTTTTCTTCTTTTCTAAAAAATATTATGTAAAATCTTCAATTGAGTGAATTTAGAATGAACAGAGGAGGCTAATATCTATAAATCTATATGTTGAGCCATATTTCCTTTTTTATTTTTCTCTTTATCTCATGAGTTTATTTTCTTTAACTATTTCTTCTTTTCTGCACCCTGCTTAAAATTAATTACTCTGAAAAGAAACAGCACAATAAGTTTGTCCTTATATCTGGAGATATCTAGAACAGTTTGGAGGAAAATAATAAATAGGTTGTAAAGGACTTAAACTGAACAAAGTTTCTTCTTTGATATGATTATTTCTAAAAAGATAGTTGAAAACATGTTGTACATATGTACAATACCCCTCCTTAAGTTTGATATCTAGTTGTACTAAACTGCAACATGTACATCACTGCAAAAAATAAATAAGGTTGTTGACATATTTTGAAATTTAAAAGATTGATTACTATATTTCTTAGTGTCTCGCCCTAAAAATAAAACCCATTAAGTAAGAGCCAACCCATAAAATTAATGCTGTAAATTGCCCATTATTTTATGAAGGTTTTTTTAGCTGGTGGAAGGATTTTTTCATAGTAATGCTTTAATTTATTTAAGGAATAACTCTGCTTTTTTAAAAAAATTACTACTGAAAATTTAGACTACTTGTTACAAAACATTTTGTTTAAAGGTGCTGTGCAAAAAGCTCCTTAAATCTAATATTTAGACAAAATCATACACAAGTATTTATGATTTACTAATATATAATTTAATGTTGTGAGGGGGAAAATTTGGCTTAGAACCATTTGCCAAGCTACTGCTGTGCTCTCTAGTATACTGAGTCAGCTGAATATTTCATCTGTCTAGCCACTGCTGTCAAATTTAATTGGCAGTAGCTTTCTCAGATATACCTTAGGTAGGCAACAATTAGATAGGCGGAAGGATTTGAATTTTGAAAGCACATTATAGATAAACTCACAAAGTGGTTACCATAAAGAATATGTTTCTTCTAAAATGGCTACCTGGGAGAGCAGGGCCGTAACCAAATATTTCTCTGGTATGATTGCTGATTGCTACTCTGTCTAATAGGGCTAGTAGAAATTGACTGCAAAACTTTGGGCATCCATTAGATGAGAGCAATATGCTAGACGTTCTACATCTCTATTGTCATTCAGTTTGTTGTAGGCCAGATCAGGTAACTCAACCACTAGCCCTTCAAGATGTTCATTTATTTACTTAACTACCTACTTACTTACCTACCGTCTATCTATCTATCTATCTATCTATCTATCTATCTATCTATCTATCTATCTATCTATCTATCTATCTATCTATCATTGACACTTCCAAACAAATTACCTATTTTTATTTTCTAAGAAAGCTTTTGGTAACTCTGAGGTGAAAAAACATTTCCACAAGTAAAAAAATGCTACAGATGGTTTTTAAATATGCTTATTATTTTTAAATGATTATCTTGCACTCTCTCCACCCTTAAACTACCTCCAATTAAATCAGATGGATGGGGAGCCTGATAGATACCAAGGAAGGTTTCCATAAGCTTTCTGCTGAGTTTATACTTGGACTATCTAGCCTTGATCTGAGATTTCTAATAAGATATTACAAGATACACTATGTGATATGCTCAGAGGTGGGTTCCTACAAGTTCGGACTGGTTTGCCAAGTAGGTAGTAACTCGGCCTGCCACGCCCCTGACCTGGTTCTCTCGGCGGTGCCTATGGCGCCGCCATTTTGGTTTTTGTTCCTGCACATGCACAGAAGCATTTTTAATACTGCGCATGCATGCATCAAGCAGGCGTGCAAAGCATGCAAGCACATGCAGCACATTTATGAGCAAACCGGCAGTAGCACCAGCCAGAACCCACCCCTGGATATGCTCTACGTTAAATTTCCACTCCCAGTCATCATTAACCAAAGCTGAACAGATATAAGAATTAAAATATAATTATCCTCTGATAGATGTGTTGCTTTAGTCAACAGTAATGTAAGAAAGTTGTAGTTTGTGTTTCATGACCAAAATTAAATTGTGTATACAAGGGAAAACAAAATGCAGCAATCTGGGATAAATGGTTTGCAAAATTGGTGAATGAAAACTATTCACACGCATTCCCCGTAGACTTTTATTAAAAAACCCTTTTTTTAAAGTGGGGAAAAATGAATTTAAGGTTTGAATAATGTGTAATTGAAAAAAATCACAATGTCAAAAGTGTCTACAGTATATTCTGGTTGCTGTGCAACTGAATTGCACTCTACAACATAACACAAATAATTGGTGATTAAAGTATCATTGTTTCCAGTAGAACTGGATTGGAGGATCTCAGAAAGTATGTCCTTTAAGACATGCCATCATGTCTGTAGTAATGAAGTAAAAAAAATGGCAAAAAATATCTAAAAGGGACTAGACTCCCTAGTGCCATTGTTACATTGTTAATTGTAGAAAATATGTACTCGTTTCTGTTAATATTCCGTTAATAACAAAACCAATTTTGTTGAATTTATTTTGTACAATGACAATAAAGACTATACTATACTAATATAATGTCCCTTCTTTAAAAAAAGCAATAGTTGACATAATGTAGCACTATTCTTTCTAAAATAATCTATGTGAATTTTGAGAGACTACTGAAGAAATGCCGTACTAATATGCAGTAATGTAAAAATAGAACCGTGCATGCATCAAAAACTATTTGAAAGAAGAGTTGACCTTGTTTAAGCAAGAGTATAGCACCACTGTATTACTCATTATAGTACATTGCCTTTCTTTTCTAGCTTTTGCATGAGCCTGGAAAAAAAAAAACAATGTAGAAGTGGAACAAAAATTATATGAAGCAATAAATTGATAAAATAATGACATCCTTTTTTAATCTTGCTCAGGAACTTTAAAATAACAGATTGATTTAAAGAACAGTAGAGAGGTCTACATCTAGTCTCTTGGAGTTTGAAAGCAGCTCTTCCAAATTTCTGAAGTATGTGAAGCCTTAATAAATAAGATTTCTTTTCCTGATCAAAACAAAAATAACACCCTCGGTGCCCTGATTCCATTAGGCTCATAACAGATGGTTCATTGTTGACATTTCATAGTATTTTTTAAATTGTTGACAGATGAAGGGTTGTACAGGACATATTTTTATACAAGGAAAGTAGAAGCAACTGCAATGTAGATAAATGTGCTGGATATTTCCTTGAAAGAAACTAATAAATAAGTTGTATACCCAATTCTATGTGATTACTATTTGTCAATGCAGTTTCAAAATATGTTTTTATATATTACTCAGACCAATGGAATTCAATGCTATTTACAACAGCATGTGGTAATCATAAATAGGTTTTACATTTGTACTTTAGACTTGCTATGTCAATATAAAACTTGTGTTTCTTTTAACTGTGTCTTGGAAAGACATTTCCATTACCTTTTATGGAATGCCATACAAGATTTATAGAATGATGCTAATAAAATAGATGTATATCATTTAGGAATCACTAAAATACTTTTTATATAGCGAATACTTCCTTACAAGAGTTCATGTAGCAAATGCTGCAATCTGGACTGCTTTGGTTTGGGATTTCACATACAGGTAGTCCTCAATTTACAACCACAATTGGGATCAGAATTTTCCTTGCTAGGCAAGATAATTGTGAGGTGAGTCACACCCAGTATTTTGCCATTGCGCAAATCACTGCAGTTGTTAAGTGAATCATGCAGTCATTAAACAAATCAATCTTTCCCCATTAACTTTGCTTGCCAGAGATCAGCTGAGAAGGTTGCAAATGGTGATCATATGATCTTAAGATGCTGCAACTTTTGTAAATCTATTCTGGTTGCCAAGCAACTAAATTTTGATCGTGTGACTGTTGGAATACTGGTTGTAAGTGCAAAAACTGGTTGTAAGTCACTTTTTTCAGTACCATTGCTAAATGAATGGTTGAAGACTACCTCTACTCAGTTATATTTCACTTCTTCCTCCTCTGGCTTTATTTTTTCCTTTTCCCAAATCCATTGACCATGCTTAGTTCTTATTGGACTTCTTTTGATATTTATCTATAACTCTCATTCTATTCCAATGAATATTTAAAAATAACTAATCAACATGAATTGGGAAATGATCTAGAAAACAGACCAAAAATAACTACATATCATACCTGCCATTCTGTTTTTTCTCTTATCTAGTTTTAATCTCTTCCCCTTAAAGGTTATTCAGCATTTATAGAATAACTAAGTTTACTATCCTTATTCGATTGTTTCTGTCTTACATTTTCCCCTTCCCTTTTGGAGACATGTTTAAATCCCCCCCCCCCATTTGTTTGTAACTCTAGGATGCTTGCAAATGGTAATATTTTGCTACAAATCCCCATCACACAATCCTTTAGATGAGGAAGGCTCATCCTCATCCTTTAGGTAAGAAAGGATTCGCATCTGTGTGCATCAAAGTGTGTGTTTGCAAACATTTTGAAAACAAAACTAATCTGGTACTCTCAATGCAATTCACTCAATTATAGCTTTGCTGAAAAGAGGGCATGTGAACAGTGTAGAGATTCTTTTAAATATGAATATTCTAACTATTCAGACTTGCTTTATAGAAAATTAACATTTATTATCAGCAAACTTTGATCTCTGAATGCTTATACCTTTAGAAATGAAAACCAAAATTATGTCTAAACGTTTGTGGTATTTAGGTACATTATTCCACTATGCAATTTTAAATAGTCATGGGGAATCAGCTAATATTTAAATCCACTTTGCAATCGAATTGGAACCTTCATTTTGGATATGAAATTCAGTTCAAGAATCAGTTGTATTAAATAAAGTATGCATATACATAAACAAAAGTGCATCACATCTTCAAAGAAATTCAAAAGTATTTGATTCAATTATTCAATTCAGTAATGAAATTCAAAATATTCAGATCAAAGCTTGTATAGCCATAAGGTATAGTTTGTGAAGGACCTATAAATGCCCAGGATAAAAAGCATTTTAAGCAGGAGAAATAAAATGAAGTTGTGACAAGAAAAAACTTCCTGAAAATTGGGGTTATGCTTGAGCAAAAAACATCTCTCCACTAAATAAGGATATATTTGGGTTATATCAAATTGTCTCTTGTAAACCTTGTAAGACTTGTAAGTCTGTTGTAAGTTCCACCTGCGGCAACCAGATAAAATGATTTAACAATATTCAACTTTATATTTCTCAGATTTGCAAATTATCAAAATAATAAGAGAGAACCATTTTCAACTAATATTGTACCCAGATGTTTTCTCCCTAGCAAAAGAAATCTACTTTTTCTATCCTATTGCAGAGTGTTTTCATGTATCTATCTATCTCTCCTTCGTTTAAGTTGGCTTAACTATTAAACAAAATTTTTCAATTTATCTAACATGCAAACATCTCCTAAATTGAAAAAGGTTCCTTGGACGAAACATTTCCACAGTCTTCCACTGAGCTGACTGACTGCTGCAGGGATGATTGCACAATGAAAGGTTGGATAGTAATATAACCCCCACAGCTGTCTTGTAACTGCAAGAAGTATAAGAAACCTGCATTCACCCTTATGAGAATTTCATGATTTTTGTCTTTGAAAAACAAGCAGAAAGCTGTATATTTTCATCAAATTGAAAGAGAACACCAACTAGACATTTAAGTCTAGTGACCTTATATATCTTACAAGAATCTTGATTGACGTCTCTGGCTTCAAATATATGTGCTTGAAGTTTAAACATATTTTAAATGAGGACAATGTGAAAGTATGGATGCATTCAGTACACTTTTATATTAGTTACGGTTTTCTGTTGATTATATTTTATTTATTTAAGTACTTATAAATAAAGTCACCTAAAGTTATGCAAAAAAAGAATCTTAAGTCCTTCCGATTAAATACTTGAATTCTTCAATAGAATATTAAAATATGTGGCTTTTAAAATACATAGATGAATTATGGTTATGTAAGAACATTCATCTATATTAAATGCTATGGTGTATTAATATATGCTATATTAAATTCTCACTGGAGAAGAGCCTAATGCTGGGAAAGATCAAGGGCAAAAGAAGAAGGGAACGACAGAGAACAAGGTGGTTGGATGGAGTCACCAAAGCAGTAGGCATGAGCTTAAATGGACTCCAGACGATGCTAGAGGACAGGAAGAACTGGAGGAATGTTGTCCATGGGGTCGGACACAACTTTGCAACTAACAACAACATTGTTAAATTATTTTTTTCTTTTTCTTTTGTGTTCCTCCTCAGGGCAAAAAGAATTCTTTTCTGTTCCTAGAAATAACACAGTTAATCAACCCTAATTCTCCCACTCCCAACCTGTTCGCCCCAAACAAATAGATGCTTGAGATCCAATAGATCAGTATAAGTGTATGTTAAGTATTTTAATTCGTGGAGATTGCTGGTGCTGTTCTCTAAGCTGAGCTGTTTTTGCTTCATTTAATCCTTTTTTCTCTAGTCTTCAAGGGCATTTTTGAATGCCAGCACAAAAGCTGCCATTGTCCTGTTGCATCCATGAAGAATTCTGGATCTCAACCACTCGATGACTGTCAAAATATGCTCCTTAATTAAGATGCTGTTTATTCCAGATTGTCAAGTTAAAAGGTCATATGGTTCACTTATGAAGACATGATTTCACCTCCTGCATGCACAGGGCATCTATGTGTCATGCTTGAACTGAAACATAATCTTTATCTAAAATTCTAAACAAAGATAATGTGATTATCTCTAAGATGATTAAGTGTTCATTTAACTTCTCTCTTTGGGAGTGCTCTATTTGAAATTGGGACTTGTCTATTTAAAGTTGTGAATGAATAAACCTATTCTTTTCTGCCTTCTTTTTTATATTAACTGCTGCAAAACCTGTCCACATGATTGTCTTTTGTCTGGAATGGGAAAATCCTTATTTATGCAGTATATCTTTATTTTAAAAAATACATATACATATTTGTGTGTCTCTGTGTGTATATTCTTCCCCCCACCCTCTTTTTATGTCTTCAAGTCATTCTTTGATTCCTTCTGGATGCCTGTGGGCAAGCCCATGCAATGTTCCTGGCAGAATGTTCTGAAGTAATTGTCCATTACATTCTTCCTAAGTGTGAAAGTGCAAGAGACTGGCCTACAGGCACAATAAATGTTATATACAGTAAATTCATGGTCTCCCAGCTTCTACCATGGTGGCTTCAACCATTGCTTCAAACTGGGTATCTTAAATATTTTCATTAACAATTTTTATTTAATCTTACTTCCAATGATCCAATGAAATCTCAAAAAATTAGACAGGCAATATAGGCAATATAAATTATTTTGATTCTGAGAAGCTTACCTCTAAGATTGCAAGAAAACACAAGGAGAAAGAAGTGGGTTAGATCAAAAAATGCCTGTTAATGCAATTGTACACTTTTCAGATTTGGCTTCAGTTGGAAATGAGGACTGCAAAGATCAGAAAAAAATAAACTGGGAGAAAAGATGAAGGGAGACTTATTTACAGCTTTCTGCTGGTAGAGGTGATAGACATGGTAGACTAAAATTTACTAGTGCCGGTATAACAAAATAAAAATAAAAAGCCCAGATAAAGCAAAGTTTAAAGTATGTTTAAATTGTTTTAATTTTTTAAAAATAAACATTTCCTTATCAATGATATTTATTTTATTTTTAATTACTTAGATTTTGCATGATCCTTACTTCCATGATATTGTGATGAGAGTCTATCCATTTAAGCAAAATTTAATTTTCTCCAATTTATGCTTGTCACTCACATTTCACCATTACCTGTGTTAAAATATTTAGGATATGAACTTCCACATTCTTAAAATTTGTTGCCTAGATATGCAATGATTGGTTTTTCAGATAATGCTGAATTACAATCCTTATCAGCCCCATTTAACATAAACAACAATGGGGGACCCTGCAAAATATAGTTCACCCATATCTTGAAGGTCATACATACCCTCATATGTTGTTGAATTCTTATAGAAAAGTGGTTGGTTGAAGAAAAGTGGACTGCTTAAGTGAAGGTAAGGGAGTTGATGATTTGGATAATTATAAGTATAGGTGGAGCAGGAGTGGGTTCCTGCCAGTTCTAACCTCTTCTATAGAAGAGATTCCATAAATCTACTATGCTGTTTAGAACCGGTTCCAGCTCCCTCCCCCGCCCATCCGCACCACGCTTGCCCCACCCACTGCTCACTGATTGGCTGGCTCACCAATCGCCCCGCCTGCTTCTAAGAGTCCTATCTAAACCTTAAAGTCTTAAAGCTGTCAAGTTTGAACATCCCTGGGTTCTTTTTCTAAAGGGTTAGGGGTGCAAGGGTTTTGTAACTTGACAGCTTTAAGACTTGTGTGCTTCAAATACCAGAGTTTCTGAGCCAACATTTTGATTGCTAAGCAAGAGTGTTGTTAAGTGAGATTCACCACATTTTACAAGTTGGTCACACCCACCCAGTCACATGACTGCCAAGCCACTCCCACTCAGTCACATGGCTGGCAAGCCACTCCCTCCCGGTCACATGACCGACAAGCCACTTCCACAAAGCAGGCCACACCTACAGAAGAGGTTCTAAAAAATTTTGAAACCCACCACTGAGGTGGATAGACATTAAGAAGTTCAGGGATTCAGTTATATATATACAATGAAAGTGATTTTACTATCTTGGCAGAATTTTAAAAAACAGGCAAAATGGGAACTGAATTTTCTCTTCATGTGAAAGTCTAGTTTTTTTCTTTTTAAGATAGAAAATTAATTTAGTCCTGCAGGAGTGCTACATTTCAAAGTTTCTTTTTTTTCTCTTCTAAATTTAAAAGATAATTGTGTTTAATACATGCATTAGTTATATATTCCATTATAATTTTAGAAAATGGTGGAAGCAATGGAACTATGAATCACTTATTACCCAACAAAATCCAAGCATGTTCATGCTATATGTGCAAAATAACATAACTTTTGTACAAAGGTCTGGCTGAATAAGCAAAATGTGCAGCTCCTCCATATGTGGACATTCAATCTACATCCAGGGATCTAGGACAATTTCTAAAGGCTATTGTTACATAAAGTTTCTAAATGTCCAGTCCTAGGGATCAATGAGAAAAAGTATGCATGTAAGTATGTTTATTTTTGTCTATGCATGTATGTATGTACAATGATTGTAGCACTTTACTGTGGAATAACTTTTCCATTTCATTGGCTTTTAGACTAATACAGCAACCATTATCCTTTTAAAGAAACAATTGACAATAGTCATGTAGATTATGGGAAGTGTAGATTCTGGGAAGTGTGCATGTGTGTGTGTGTGTGTGTGTGTGTGTCGACGGCGGGCCTAGTCTGGGGACAGTTGCTGTTACACATTTATAAGCTAATAGAAAAAAAAATATGAACAGTTTAACCAAAAAAAAAAAAAAAACCCAACGTGGTTGTACTCATGACTATTTGCTGACACAAATGCCTTTTTTGTGAATTCAAAAACAGTTACAGTAGTCTATAATCTATCTTATTCCTAATGCATTTAAAATACCTCCTTATTTAAAGTAAAATCACCTCTGAGAATAGCAGAACAATTGCAAAGAGATCTTTTTGAGCTAAGAGACATATTAGGAATAGCATTTTAAAAAGAGCACCAGACACAAAAGGGTTTAAAGCAGTGCAGTTCATTTTAAAGCTTTCTCCCTCACTCCATTTCATGTTTTCTGGACTTTAGCTTTTCAAAAAGATGGAACAAATTATAACCCTTCGCAAACAATAGACTGTCTAGCAAAAGTAGCTCTCCAAGAGAAGGCTCCACTAAATCAAATAGGTAATGTTTAAGGTTATCTTTAGTCACTGGTTCTTATGATAAATTAGTAACAAAGAAAGAACTGTGCACAATCTAGATATTTTAGAGTGATTACCTGAACTAAATTTGGAGTGAAGAGTTAACCATGCTTGCCCACTAAAATGATAGTACTTACATTGGTATTTTTATGAATTCAATGGGTGTTCTTATACTATGATTATGGTTGGAGCCAGCCTATTGCTAGATACTGAAAATGGTGGTTATGTTACAATAACCAAAGTTCCCTGCTTATTGAAGATCAACTAATAATGGTTTATTAAGTGCAGTTACACAGTTTTGCTTTGTTTTTCGTTGCTGTCTGTCCTAACAAAATGAAATTCAATGGTGAAAAAAGTAAGGTTCTACATTTAGGCAAGACAAACAAATTTCACAGGTACAGTATATGTGATACCTTGCTCAATAGTAGTAACTGTGAGAGGCATATTGGAGTCCTAGTGGACAGCCATTTAAATATGAGCCAGCAGTGTGCAGCAGCTGCCAAAGAAGCCAACACAGTTCTAGGCTGCATAAACAGAGGGATGGAATCAAGATCCCATGAAGTGTTAATACCACTATATAATGTCTTGATAAGGCCACATTGGAATACTGCATTCAGTTTTGGTCGCCACAATGTAAAAAAAGATGTTGAGATTCTAGAAAGAGTGCAGAGAAGAGCAACAAAGATGATTAGGGGACTGAAAAATAAAACATATGAAGAACAGTTGCCGGAACTGGGTATGTCTAGATTAATGAAAAGAAGGACTAGGGGAGATATGATAGCAGTGTTCCAAAATCTCAGGGGTTGCCACAAAGAAGAGGGAGTCAAACTATTCTCCAAAGCATCTGAAGGTAGGACAAGAAGCAATGGGTGGAAACTAATCAAGGAGAGAAGCAACTTAGAACTAAGAAGAAATTTCCTGACATAACTATTAATCAGTGGAATAACTTGCCTCCAGAAGTTGTGGATGCTCCAACACTCGAAGTTTTTAAAAAGATGTTGGACAACCATTTCTCTGAAGTGGTATAGGGTTTCCTGCCTGAGCAGGGAGTTGGACAAGAAAACCTCCAAAGTCCCTTCCAACTTCCAAGTGTTAAGTGTATTAACACTTCATGGGATCTTGATTCTATCCCTCTGTTATTCTATTCTATTCTATTCTATTCTCCCCAGAAGAGCAAAAACCTAGTAGCAGGGAAAGTAGATGAGCTCTCTTGCAGACTATTGCTGATTTTGCTTGGGACAATGAATATTTTCACTTTGTTGGTGAGTGCCCTACCTGGTTCCCAGTAAAGGGAACGTTTGCTTTAGAGAAACAAAAATCATATAGGCATAATAATGACCAATAGTCGGGAACTGCAATACAGGAATACAGTGTCAATAGAGGTAAATCAATGAGAATGTTGCTACTACATCTAAATGCGATACCTTTTCCCCCACTGATTTTCAGTTTTGTTAGGTAGTTTATAAATGGTAGACAGATGCATGGATTTATGCTCATGTAGCACAAAAGGATTTACTGAATCTATCTTGTGCAGCAGGTGAAAATCAAGGGTAGAATTGCACTTTAATTAGAGGTGCTGCTGAAATTAATGTTCTGTGGTTCATCTGTTATTCCATCCTGAACAAGAACTCATCTTTCTCCTCCTACTCATGCTATCACAAAACAAAGAATCTCTCCATCCACTTTATTGTCATCCTTAGGAAGGGAGGCAAAATTCTGTTTTCCCAGCTGTTTTCTCAGATATAGTTGTTACTGAAATACTAGAAGCTCTGGGGAATATGATTTCCCAAGGATTGCTTATTACTGGTTTACCACCAATGGCCCCAAGCACCAGATATTTAGACATGCTGATAGTGGAAACAATGACACAAAGAATAAGTATTTTTTTCTCCCATTAATGTTAATATAGTGTAGTAGCTGCTAGGCTGAGGTGGGAGAAACCCAGGTTTAAGTCCACTTTCTGCTTTCTGAATTAGAGTGTAAAATTGCATAGGGAGAGCTGCTTGAGATTGAAAAGTCAGGACAAATTTTAGAGACCACCTTGCAATTTTGGAGCATCTGCTTCCATATTACATTTGCATCCTTTGCCCTGTGAGTTTATTATTAGGCAGGATATCAGTAAAATTCAGTAAAACTAAAGACATAAATTAGGGTCTCTGATGTCCAGGTTTGTAGAGTTTAAAGACCCCCTTGAATAAGACATTAGGGTAAGAGGGTAAGTTAATTACTGCACGTATTCTGAGGCATACCAACATTTGATGTTAAAAATATTTCTCAAGTCACAATAATTCTGTTCTTGCCATAATGGAAAAAGGGGTGAAATAGCAAACTTGTTATGTCATTAAAAATCTAACAAAGTAGGTGACAAATCTGAATGTGATTCTCAAGCAGCCATTAAAATCTGAGGATTTTTGTAAAGGCATCTATCAAACCATACTTGTCCTTGTTTGCAAAATGAATGAATGTATGAAGCAACTTTTGGAAATATGTCAAATTCTAATTCTGACTTAGAAGTAGGCCACCAAAATTGGACAGAAAATTGAAGGGAGCTGCCACACATCCTACCTCTAATCTTTTAATGAAGAAAAAGAAAAGAAAAGCACATAAGAGTTATTTGCTTTTCCTGTATAGCCGCCTCCTCCTAACAAGAACAAGAATTTTTATAATTATTTGTTTTAAACACATTATACAGGCAGTCTTCAATTAACAAGAGTAATTGGAGCCAGAATTTCCATTGCAAAGTGATGCATTTGATGTTTGGTTAGGCTGGTGAGCCCAGAAAAGGGGAGACAGGCAAAGACCATGAAGGTCAGCTGGGGTACAAAAGGAGCAGTGGGGATGATGGTTGTAAATGCAGACTGGTTTAGATTATTATCATTATCAATAAAAAACAAAGATGGCAATTTTTATGATAATGTTATTACTTTGAGAAAGAGGTTGCATCTCAAGCCACCAAGATCTTTTGGTACCTAAAGGTTCTACATCCTTCAAATCCAGCAAGTGAAGTGGTTCCATCTCGTGTATCTGGATGGAGTGGCTCTGTCCTGTTAAGACTCAATCTGGAGGTCCTTCTGGACTCACAGCACCTGTTGAAACAGTAGGTGGCAGCTATAGCGGTTTTTGTTTTTTTGCAAAACTGACTCTTATTTACCAGTTTTATGGATAGTCTCATAGTAATCATGTCCCAATTGGGCTACTGCAATGAGGTCTACCTGGGACCAGGAGTTTCATTTTGTCCTGAATTTAGTGACAGATAGTTGGGGTGCAGCTAATTATGTAGGAAGGGTGCTAATCAATGGTGACATGCATTGGCTACATTAGGCTTCCAAGTGCTATTCAAAATGCTGGTTATAGCCTTTAAAGCCCTATTTGCAAGAGTTCCTTCTTTCAAGAATATTTGTATACCCTGTCTATTCACATAGGGAGAACATGTTCTACACTTCCATTTAAACGTCTTATCGGACTTATGAAGCATGCTTTTTTAATGGCTACCCATATACACTGGAAAGATCTCTCTCTCTTTCCCTTCCCCACAATGATAGCCAACTCTGGGTGCCTTTAGAAAACCTGGCTTTTTTATCTAAATGTGTGAGTCCAGTTGAGTGGAGTTCTCTTTTGGTGGTTTCATAATCCTGTTTGATCAGCATTTTATATTTTATGCACAGAGTTATTATTTTTTAAAGTTGTATAGCTTTTGTTATTGTTATTTTTGTTATGCACCATCCAGAATATGTTGTTTGAGTTGAGTGGCCTTAGTATGGCATACATAACATAATAATAAAGTGGGAATTTTAGCACTAAAGTTTGATATCTTGTTTGTAAAGCTTAGAATATTCTGATATTAATGTTGGCATTACTGGTATTTGCAACAGATTTCTCTACATTCCCATTCAACAGGAAGTTTTAAATACAGCACAACCAAAAGTTTTCAGTCACTTAGAAAATGGCTGCATACCCATTTTGAATTCTGCTGGTATGCCACCGTGATTGCAGCCCTTTCAGATGGATGTTTGAATTCAACTTACTGGTGTATTACCCTGTCTGTGGAACTGCTGAATCCAGCAGCAGTTAGTTATTTACAGTTTTTATATTCTCCTCCAAAACACTTTTGAAGAAATTATTGTTCTTGCACATTGCTGAATAAATGAAAACAAATAGCTGTGGGAAAAATACATGGATCCTAGAGCAGGAATGGGACAAATGTGTGAAATTTGGCTTCAACTGAATTCAGTTCAATTCATTCAATAAGTACAATACAATACAATAGTAGAGTTGGAAGGGACCTTGGAGGCCTTCTAGTCCAACCCCCTGCCTAGGCAGGAAACCCTATACCGTTTCAGACAGATGGCTATCCAACATCTTCTTAAAGACTTCCAGTGTTGGGGCATTCACAACTTCTGGAGGCAAGCTGTTCCACTGATTAATTGTTCTAACTGTCAGGAAATTTCTCCTCAGTTCTAAGTTGCTTCTCTCCTTGATTAGTTTCCACCCATTGCTTCCTGTTCTACCCTCAGGTGCCTTGGAGAATAGTTTGACTCCCTCTTCTTTATGGCAACCCCTGAGATATTGGAACACTGCTATCATGTCTCCCCTAGTCATTCTTTCTCTTAAGCTAGACATACCCAGTTCCTGCAACCGTTCTTCATATGTTTTAGTCTCCAGTCCTCTAATCATCTTTGTTGCTCTTCTCTGCACTCTTTCTAGAGTCTCCACATCTTTTTTACATCGTGGCAACCAGAACTGAATGCAGTATTCCAAGTGTGGCCTTACCAAGGCATTATAAAGTGGTATTAACACTTCACGTGATCTTGATTCTATCCCTCTGTTGATGCAGCCTAGAACTGTGTTGGCTAATTGGTACTTGTCACTTGCAAAATCAGTTTGATTAAATTCCTCAAACTGTGATTCTCTCTGTCTTTCTCTCCCCTTTCCTCCTCGCTCCTATCTGACCATCCTGCTCAGTGTTTTCCTGTGAGTAGTGTTCCTGAAGGGTCTACATTGGAGCAACTCTGCACTAGAATATAAAGATTTCAATCAATGCAACACAATTCAGATATGTAAATACAGTAGTCCTGGGAAGCTAAAGCCACAAGCCTTAGAAGACCACTTGTGTTCTCTAGCCAAATAGTTCATCAAAGGTTTTGTAGTTTTAACCTCCCAATGAACCCTGGACCTCAGCTGGAATCCATTCTGTCTATTTAAAAATGATTCAGACATTGGCTTCAGGTTAACCCAGCTAGCAACATGAGACTCACTATGCATCTGTTTGCAGGAAATCAAGCATGGCCTCCCTTGCTGCGTTGTTTTCCCCTGGTGAGAGATGTCAGCAACAACTGTCAGAACTTCAAATGCAGGTATTATAAAGACCAAAATAAATATAAAATAAAAAGCATTGCCAAAAACTGCATCTACAAAGATAAATGGACTCTGAATATTGAAACTCTGGAACTGATACACATACATACATACATACACACACACACACACACACACACACACACACACACATACATACATAATTTAACAGATGGAATCTGCAATATGCTTACTTTGCATGTATGTATGCATATACATATGTAGCACACATACAGATATATCTGAAAAAAGGTGTAAGAATTTGATAGGAAATATGTGTATTCCATTGTGTTGGGTGTTGACTTTTTGCTTGAGGAACCTGAATTTTGAATTTTAGCCACATTATTTGGTAATGTTCACAAGCTTCCAGTCATGAATGTGATCCAGAAATCAAATCTTTTATCTAAGACAGAAAAAACCTTGGATGTCATGATTTTCTATTCACTATGTACATGATATTTCACTAACATTTCCTGGGTAATAAATGTTTAGGCTTCAATAGCAGTTCTTCAGTCCTGGCTGCTCATACCTTATGGCCCTGTGACAAAACACATGCCTTGCATGGGAAAGCCTCCAATTCAATCCATGGCATTTTACAGGGCAGGGGGAAAATCTGTGTATGAATGTATGAACCTTGAAGGATGAGAGAAGGTAGCAAGTGAGGGCAACTGACAAAATAATGCAAACGGCACCCTATATGTGTTTGTGATGTGACATAAATACAAAATGATCACACTGGCAGGTCATAGTGCATTTTTCATAATTTGCATAATAATAAGAATGGACACATACTGTATATAACCATAGCAAGTAGGTCTTTCAATTATATTAATGCCAATAATATTCTCTATAATAGATAATCCATAGACAATAGATAATGTGATGCAAAACCAGTACAGTGATGCAAATCAGAATCACCATAGAATTGGCTACTGTGTAGCTTCTAAAAATCTTTGTTATCAATGGCACAGAGTACTAAAATATGTATTTAAGAGTCATCAAAAAATTCAGGACACCACATGCGTAATCATATACAGTAATCAGCAGTCAGCCCAATAATGATTTTACAGTTGAAAAGTTTAACAAATGAGTTTGGTGCACAATGAATAGACGATAATAGACAGAAAAAGCATAAAATTTTCCCCCTTCAAAATAGTTATCTATGATTCATGCTCAAAGGGATAGTACATAAAAGAGTGATGTTACATCTAATTTGTATTCTTCCATAAAATAAATAAGGTATCTATAACCTAATAAACCGAATATGTCATACTTGGTATGAAAACTCCACTGAATACTTCAAATTCTCATTAAATTGTATCCTTGTAGAAAGAAGTATCTTCATATTCTTTCTTCCTGTCTTCCTGAATGTATTTCACAAAGTATTTGTTTACCTTATCAAATTAAAGGCATTAAGCATTCAACCCAAAAGTGATATATAAATCTACTGTGCAAATGTTACCCATCAAACTTTCTGTTCCATGATCCTCTGTGAAGATCACATTTTATAACAAGTTCAGTAAGAAATTACAATCTTTCAGGAACTGGGTTACAGTAGATGTTCCCAGACATGACATGGTTAGCTAGGTAAATTACTTGACTGCAGACAAGATAGAAATCATACATAAAGAGATAGCACAGGAACCAGGCTCTGAACATGTTTCTTCCAGAGTTAAATTGTAGACATTTTTGAGTCAACAGAAGACTGACCATTCAGTCATCTCTAATAGGTCTTGACAATGGAGACCTATTAGAGAGGTTCAAAGCTGATTTTTGTGAATTTTAAATTACTTTGATATAATTATTTGAAATTTGTGATGCAGTTCTGAAATTTATAAACCGTTCTTTCATTGTAAGCATGAAGTTACATTCATAAATGTAAATAATTAGATGAAATAGATTTGTATAAATTCATAATTATATAGGGCTCCATACAATTGTAAAGATTTCATATTACCATAAAAACGGTATGTAGTAGACTTATGGATAAGCCCATGATTAATTGGCATTAACTGGAAATTTATCATTCCTGCTATCTGTATTCTAGAATTTAAAACAAAAACAGTAAGATGCTAATGTACAGGTGACCTAACTGTAAATGAGTCTGATGTTGATATCTTGTTTCAACTTTAAAAAGTGACTTTAAGAGTAAATCAAATTATATATTTTCCTTCTAGTGGAAAAGGACATCCCATGTTGGGATATATAGGAGTATCCTTTGGGGCAGGAAGAAAGGAACAGAAAACTAACAGGTAATTGAAAAACTAGCAATTACATCCTGAAGATTACAGCAGAGATCAACAAAAAGCAAACCATTTAGCTTATGATGTTTACCATGTAAAGAAACACAAAACCAAACAGTTACTCAGATGTCAAAGAAGATGTCTAAAGGGCTGAAATCACCGCATTCCTGGTCAATTTTGCTACCAACTCCTTCAGAACAATGTCACTCATATTGAAAGGAAAAACTTTAAATGGTTGTGTTATGCTGTCACCAGTTGAAAAGACACAAGAAGTAATCTGAAGACATAAATTAAGCAGTTTTTACCAAATATATTATGACCATACTGTTGATATCATTTCTTTTCCAAGAGCTTCAGACATGAAACAGAATGATTGTAATACTTATTTCTGACTCCTACAAAAACCCTAGAATTAATGTAAAAGCTGAATGGTATACTGTGGAATATGATAAAGGGCACATAGCGTCTGTCAAACTGAGATGTCAGGCACCAGAAATGCTGCCTTCAGTAAAAAGAATTTAAGGATACACAGTGTAATTGTCTAAATGCAAGATGTCCTTTACATCCAAATATAAGACTGAGTATGGAAAGCCAAGAACCATGGTGCTTCAGAAGAGAAGGTGTTTTTGACATAGGAATGAGACCATTCCATAGATGACTGATCACTATCAAGACATTTTCATGAAGATATGGGATATGGATTGTTAGATACTTGTACTAGCTGCAGTGGTTTCCACCAAGGTCCTCTGTTATGGCGGGAACAGAGGTTTAATCCTATTGGTCGAAGGGTCTCACAGCTCCCTATAAAAGGGCTGCTGTCAGACTCAACCTTTGCTGGATTGTTCTTGTACTTTAATAAAGAGCTGTTGTTGCCTTTTAGCCTTGTGTGCCTTTCCATTACCTGATCTAACACAGATAGTGATTTATTGCTAAAAGCCTATGCCCAGGAATCTTCTCACCTAATGGTGACCACCAGGTTATAGTTAGATAAGGGTCAATAGCATTCAAGGGGAGTTTGTTCTTATGTGGATGCAGAAGAACTTTAAACGGATGCTTTGTTTAATGCCACCAGGCTCCGCCAGTCTCTCTCTTCCCCAAACCACCTCTTTTTAAAATCCAAATTTTTATTTAAAAAAAAAATATTCTGAACGACTTTATTTTCATATTTTGCTTTCCTGATAGCAGTCAGGAAAACTGTAATCAAGAGCTTGTTTGAAAATGAAAAGACAGGGTGTGTTCAATAATTTGAAGATATTTTTTGACTTTTTGAAGGAAATAGAGGTCATTTTTACCTGGTCCAAAATTATAACAAAACAATGAATTGATGCATACGGACATAGAAGAAAAATAGAAGTAAAAAAATAAATAAATTAGATACCTCTAATAGTGGCTTACTGCAAGAATTCTAAATTCACAGTTGCAAGTTGTACTGTATTGAAGTCTGCAAATATAAAGCTAGGAAACTTGATGAACCTGGTCATTATCTCACTCCTAGTTGAACCACACTGTGAGAATATAAATGGAGTGGTCATAATGAACATTTTGGAACTCTTCCCTACGACTGGCCAAGGAAAGGAAAGCCATGGATGTTTGGATACCTTAACATTAATGTGGCTCAGCCTATATGTGTTGCATTTAGGTTCACCGAAACAGTGTGAGCCAAATATTGTTGTGAAAATACTTTTTTTTTCTCAAAATAGTATAAAAGAAAATTTCTCACAGCTGCCTTCAAGTAGATGGAGCCAAAAATGCTGTTGCTTTTTTTTGCATTTTTTTTTGGGGGGGAAAAATGTCCTAAGCTTCTCAGACTTTTATGCCATACCATTCACCCTTTAACATTCTCATTCTTCTCAAATGGACACTGGTGTCCACACCACCGCTCACACATGCAGCCCTTGTCATGCCATGCAAAACTTGGTGAGTTCTCAATCTGACTGCACCCTCCTTCTAATGCAATAATTGACAATTAAATGGTTCAATTTGTTATTTTAAGGCAGAGATATACAATCTGCATGCATTTTCTAAAAGCCTAAAATAAGATAATCAGAGGCACTGGAAAATCTCCACCAAACTATATTTTTAACAATGAAAGAAATGAGTAAGTAAGTACATAACTAATCATATTAAGAAACAATTTTAATTAAATGTAAATTAAAACTAAAACGAAACTTTGTTTGGAATTCTTGGCCCCAGCACAAGAATTTAAAGACAAGAATGCTCTATTAAAATGATGCACATCCCAGTTTTAAATTGTACGGCCACCTTATATTATATTCTTATAATGCTTTTTTTTCCCTTCCCTCCTCGATTGATTGCATAAGGATCCAAGTGAATTGAAGCTTCACATATGAAAATAGAATAATAGATTCTACACAGTGACTCAGATTTGGCTTTGTAATACACTGAAACTAATAAAAGGAAGAGAAGAAAATAAGGGGAGGAAAATGAATATGTCAGCGTTTTCATTGAAAAATTAAAAATGATGGTGTATTTTGACACTGCTGAAATGTTCACAAAATGTATTGATTATCTTTGGCTCAGTTTTTCCTTTGACATTATCAATGGTTTGCAAGCTTGTATTAGTATACTATATTTATTTATTCGCTTGTTTATGTATTTAACGTAATTTCTATACTGCCACAACAAAAATAACTCTCGGTGACTATGAAACCAAAACACCCAATATATTATAAATCTGAGATGATGTATTTCTGTTTTGTTTCTTACATTAATTAGCAATTGAATTCATCTGATGGTTTCCTCCCCAGTTAAATCTGATAGTATAATATAGTAGAAGCCCAGCATCACCTAATTCTGTCAATGCTTTTCACCTACCAAGATGCCAAACACCAAGATCTGTAGGTTGGCATTTTAGATGGGTAATATATGTGCTTTTATCAGCCATTCAAGCCATTCAATGTAGACTGGCCTAGGAAACAAAAAACATAAAAGCAAATGGTACTTTCATTATAAGCTTATAGTAACAGATTCTTGCAAGTCTGAATGTGTTTTTCATGTTGGCCCTCCCACAATATTTTCATGAGAAATAGGATCTTGTCTGAGATGCCTTCTCAAATTCTGGCCTTGACTCGTGTTTCTTTAATCTGATTGTTGTCTTGTTTGGGGCTCTTCTTCAAGGGTTTTTTTTTTTTTGCCCATTACAGCTTTGAAATAAGTTACCATCCAGGAACTTTGAAAATGTGCTTTTCCCATTGACACGTTAACATCATGAATTGTATGATTTTACTATATGATTACTATAATTTGATTTTTATTTTTTAAAAAAACAATTTTTTTAAAATTTTATTTGGCGGTACAGTCTAGAACAGTGGTGGGCAACCTTTTTTTTCAACTGAGCCAAATCTCGCCAAAACCACGATTGAAATTTATTTTGAGAGCCACATTTTTAAAACCGAAAATACATAGGATGGTACACTGTTTTTAGTTTCAATAAACTCTGGCATTTGAAGCACGCAAGTCTTAAAGCTGTCAAGTTGCAAGACCCTCGCACCCCTAACCCTTTAGAAAAAAACCCCAGGGGTCTTCAAACCTGACAGCTTTAAGACTTGTGGACTTCATCTCCCAGAATTCCTCCTCCAGTCATGTTGGCTCAGGAACTCTGGCATTGAAGCATGCAAGTCTTAAAGCTGTCAAGTTGCAAGACCCTTGCACCCCTAACCCTTTAGAAAAAAAACCCCAGGGGTCTTCAAACCTGACAGCTTGAAGACTTGTGGACTTCAACTCCCAGAATTCCTCCTCCAGTCATGTTGGCTCAGGAACTCTGGCATTGAAGCATGCAAGTCTTAAAGCTGTCAAGTTGCAAGACCCTTGCACCCCTAACCCTTTAGAAAAAAAACCCCAGGGGTCTTCAAACCTGACAGCTTGAAGACTTGTGGACTTCAACTCCCAGAATTCCTCCTCCAGTCATGTTGGCTCAGGAACTCTGGCATTGAAGCATGCAAGTCTTAAAGCTGTCAAGTTGCAAGACCCTCGCACCCACAACCCTTTAGAAAAAAAACCCCAGGGGTCTTCAAACCTGACAGCTTGAAGACTTGTGGACTTCAACTCCCAGAATTCCTCCTCCAGTCATGTTGGCTCAGGAACTCTGGCATTGAAGCATGCAAGTCTTAAAGCTGTCAAGTTGCAAGACCCTTGCACCCCTAACCCTTTAGAAAAAAAACCCCAGGGGTCTTCAAACCTGACAGCTTGAAGACTTGTGGACTTCAACTCCCAGAATTCCTCCTCCAGTCATGTTGGCTCAGGAACTCTGGCATTGAAGCATGCAAGTCTTAAAGCTGTCAAGTTGCAAGACCCTTGCACCCCTAACCCTTTAGAAAAAAAACCCCAGGGGTCTTCAAACCTGACAGCTTGAAGACTTGTGGACTTCAACTCCCAGAATTCCTCCTCCAGTCATGTTGGCTCAGGAACTCTGGCATTGAAGCATGCAAGTCTTAAAGCTGTCAAGTTGCAAGATCCTTGCACCCCTAACCCTTTAGAAAAAAAACCCCAGGGGTCTTCAAACCTGACAGCTTGAAGACTTGTGGACTTCAACTCCCAGAATTCCTCCTCCAGTCATGTTGGCTCAGGAACTCTGGCATTGAAGCATGCAAGTCTTAAAGCTGTCAAGTTGCAAGACCCTCGCACCCACAACCCTTTAGAAAAAAAACCCCAGGGGTCTTCAAACCTGACAGCTTGAAGACTTGTGGACTTCAACTCCCAGAATTCCTCCTCCAGTCATGTTGGCTCAGGAACTCTGGCATTGAAGCATGCAAGTCTTAAAGCTGTCAAGTTGCAAGACCCTTGCACCCCTAACCCTTTAGAAAAAAAACCCCAGGGGTCTTCAAACCTGACAGCTTGAAGACTTGTGGACTTCAACTCCCAGAATTCCTCCTCCAGTCATGTTGGCTCAGGAACTCTGGCATTGAAGCATGCAAGTCTTAAAGCTGTCAAGTTGCAAGACCCTCGCACCCACAACCCTTTAGAAAAAAAACCCCCAGGGTCTTCAAACCTGACAGCTTGAAGACTTGTGGATTTCAACTCCCAGAATTCTGAGAATTGAAGTCCACCAAGGGCATCAATCATATTAGCCCAGGGATCTGCAAAATTGGCTCTTAAGACTGGTGGACTTCAACTCCCAGAATTCTGAGAATTGAAGTCCACCAGTCTTAAAACAGCCAACTTTGCAGACCTCTGTGTTAGCCCAAAGCCTGGCGCTGGGCGGGCCTTGCTCCCCCATTGGTGGAGCCCCAAGAAGCGAGGAGGGAGAAAAAGAGACGGAGGCCAAGGAGCTTCCCCCCGCCCCCTCCCAGCAAAAATCTAACCGGGGAGCCGGGCGGGCAGTAGCAAATTAGCCGATCACGCCGCGGGGGGGGAAAGCTCCTTAGCCTCTGTTTCTTTTTCTGCCTCCTCGCTTCTCGTCCCCGCCCGACTTCAGGATCCTCCCTAATCGTTGTGGGTCGAAAAGAAAAAAGGGAAAGTGGGCGCCCGGCACACAGAAGAGCCGCATTAAAATGTGTAAAGAGCCGCATGTGGCTCGCGAGCCGCTGCTTGCCGACCACTGGTCTAGAAGAATTATGTCTTGAATGACCTCTGACAATGCACCCTGACTTTTACATCACATCTAACCGGTATGGTTCATTTATGATAGAGGAAATTGTGTGAATCCAGGAATTCGGTTAATTGAGTAATTCACGGTTAACAACAGAGAAGTATACTTGTATACATCTAGCAAACATTTCTTCCTAAGGTGGCCGAAAGAATAAAAAATGAAATGGAAACAGAAAAATATGTACCCATTCTGTGTGCTAAAATGTAATTATAAAAACTTTTCCATGTTAAACTTGACTGAAATTGTTTTGCTGCTTGAACATTTTGTGCCGTCAAGGTTTCCACAACCTTTTATACTCCTTTTTGAAACTATTTATTTCTGAAATACTGGCAGTAAGCATAAAACTGGAAAAAAAGTAGAAGCCATTCATTCTAATTAGAAGCCTCTGGATCTTCCTCATAATTAGCTCATCGTCTGTGGACTGTTAGGTGAATGAGTACTACTTTTTCATTCTTCAGAGGCAGATCCTCTTAAGTCAGCATTTTTTCTGTATGACCATCTGCAACTAGAAGGTTAAATTATGTGAGGTAAAGGAAGGACAAATGCATCCTCTGTAATGATACCTTACAGTGTATAATAAGCAAATATCTGAGTTGCAGTTCCTCCCTGATTTTAATTTTTCCACTCTGCAGTTTAGTGTGCTCCATTTTGCACCTGTGAGATTTTTTTTTTTAAAAAAACATTCGTCTGAAAAAGTATATGCAATCTCTGTAATTCTCCTTGTACGAATCATTTTATTCTTTTCAGCTAACAGAATCTTGGTACAAAGTTCTATAAGTTCTGTCCTTCAGGAGAACAACTTTCAGAAAACTAAATAAGGTAAACCATATGTGGTATGGAAGCTGGGAGTTAGAGGAGAATCCAGCAAAAGAAAAGTTCAAAAGTGGTTTTTATTTCCCAAAAAATTCCCCTAGGAGTGTTCTTATGGGAAGGAAGGGTCATTGGGTAGCTGCTCAGAATGCTGCTATTTATTCCATTTCAAGCCATCCTTTTCCTAGTCAGGAGTACTTAGAGACTTCATCATGATACTGAACAAACCTAGGCATAAACATTCATGGATGCAGCCCAAAAGGGAGAGAAGAAAGATCCACGCACACGCAATCAACCCTTTATTACACAGTAGAAAATCAACATTTGTATAGCTATTGCTGATAAAGGGTTTGGAACAATTTCCAGAAGCCATGTTGTGTATCTTTTCTGTATCTTGTTAGAATTCAATTATTTTTCTTAATATTCACTTATGAAAATAATTTTATGTAATATAATCAGACAAAGTATTTTATTTGCATGTACATGTATCAACCTAATATACACAGATTTATCACTATTGGTTTGTTTTTTCAATTTGGAGAGCTGTATCACAAACTGATGAAGAGCATAACGTAACACTGGAAATATGTGCATTTTATGATCCTTTGTCTTAATTCTATTACGATTCAAGTGTTTTAGCTGAACAAAGACATTTTCATTCATGCTGTCTTTTGTCCCACCTGTTTTATTTATTTATTTTACCTTTTATTTTATTTCTATGCTTTATGTTTTATAAAATTAATCAATAACCAAAATAAAATACTTTGGTATGCGGTTTCATAAATTCTATGCAAACTGAAATCACATTATTAATGTTATATATTATTTTTCCTGATGACATTATTGTTATTTGGAGGAATGCACAAATAATGCACAATAGTATTATATTATACACTGTCTCTTTTGGTGGGCTCATTTTGGGAATTCTGCAGCACTCCAGGGGGCTATATTCTTGTAGAAATACTGCAGCTGACAATGGAATACAAATATCCTGAAGGAGATATTCCTTAATAACATTTGTTTAATAGATAAAAAACTACAATTGTGAGATTCTTAAATAATACATACATAGCTTTCATCAGCTAAGTTTAAAAGTGTTTGTTTAAAAATCAAGAGCAATAATTTACATTTGGATAGCTTTCTATCCCTGAGTAGAGACTTTGCAAGGGGTCTATTAGATGTTTGCAGCTTTGCTCTAGCTGAGCTCCAAGAATTTGGGCTGAAAAGCCTTTAATTCTGTGTAGCCAGTTCCCGGGCCTTTTCCTTCAGTTGTGATTTATAGCAATTTATAGCATCACCTAGCCATCTTTGTGTGATACATAAAGCCATTGCTGACATATCAGCATAGCAACAGCTGAATGACAGTGTAGAATGCTATAAACCACATGAGATCAAAATGGTGAAAGACTCTTCACTTGTCAATTTCTGTGTTGGACCTCCTATATTTGTTGACCCTTAGACTCTGGAAATTATTTCTGGCATCTCAGCATATTGCTGCATCTCGGACTGTCCTTGTACTAGATTCTCATCCTATTGCTGCCTGTGTTGATTCAACATCTGTTTTCTAAACAGCTAGCAAATACTACACTTGGAGTAGTCAGTACAGTTCTGTCTAAACAAAAGTTCTATAGGCTCCAGTGGGAACTTGTAGGGATATCAGAGGAAGGTGAATAGAAAGGGCAGATTATGTTGAGTGTGAAAGAAAGATTGTCATCTAAATAGGTGACTTTAGTGTTATAATTAACTTCTTTAGAACTGGGTGAACAAAAGCATCTCCATGGCGGCTGTAATCACTTGAAGTAATTCAAGCACTAATGTGGTCAATGGGGCTTTGCAAAGCACTGTGCTCTCTTAAAATGAGCCTCATTTTACCTAAATCAACGTAATCAAGCAACTTTACTTTTTTTTTAAAAAAGACTTTTATATCATTAAAATAATATTTTTTTAAAAAAATGTTGACCTAATGTTTTGTTTATATAGGAAGAAAAAGGGGCAACAAGAACAATTTAAAGGAAATCTGTAAAAAGAATTAAGAGTTCCATAAATTGGTCATTTGTAAGCAAGAAATCGGGGTCTTTCATCTGTATCTGCTGTTAGATGGCTATCTGGTTTGTCTGTGCAAAGGGATGATCGAAAAGGTCAAGGTGGCAGCTGCAGCTTTGCAATTGAAGCCCCCCCCCCCTTAAAGCATACATTGCAGACAGTGCTCATTTAAAAAGGGGCAGGGCAGTTGCTTCCTCCTTCTTCCCCACTTTGGATTCTCAGACACTTCTGGCTGAAATGTAGTCACAGGGATTTGCCAGTTGTACCTGGATGAGGACAAAAAGACAATATTCATCTTCTGAGGAGATTGGTTTTGTTTACATTCACTGTGATATTCCCATTCTCTTTCCTTTGTAAAGTGTTTATTCCCCCACTTCAGAAGATAGTGTCCAAATTTCTGTATTTCAAGAGGAGAGATAATGAAGCCCACATGCTCATCTCACTTATTTCTTTACATTGGCTTCTACACATAGTCTGTTAAGAAAAGTCTCAATTTCTGTGCAATGTCCTCTCAAAGATTGATACAGGGGAACCTCCTACTTTGAAGAACACTTGATGCACGGAGGATGGCATAGATTAAAGGTAAAGGTTCTCCTCACAGATACATGTTAATCGTTCCCGACACTAGGGGGTGGTGCTGATCTCCAAAGCCAAAGAGCCAGCCCTGTCCGAAGATGTCTCCGTGATCATGTGGCCGCATGACTAAACACCGAAGGTGCATGGAACGCTGTTACCTTCCTACCAAAGGTGGTTCCTATTTTTCTACTTGCATTTTTACATGCTTTCAAACTGCTAAGTTGGCTGAAGCTGGGACACTCCGTTACGTGGCGCTAGGGATTCGAACTGCCAACCTTTCTGATCGATAAGCTCAGTGTCTTAGCCACCAAGCCACCGCATCCCTTGGCATAGATTATAACTATTCAAATTTGTGTAGAATGCCTAAACAACGTGTGTCCACCTGAGACAGTTTGGACACTTTTGAAATGATGTATCATGTACTTTACATAGAATATCTTAAGAGACTTGCCCAACCACAAATTAGTGTCTGTGGGACATGTTTTCAGTTAATCCAGTTTTCAGAAGACCAGCTAGTAGAAATACTCCTTGACATGGCTTCTATTGGTCAGAACATTCCTTCTTATCTCTTACATGGACAGGTTACTTCTATCTTTTTTTTTCTGCACAAGTGGGAACAATTCCAATGGAGCCTAAGATTGGTTATCCATTGTTACAAGAATGCCTACTGTGTTCACTTTGTAAATAAAATAGTACTAAAGGTTGATGTTTTGTTTTGCTATTTATTTATTTTTCTTTAATTAGAACATTTAAAAATAATAATAAATGAAACTAACAATACAATACAATACAATAGTAGAGTTGGAAGGGACCTTGGAGGTCTTCTGGTCCAACCCCCTGCCTAGACAGGAAACCCTATACCGTTTCAGACAGATGGCTATCCAACATCTTCTTAAAGACTTCCAGTGTTGGGGCATTCACAACTTCTGGAGGCAAGCTGTTCCACTGATTAATTGTTCTGTCAGGAAGTTTCTCCTCTGTTCCAAGTTGCTTCTCTCCTTGATTAGTTTCTACCCATTGCTTCTTGTTCTACCCTCAGGTGCCTTGGAGAATAGTTTGACTCCCTCTTCTTTGTGGCAACCCCTGAGATATTGGAACACTGCTATCATGTCTCCCCTAGTCCTTCTTTCTCTTAAGCTAGACATACCTAGTTCCTGCAACCGTTCTTCATATGTTTTAGTCTCCAGTCCCCTAATCACCTTTGTTGCTCTTCTCTGCACTCTTTCTAGAGTCTCCACATTTTTTTTACATCGTGGCGACCAGAACTGAATGCAGTATTCCAAGTGTGGCCTTACCAAGGCATTATAAAGTGGTATTAACACTTCACGTGATCTTGATTCTATCCCTCTGTTGATGCAGCCTAGAACTGTGTTGGCTTCTTTGGCAGCTGCTGCACACTGCTGGCTCATATTTAAATGGTTGTCCACTAGGACTCCAAGATCCCTTTCACAGTTACTACTACTGAGCAAGGTATCACCTATACTGTACCTATGCATTCCATTTTTGTTGCCTAAATGTAGAACCTTACTCTTTTCACCATTGAATTTCATTTTATTAGATAGTGCCCAATGTTCAAGTTTCTCAAGATCCTTCTGTATCTTAAGCCTATGTTCTGGAGTGTTGGCTATTCCTGCCAGCTTGGTGTCATCTGCAAATTTGATGAGTTCCCCATTTATTCCCTCATCCAAATCATTGATGAAGATGTTGAAGAGTACTGGGCCTAAAACAGAGCCTTGGGGTACTCCACTGCATACTTCCCTCCATGTAGATGCAGTTCCATTGAGGACTACGCGTTGAGTGTGGTTGGTCAGCCAGTTACGAATCCATCTGGCGGTGATGCTGTCTAACCCACATTCTTCTACTTTGTCTAGTAGTAGGTTATGGTCTACCTTATCAAAAGCCTTACTGAAGTCCAAGTAAACTATATCAACGGCATTCTTCTGGTCCACTAATTTTGTCACATTATCAAAGAATGAAATAAGATTAGTCTGGCATGATCTGTTTTTGACAAATCCATGTTGCCTTTTGGCTATTACTTTGTTTGCTTCTAGGTGTTCACAAATTCGTTGCTTGATTATTTTTTCCAGAATCTTTCCTGGTATTGAGTGAAACTCCAGTGAAATGGTGAACCTGAATTGGTTCTGAATCAGATAAGGGGCATCCAGAGGAATATTAGTTTATTGTCTAGCCCAGCCTAAATGAATATCCAGTGCAACACAAGAAAGCCTTCATAGTAACAACAGACTCAGATGTATAATGAAATGTACTTAGAATTATGTACAAAGTATATAACGAAAGAAAAATAAGTGCCTGTGGAGATTTTCAGTCCTTCTGGTCATGGTTGTCCCAAAGATGATTTTTCAAAAGGCAACTGGACTTCCTTGAAAACATTGAAGTCATTTTGTTTCTCATCCAAGAACCTCCTTCAGAACTGAAGAAGCTTCTTGGATGAGAAGTGAAATGTCTTCAAGGAAAAACAAAGTCTAATTGTCTTTTTGAAAAAGCACTTTGGGAAAATGTACTATAAGTATCATTGACTATAACAGATATGAATTAATCAAAATACATTGCAAAGAAGAAGCTAAAAGTATGAGATATACATGCCCCATTTCTCTGGAATGTTACATTTACCGTATATGCAAGGGAAAGCAGAGGAAAGATGAGGAAAATTCCATAACTTGCAATTGTGTAATTATATATAATTATTTAAGGTTAATTCCTAAAACTGGAATAAGCAAACTAGTGCCCTGCCAGTATTTTACATGATAACAGTTACAATTCCTTTCCACTGGCCATGTTGGATTGGACGTTTCAGAGATGAAATACAAATAACTGAAGCACATTAAGTTTTCTACCATTCTTATATATACTTTACTTGTGAGGAAACTTAGTTTGTAAGATTTACTTCTAGACAAATAGGCACTGAATATAATTACCCAGCTGTTAAAGCACAAGTATTTGAAACACATGACTCTCAGGAACAGAAAAGGTCATTCCTGCAAGTAGACTATTAGATTAATACTTCATGGTTAGTTATTTTATTTCTTACAAATTATTGAAAGATTAACAACCATACTTAAGTGCAATATTTCACATTTGCAAGAATGCATTAAGTACAGCCAATTAAATTTGCTTAATCAAGCTTAACAATGCTGGATGCTGTTACTCACCAGAAAGTAAGCGCTATAAAAATTACACTACTTCATGCTTATATGAATGATTCATACATATTTATCAGAAATGTATTTAGTCTTTAATAACACTGATTTTGGTATTCTTTATAAGATTCCATTTTTAGTGTTAAAAAGAATAGTTAAAAGCTATGGTTACCTCTTATCCTAAATGACCAGTCAGGAAGATTGTGAAAATGTGAGAATTGAAGGATGGTTGTATAGCAAAGAATGGAATTAGGATATATAATTAAGAACACAAACCAGCCAGAGTTTTATATTTTTTCAGTATAATTGATTTCAACAAGTTCTAAGCAACTGCTGAACTGTTTCTAAGGAAAACCAATGGGACCAAGCAAGTTCAATTATTTTTCTTAAATATAAGCAATTTTAAAGCCATACATAAATCAGACACAAAGCTTACCTACTATATGTGGATATGTCGTATATAAAAAATAGGTTGAGGAATGCTTACCTTGCTATCTTGAAAATGCTGATTACCAGGTATCGTCCTTGAAGTTTAATAGACTTCTCTTAAGAGAGGACTCTGAGGGGCATTGGCCATTATATCCGTATGTTAGAACTAAGTACTGGACATATCTATATCTCAGAGATATCTGTACCTGAAAACTGTATCCTATATCTCATAATGCCGTAGTCCTTCTCATGTAATAGTTGAAGTCCAACAAACTTAAAACAATGTTCGTCCGAAAGAGAGAGAAAGCTCAGATATATATCTGCCCAGGAAAACCAAAACCATAAACAGGTAGTATTCGACTTACAACAGTTCATTTAGTGACCGAAGTTACAGTAGCACCAAAAAAAGTAACTTATGACTGTTTTTCACATCACCTTTGCAGTATACTGCCAAAATCACATGATCAAAATTTAGATGCTTGACAACTCATATTTGTGACAGTTGCAGTATCCCAGGGTCACGTGACTCCTCTTGCTATCTTCTGGCAAGCAAAGTCAATGGGGAAGATTGACTTAACAACCATGTTACTAACTTAACAACTGCAACTGATTCACTTAACAACCTTTGATAACCTGTGGTAAGAAAAGTCATAGAACGAGGCAAAATTCACTTAACAAATATCTCACTTAGCAACAGAAATGTTGAGCTCAATTATGGTCATAAATCAAGGATTACCTGTATAGCGAGAGATGCTAAGCCGGGCAGAAGCTGGGATCATACCTTACGCTGTGGCATGGTTTGTCTTAAGTAAGTTTTGATGAATAAACATCAAATGACTAAGGTTAATTATTCTAAAGTATGTATTCAGGGATTACAAGTATCCACTCATACTATTGGCTTGGCATTTTGAGCGTTTGTTCTTTGTGAAGCATGATTTGGGTTTGTTTTATATTTAAATACTTACACTTTAATCTGCATTTAATATCTTGGAACTGATTCTCTTATCAGTTTCTTTTTGAGGCTTTAATTTTATTTTCTCTATTCCCGTGTTACATCAATCTGTTTATAACAGTGAAATTTACATGGAATTATTTGAAAAGAGTATGATAATTTGATCAGAGTTCCCTACATGAGTCAAAGATGCATTTCACTGAATATTTTGACCAAATCTTAACCAGGTTAGTGTAAAAGTTTTCTAGTGATATGACTGCGGGGCAAATTGATATGTTATAATCATTACCTTTTCTGTACATATAATTACAAATTGTAAATGCAATCTTGGCCTCAGTAACTATTCTGCATTAAACAAAAGGATGAGAATAAGTCAAACAATGAGTGTAAAATATCTTATTCAGATTTAAAACAACTTTATGATACTTTCTGGAGATTATTATTATTTTTGCAATCAGTTATTTTTTAAGGTTGCTTTATGGTAGCCTTAGTTCCAGATTTATGCAGCCATTCAGTATTAGCACATATTATTATACAGCAATGCAATATCAGTGCATCTGAAAAATAAGAATTTATAAACACCAGATTTGAAAAGCTGTTTTGTGTGGAAATATTTTCTTCCAAATAAATTCCTATTATTTTCAATTCCAATGCTAATCTGTTACACACATCTGTTATAAGAAGAGATTTTCAGAATCAGAAATGATGGTTTTTCTGTCGTTACTTTGGTGATGTGAGAATTGCAGTGACATTCATCTCCCACACTGTTATGGCAATATAGGAAGATTTAGTTACTATGCAACTGCTTTTATCCAGTACTGTATCTTATGAGAATTATATAATAATAAACCACATTGTGATTTCCTTTCACATGTTATAAAATCAGGATCAGAGAAGAACATAACAGCATTAATTCCCTTGCCATTAAGAGGCAGTACAAAAAGGATGTTATACTTGCATTACTTAATCACCAAATATATTTTTCAAGCAAAGGCAATATTTTGGCATTTGATTTCTTTTTCTCTCAAACTATATTTGGGCTTTTGGAATCATATCTTTCCTATAAAAATATTAAACTCTTGCAATACTAGTCACAATATAATGAAAGAGCATAATCAAATCAATGGAAAAAAAACCAGTAGGAAATAACAAAGAGATCTAAATGAAGATTATTCTTCCTTGTATTTATTGAAATATAACTAGGATGAAGTGCAAAAATAATTTGTAAATAAATTAAATATGAAGGAAAAAGCCATTAAATGCCAAGTCTGCAATATAGCCAAATTCTATGTTGTACTGTGGAAAAAGTTTGAAGAGTACCTCTTTATCCAATAATAACTAGTCATAAAATAATCTACTTTTTCAAAACAATGCTAAAGTCCTTCAGTGGACCTAAGCCTGCTTTGAGAACTAAACAATGTCAATCAAAATTTCTAAAATAAATTCAAATACGTTATTGCCATTTGAAGGTCATTCCTTCAATCATATCCCATCTGTTGAGTGATGACCTTCAGATTAGAATCAGGGTACTTTTCAAAACCCTCCCATTGGTTTCTGAATGTTGTTAACTTTGGTGTCATATATGTATTGTTTTTTTCTTCTTTTACACAGATTCTAATATTTGTCCCATATGACATGGATAATATAGATGTCACACATTCAACTGAACAAAGCTGGTATCTTTGCTGATAATTATGTCCTTTAATAATGTGGCTTGAATATATTTGGGAAAGAAAAGCTTCCTACAGCAGTTTGACAGTGGAACCAAATTCCTAGGTAGGTGTTTCCCCTTTACTGAAAATATTGAATAGATGTTGGACACCTATGTCTGAGGAATCCTGTAACTTTTGAGCTCTACTATTCTATTATGTGGTAGCGGAGCTGGCATCTGCAGTTCCTCTTTCAAAGTATTAACCAGAACTAACTCTGTTGGGATGCAGTGGCTCAGTGGCTAAGATGCTGAGCTTGTCGATCAGAAAGGTTGGCAGTTCAGCGGTTCAAATCCCTAGCACCACGTAACAGAGTGAGCTCCTGTTGCTTGTTCTGCCAACCTAACAGTTTGAAAGCATGTAAAAATGCAAGTAGAAAAAATAGGAACCACCTTTGGTGAGAAGGTAACAGCTGGCCACATAACCATGGAGATGTCTTCGGACAGCGCTGGCTCTTCAGCTTTGAAATAGAGATGAGCACCGCCCCCTAGAGTCGGGAACGACTAGCACATATGTGTGAGAGGAACCTTTACCTTAACTTTGTTTAGCTTCTGAGTTTAAACAAGATCTGACACAGTAGATATAAGCTAGACCAAGCCCTATGTTCAAGGAGACTTGTATATTTCATATACTATGAAAACCTTGGATTTAGCCCATTATGCGGAACCTTTTGAAATCAATGGGAAATAAACCCTAAGTAATTTAAGCTTCATTTTATTTACTGCAGACCTTACAGAACAAAAAGTTATGCCCTCTTCCTGACTGACTCTATAATGAAGTTACATCATACCTAGTCTAGTGGAAACAGTTTCCTTTTATCAAATTCTGTAATTGAGCTCAGCAAGTGGAGTTTATAATCTTTGTAGGGAAAGATTTTAATTTGTTCTCTTGATCTCAATTTTTCATTATTAATTTGTCATGATTGGTAATAACAATCTCTGCAGGAAAGACTTTGTACTCTCAGGCAGAAAGACTCTCTGATTTGGATTGAATTTTGAACTTCTAGGTGATTAACATCACTGATAACTCAGCTTAATTGGTTTTAATAAGCTATTACTAATTAGCACTTAATTGAATATGTGTTCAATATATACCTGGGAGCGTTAATAGATGGGTGGAAAGGACTAAATATTTCTACTTTGAGTAAAGTGGTATTGAAATGGTAAAATACTTTGCAGAAATATAGTGGGAACAGCTCATTTTCCTCAGTGAATAAGTGAACAAATATAGTGGTTTTGTCTCATTTGTTTAATTGTGTTTTCTTTATTTAGTTTTAGGATTTGTGTCTAAGAGATTAGATTACATTTTAGGACAAACAATATCTATGCAGAAATATTGAACATTTACAAAGTATGCAAAGTTTAAGTACTACTGCGTATTTTCTTCTGAAATCCCTAGTGGCATTCTGACAAGGTTTTTAGCCTGCTCTGTATTCCAGCCATTCCACTTAATTCCAGAAAGGCAAGAAGCTTAGAGAAAGAGACATCCTGTTCTCAAATTTCACAAAGAATGATGTAGGCATGAAATTTTTGCTAAAAGAGTAGTAAGGGCAATGATGTATTAACCATTAAGCAGACTAAGCCCATGCTTAGAGCACCGGGTCCAAAGGGGGCACCACAAAGCTGAGAAAGAAAAAAAAAACCAATGAAGATTTGTACAGTATGTACAAAGGAGGGGGGCACCAAGATTTGTCAGTGTTTAGGGTACCAGTGAGCCTTAATCCACCACTAAGTAAGGTAATACAGACAGTCCTCAAATTGCAACCATTTGTTTAATAATAGTTTTAAAGTTCTGACAGCACTGAAAAAAGTGATTTGCAACCCATCCTTGTACTTATAATTATCACATCACTGTGATCAAAATTCAGGTTCTTGGCACCTGGTATGTATCTATGATAGTTGCATCATTTCAGGGTGCATACAATCATGTTCTAATAAGCAAAATCAATGAGAGAAGCCAGATTTGCTTAACCATCAAGTTAACTTCACTTAACAATCACAGCAAAAAAGTTAATAGAATCTGTCATGATTTACTTAATAACCACCTTGCTTAGCAACAGAACTTGCCGTCCCTTGTGTTTATAAGACAAGGACTATCTGCATTAGGGACATAGAATCTAACCACCTCTCTGATTATAGGGAACTTGAGATATCAATGTTCCAGGCTAGTGGTATACGAATATTGCACTAAAGAAAGGTAATGGATTATATTACTGTGTTTCCCTGAAAATAAGACATGGTCTTATTTCCCTTTGACCCCCAAAATAAGCACTTGGCCTTATTTTGGGGGAGGTCTTATTATTTTTGAGGTGCAGGAGGCTGCGAGCATTGTCACCTCATGGCTGCTGCTGTGTTGCAATATTTTTGGGAAGGGCTTATTTTCAGGGGAGGGCTTATTTTAGCACATGTGCTCAAAAGCCCAATTGGCCTATTATCCGGGGAGTCTTATTTTCTGGGAAACAGGGTACTTTAGCTCCTAAATATTAAGACACATGAAACTCTGAATTGAGCACGATTGTAATCTTTTATTTTGCAATTTTATGTAAAAAAAATCTAGGAGCTAAAATAATATTGTTACATGAAAACATAATTATTAAAATAAAGTTTGAATTTTGTAGCTAGAATATGATCTATCTTGGTATTCAAACTTAAATGGCTGTGCCATCTAGTGTAGAAAGGGTTTTTCCAAGTGCTGGACATATTTTGTCAGCTTGCTATGGAAACAGAACTGCCTTCAAATCTCAGTAAGTTGTCAAAGCTTAATTGCTTTGGGATTTAAGACAGTGCTCAGTATGTTACAATTTATCATTGTTGGCAAACAGCAATACCTGTTGCCCTGTATCCCCAAAATTGTTATGAAAAAGTCAAGTTCAAAGTCATCCTTCAGAAAAGACTCAAATTCCCATGATATTTAGCAGTATGTATATTTTATTTTGCTTTTTCTAAGAGTTTTAATAGTGTTAGAATCACCCAATAGACATCTTCCTCTATTGCATTTTTTTTCTTAGTTCCCCCCCCCCCAATATTGCCTTTTCTTACTAGAATAGATCTACATGAATATTAAACACTCTCGGTGTATCAGCTAACCTGATAAAATGCATGTTCTGTCCTCCCCCCCCCACTTTAAATCTTATATTTAATTGGAATTGTATTTGGTGCTGATGAATTTGATTTGATCAGCAGTTTTAGAGACTTAACATTTCAAAACAATTTTCATCATATCAAAACTCGCTCCCAAGTTGAGATGATAATATTCACTTCCTTGGTTACTAGCACAATTATTTGTACATATGAGTAGTTATTCAACTTACAGTGTAGAATCCTATGTAACATTGCAGGTGGTTATTTTCATGAACTATGCCTTGATGTATTGATAAGAAAAATCTTCTGAATATCTATTTATTGTTTTCTTAAAATTTCCAGCTGAAATATATTAAAATTCATCAAGATCTAGCAATATGTCAAAAAATTTTGTTGGAAATCTAGTTTTAATCTAATACAGTGCATATCTAATATTGAATTTTAACATAAATGTATTTGAACTATTCACTATGTCAAAATGAACTTTTGTTTGAATTTGAATTGATTTTCTTGTTATGAAGGTGAAGATTAGAAATGAATCTTCAGAGATAAAAATAGATTTTTTGTTCTTATTTGAAGGACAGAATTTGATGGAATGGGCTTTAAGATTCATTTGCATTCTTGAGCATGTTATGTTTCCCTTCTGTTGGTCCTTCATAATCTTCTTTGCTTCTTTAGATGAAGCATAGCCAGTGATTAGTAGAACCCAAAAATTTTCAGATAGGTGGATTGTTCAGCGGAATTTCAAGCAAAGCACTTCTTTGAAGCTGCTTTGCAAATTGCAACTCCTTCTCCCGCTTTATGTCTAAAACAAAAGACAGTGACTGTCTTGCTTTGCTTTCTCTGGCTCCTTGTCTATTAATTCCATCTTATTGCTGCATGTGCATATTTTTGCACATTGAATAGTTGACTAAAATTTTCACTAAAGGTTGTTGTGCCTGAACACCTTGGCAAGGTTAATCCAGATATCTTCACATACCCTTAACAATGACCTAACTTTGGGCAATGAAACTACATTCACTACAAGAAAAAATGATTTACTATTATCTTTACAAGCTGATCCAAGCAAGATGTTTATATCTTTGATATAGTACAGCAGTTCTCTATGCTCTCTCTCTCTCTCTCTCTCTCTCTCTCTCTCTCTCTCTCTCTCTCTCTGTGTGTGTGTGTGTGTGTGTGTGTGTTTGTGTGTATGTGTGTGAGAGAGAAGCACATCAAATCTTCAGACTCAGATTCCCAGTTTACAGAATAATTGCCTCGAAAAATAACTCGGTAATATTTCTCTTGTCATCATTTGGCTTACAAATTTAAAGTTCCAGAACCCTGTTTTATGAATTTTGAAGGCAATCCTTGTGGTCATTTCTTTGTTTATGCAAATTAGTTCTCACCATTGATTGAATAAACAGTAAAGGTAGAGATGATGGCAGTCTTGGACCTAAAAGTAAAAAAATAAGCCACTGATTATGCTTCCATTTGGACAGAGGAACAAACTAGGTATTTGATTCATGTCGCCTGCTAGATGGGACCAAAGTGGGAAGGCAGCTGCTTGAAGTGCAACAATTAAAATTAATTAATATTGAGAAGAATATTGTTACCACCATGAGGTGGTAATAGAAAATTCTACCTCTTTGCTGTTCTCTAGAGTGATAGCATGATAATCTAATGTTCACACAATTGACATCACTTTGGGCCTGAAAGAGCATCCCAAACCATTGTTACTGCTATTCTTCCCCAGAAGCAGTTTATGCTCATGGTGAACTCTGCTCAGTTATTCTGATTCATCTCCTATTTACAGAGCTTCTACAGAAGGCTGCTTTAAGCCTTCTCGTACAGTGGACCATTGCTTCCTAGAAGACTGGAATTCAATCTCCTTGTTCTGTTTTGTTCTGTTGTATTATACTCCGTGTGCAACCTTGGACATCAGAACAAGTCTGCACTCTTGAATGCTCTTTAACCAATATTTATGATGGAGAAACCCCTCTGAGGTTTATGTTTTAGGCTAGAGGGCTCTATTTACATTCTGCAAATGAATACGCAAGTAATGAAATGTTTAACCTATTTTCCCATAAAATATGTGTATACCTCTTTTTGATATATAAAGCCCAAGGCACTACATAAAAAGCAAAATGAACATAATGTAATACTGTAAAATGTAAAGCATCGATTAACTCACAAGGAACATCAATAAAAACCAGGTACTACAGAACTAGCCAAAATGAATACCATATAATAAGACCTGACATTACTTCCCACCATCTCTTTTTATTTTAGAGTTATTTTGAAGCCAAATGTACTGGCATCCTTCGGTACTGGCTTCTTGTATATTATCGTTTTATCATTCATGCATCAGTGTAGATCAAAAATAGTTTAAATTTGAAAACGTTTGAGGAATGTCTTGGTGGATGAATTCATTTTGTTATTTTGTTTTTTATTTTATGGGGAGGAACAATCTATCCCTCTTAATAGACATGCTAATAAATAAAAAGCAGTGAATGCATTAAGCTTCATCTGTATGCATCCTTTCTTCTCACAAAGAATGATCTTGCTGCTTAATGAACAATGAAAGAGAGGAATTGGCCATTCATATCAGAAAATGCAGACCCACTATACTATTCACTATAAGCATTCTTAAATGTTTTTTTAACGTTTTAATGTTTATATTAGAAATGATTTTGAATGCCAGTATTATCATTAGAACCAGAAGGGACTTACCTGTAATATACCTGCCTAACCCTAAGTGTGACACACTTATCCTACCAGCAATTTATTACGATAGTGACAATGAAACTACATTCACTACTTTTACTATTAATTTCTTTCATTGGTGATGCTGGTACCTCTTAAAGCTGTAGGAAGGTGAGACATGAGTAAACAGATACCAGAATATCTCTTTAGAAATGCTTATACAATTCAGCTCTCTGAATTACACATAACATTTATTTTGTTAGCTTTTAAAAATCCTGTCTTTATTGCTGTGTAAGTAATTTAAAGTAATGGACATATTCCTCCCTCCTCCTATTTGCCCAAAACATCAACCCACTGAGATGGGTTAGGCTGAGATAGAGAATAAATGACCCAAAGTCACCCAATTGGCATTCATTACTAGAGCAAGACTAGAATACACAATCTCCTGGCTTTTTAAAAATTGAATTGAATTGAAGCAGTCCCTTTCAAATAAATAAATGTTAGTAGAGTAAATGAAATCACTGTACAGTATAGATCCAGTTTCGGCACTGAGTGCCAAAAAGGTTAACAATCACTGGTATAGATCATGCAGAAATATTAAAAATTTTAAAGAGTTCACCAACTTTTAAGAACCATTGTAAAGGATGGTTTTATCATGGAATTAGAGCCAGACTTTCTAGAATTTCTATTTATGTGGTACTATAAAATATTTCTAATAGCAACCCTATAGGAGTTCATAAAACGCCAGCAAAATTATATAAAATATTTCAGATGTAAGTAAAAATGATGTAATCATGAAAAGCACATCAGTGTCCAATGAACTGGAAAAATCAATTTATTGTATTTTTGTGCAGTATTAAAAAAAATATCTGTTCCTATATTCCCTTGGGGGGAAAAGGTTTTTTTTTTTTTTTTGTCCATTCTGGTCAATGGGCACATTGAATTAAATCAGTGATATTTTCTGAGGTAACAGATTGTCCTTGATCTAAATCTAGTGGCATAAACATATTCATCATTTATTTAACAAGGGAAAAGAATGGAGAGAGAGAGAATAGAAGAACATCATTTTTAATAATAACAATAATAATAACAATAACAATAACAACAATAATAACAATAACAACAACAACAATAATAATAATAATAATAATAATAATAATAATAATAATAATAATAATAATAATAATAATTTAATTTGTTAGCCGCTCCCTCTCCACAAGGGACTCGGGGCGGCATACAATAAAAACATACATACATACATATAAACATACAGATACACACATATACATACATATACATACACGGAGGAGGTAATAATTAAATATAAATCACATTAATAATAATAAAAAATAGCCATTAAAAATACCCCATAGTAATAGTACAATTTAAAAAGGACTGTCAGGAGGAATAGGATAAACTACAGTTGAGCCAGGCCAGATAATTGAAAAAGGTGGGTCTTGAGCTTTACACGGAAGGAGCGGAGATCGGAAGTAATCCTGATGTCAAGGGGGAGGTCATTCCACAGGGCTGGGCCCATCACAGAGAAGGCCCTGCTCCTGGGTGTCGCCCCCCGACACTGTTTAGCGGACGGCACCCGGAGAAGTCCCTGTCTGTGTGAGCGGATTGGTCGTAGGGATGTATGGGGCAGGATGCGATCCCGCAAGTAACTAGGTCCTGTGCCATGGAGCGCTTTAAAGATCGTAATCAAAACCTTGAAACGCACCCGATAGACCACAGGAAGCCAGTGCAGCTCGCGCAGGAGAGGTGTTACATGGGAGTACCTAGTCCTCCCTATAATCACCCGCGCGGCCGCATTCTGGACCAACTTAGTCTCCGAGTGCATCTCAAGGGAAGCCCCATGTAGAGAGCATTGCAGTAGTCCAGGCGAGACGTCACCAGCGCATGGGTGACTGTGCGCAAGGCATCCCGGTCCAATAGGGGGCGCAATTGGCGCACCAGGAGGACCTGGTGGAACGCCCCCCTTGCCACGGCTGTTACATGGTCATCCATGGACAGCCGGGCATCCAGGAGGACGCCCAAATTGCGCGCCCGTTCCATGGGGGCCAGCTGCTCGCTCCCGATGGCCAGAGATGGAAGCAACTGGTTGAACCGGGGGGCCGGGAGCCACAGCCACTCCGTCTTGGAGGGGTTGAGTTTGAGTCGGTTGTCATCCATCCAGACCCGTACGGCTTCCAAGCACCAGGACATCATTTCGACGGCCTCGTTGGGGTGGTTCGGGGTGGAGATGTACAACTGAGTGTCATCAGCATACAGATGGTATCCCACCCCAAAGCCACGGATGATCTCGCCCAGCGGTTTCATGTATGTGTTGAACAGGAGTGGCGAGAGAACTGACCCCTGTGGCACCCCACAAGTGAGGGGGCTCAGGGCCGATCTCTGCTCCCCTGCCAACACACGTTGCGTCCGGCCAGAGAGGTAGGAGCCGAACCACCGTAAAACGGTGCCTCTGACTCCCAACCCCTCTAGCCGGTGCAACAGGATACCATGGGGGCCAGGGTGGTTCGTTGCCGCAGGAGAGGCCGCAAAGGCGCCACCCGGTCTAGGGCCCCGGCAGTCGCACTATTCCATGCGGCTACCAGGTCCTCCACCTGGGGGCGGGTCAGGTCTACTGGAGGTGGCCCAAGCTCCGTCTGGAACTTATCTGGTTCCATCAGGCGCTTGGGTCAGAACCATCTAATGCCTTCCGGTTCCGCCTCCCCGCAGCGGGGGGTAGCACCAGGGAAGTCAAGTCGGAGAAGTGAGTGATCTGACCATGACAGGGGAGTGATAGTTAAATCCCCTATTCCCAGATCACTCGTCCACTGGCCAGAGACAAAAACAAGGTCCAATGTGTGGCCCCCTTCGTGGGTAGGGCCCTGAATTAATTGGGTCAGGTCCATGGCTGTCATGGAAGCCATGAACTCCCGAACCCCCTCAGACGCTTCTCCCATCGACGGCAGGTTGAAATCCCCCATCACTAAAAGTTTGGAGGTCTCAACTGCCACCGATGCGATCAGCTCGAGGAGTTCAGGCAGGGCCGCTGATGTATAGCGAGGAGCTAGGTATACAATCAGCAGGCCCAACTGCCTCCCTGGGCCCCATCTCACGACAAGGGACTCACACCCAGATGTCTGCGGCACAGTGAACTCTCTCGGCTCTAGGTCTTCCCGGATAATCACTGCTACCCCACCGCCACTTCCCTGGGCCCGAGGCTGGTGAAATGCTCGATAACCTGGTGGGCACATTTCCACGAGGGGTAGACCTCCCTCATGGCCCAACCAGGTCTCAGTTATTCCTGCGAGGTCTGGCTCCCCCTCCAGAATTAGATCATTGATGAGTGGGGCCTTGTTGACAACGGACCTCGCATTGCATAACAACAGTCTCAGGCCCTGGGTCTGTAGATCCTGACCACCTAGTATGCGGGGGTTGGTACAAGCGACCGGGTATAACCAATAACCCCGGTCTCCCAACTGACTACGCGTTCTTAATCTGTCATCGCACCTGCCCCTCCCCACGACCGTTGGTATCAAAGAGCCCTGTAATGGAATGCTGTCTTAAAGTAAGCTTTAAGGTAAATCACCAACCAATAAGTTCAACAATTAGATAAAATAGCTTATTTTTAAATCTTGTTTCTGGATAATTTTGAGCTTGGAGGAAATTTTACATTTATACATACAATTCACATGATTTATACATCATGTGAAGACCAGCTGGCGGGCGCACATGTGCATGGCAGAACCTAGAAGAGCAGCTGGTGACAGGCATGTGCCCACAGAGGGAACTCTGCATGTCACCTCTGGCATGTGTACCATGGGTTCGCCATCATGGTGTTAGCCATTGCAGCCCAATTTTTTGAATTACCTCAGGTAAACAATTGGAAACAGTTTCTCAGAACAACCAAAGATGTTCATGGAATATTTAGCACTTTTAAAAACAGTTTGGAACTCTTTAAAGTCTACGCAAACTCAATCCCACTATTGCTCTAATTAACATTCCAAAACTTGGTTTGATAAGGAATGGCAACCTGATAAGGCCATAGCAGCTTCAGTTGATAGAAATATTTCCATTTCTATAAGGTTTTTCCCTCTTTTCATTTACAAAATAAGGAATACTAAAAGCTTCCTAAGAGGAAAAAGCAAATACACTCATTAGTGAAATAGCAAGGCTCAATAAGCAGTAAAAATAAGGATGATTGTCTGTTCTGGCATTTTGGTTTCTTGCACTTCAGGTAGATACATTAGCCAAGTGGTAATTTAATTTTGTCTGGGGGTGGTGGGGGGGACTGCTTTTAACAAAGAAGCCACAAACCATGGCTTCATTGTGCAATTTCTTCTGAATGCATACACCTCACAAGGCTTACTTAATGAAGTCATGGCAGCTCATTTGTTGCATTCACTCAGAAACATAAACAGTGGCTTGGAGCTGAATATTTATTATTTAGCCAGGCGTATGAAATATCATGATATAAAGAATATGAAAGCTGGTGATAAATCCTGAATGATTGCATTTAATTTGAAGTGAGATGGGGTATAATAGGAAAAACTAATTACAATCTACTATAATGGTTACTTTCAGTATCTCTTCCCATAGTCTGGAGGTCAATCCTGATGGGACTCAAGGTTGACTCAGCCTTCCAGCCTTCCAAGGTCAGTAAAATTAGGACCTAGATTATTGGGGACAATATCCTAACTCTGTAAACCGCTTAGATAGGGCTGTAAAGCACTTTAAGTGCTATTGCTATTGCTTACATCACCACAAAAGGATATTGTTTTAACAATGGTTAATCTCAGTATTTCATTATGTGGCATGCATAACCCTTTAATGTATTACAAATCAATCGGCATGTTTATTCTCAGAGACACAAACTCTTTTAATCCTCACTACAAGGCCATCTACTATATATTAAAGATATACATGGAAACATTTCACCTGGCAATTTCTCCCAGTGGTTTATATTCTTCTAGTTGTTTCTTTTTAATGTAATTTGCTTGAATGGTATTATTTGAAAATGAATTCATTATCAGGTGCCAAAGTCCTAATATTAAAAAAAAATCAGAAAAACAATATAAATCATGTTTATTGATAAGAATTTGCAAAGATTACAATGTATGCAAAAAGTGATATTTTCAGAACATAAAGTGCTCTCCAGCCATCTTATAATGTGAAACATAGAAAATCTTTGTCAGACTTCCGAGGTAGTCCTTATAAGAAGCAGATGCGGAAGTACTAGCTCTAGCTTTACTGTAAGGTTACATTAACAGAAACCTGCAAGTCTGAAAGTATATCTCTATCCCCTAACCTTTATTGTTCAAAAAATTAGAAGGGTTCCTTCTGAGATGCTTGTCATGCCCCCTTTCCTTTGGTGAACTGAGCTGCCTCTTGTTTCATTGCAGTCTAAGCTGTGGCTCTTCTTCCTGTCTCTCTCCATCTTTAAAGCGCTCCATGGCTCAGGACCTAGGTACTTGTGGGATCGCATCCTACCACACACTTCCCTGCGGCCGATTCGCTCTCACAGGGAGGGGCTCCTCCGGGTGCCATCCACTAGGCAGTGCCAACGGGCGACACCTAGGAGTAGAGCCTTCTCTGTGATGGGCCCAACCCTCTGGAATGACTTCCCCCCCGATATCAGAACCACCACCGACTTTCTCTCCTTTCGACGAAAACTGAAGACTCACCTGTTCCGTTTAGCCGGCCTGGACCATTCATAACCTCATTATACCTCTTGGCAGATATATTTTTAACTGGGTAATTTTAATTGGGTATTTTTTAGGATTGTTTATATACTGTTTTTTATCTGCTTTACCTGTACAGTGTTGTATTGCCTCCTCTTCTATGTTTTTATGTTTCCATGTTTGTAGTCTATTTTATCTATTTCACTTGACTGTACACCGCCCCGAGTCCCTTTGGGGAGAGGGGGCGGTATAAAAATCGAAATAAAAGGTAAAGGTAAAGGTTATTCTTATATGCCGTTGCTGTTCTGGGTAAATTAAATAAATAAATGTGTTCTTTTCATTTCCTTTGCTTTTTAGTACTGTCAGACGGAAACATTATAATCAATACCTACTAAGTGGTAATTTGTAATTATTGTTGTAATTACTGCATATGATGAAGTGGATACTGCCAAATTGAACTCAATAAGGAAAGACTAGGTGAAATTCTCAGGATTGGCCCAATGCTGGTAGAAATGCCGTTTACATTTCTCTCTGCATTTTAACTAATTTAATCACTATTTTCTGAGCTGATTTGCGCTGTAGTTATTGGTTTGTACACTTTGGTAAATTTTGTGCTGCAAAGAACATGCTCACTTGTCTACAAAAGTGCACAGTTGCATAAAAATGTGTTAGGTAAAATTGCATGTAAAACATATTCTGATGGGAACAAACTGATACAAAAGGTATATAGCAAGGAAAGACACCTAGCAGTATGAAGAGGAAACAAAAGTTTGCAAAACGAGTTAAAGAAGAGAAAGAAACAAGAAAGAAACAAGAAAGAGAAAGCTGCCAGAGAAGATATATGTTCTGAGAGACAGGGAGCACAGCTGTGAAGCATCTAAAGTTCATTTTTGGAATAGCTGCTGATTATAAGGGGTGTGTCTTGAAAGCTACTAATTGCCTTTTGTGAATAATTATTTCCTGTTGTGTAAGCATGCACTGTAGAAGAAATATAAGGCAGGCAATTTTCAAAGAGGAAGAAAACAAGTAGAGTCTGCCAGAAGAATGTGGTGAAGTTTGAGAAATCCATATTTTTCTTTTTTAAAACAACAGAATGTGCTGTGTTGACTTGAGAGCCTAAAAAAGGGACAAGAAAAAATAGGGAACTTTCAATGGCAACTTTCATTAAAAAAAAAGTTTGGATAAATGGATGGTCTCTGCAGTCAAGAGCTACAATGTTTATGAGTGTTTGTAGTCCTGTTGGTAAACAACTTTGCAGCTGGTATAAGTTTAAAGTAACAAGCAGAAAACTGAAGTTATAATTGGTCACATTTCAGCTGATAAAAGAAGATTTATCATACAAAAAGAAAACATTGGTAATCAATTACTCACAACAAAAACAGTTGAACACCAAGCTCCATGATGAATAATAGAACAGAATAACAGAATCAAAAGGGACCTTGGAGGTCTTCTAGTCCAACCCTCTACTCAGGCAGGAGACGTTAAACTATTTCAGACAAATGACTCTCCAATCTCTTTAAAAAACTTCCAATGCTGGAGCAACCACAACATCTGAAGGCAAGTTGTTCTACTTATTGTTCTTTCAGGAAATTTAGTTCTAGGTTGATCCTTTCTTTGATTAGTTTCAATCTATTGCTTCTTGTTTTGCCTTCAGGTACTTTGGAGAACAGGTTGTCCCCCTCTTCTTTGTGGTAGCCCCTTAGATATTGGTATCTGCTATCATATCACTGATATGCCTTTTCATTGAACTAGGCATACTAAATTCCTACAACTGATCTTCGTATGTTTTGCCTCAAGTCTCCTAATCATCTTTGTTGTTTTTCTCTTCTTTTTTTTAATCACGATGACCAAAACTGGATGCACTATTCCAAGTGTGGCTTTACCAAGGCTTTATAAAGTGGTACTAACACTTTGTGTGATCTTGATCCTATTCTTCTGCCAATGCAGAGGGATAGGATAAAGGGATAGGATTGTGTTGGCTTTTTTGGCAGCTGAAGCACACTACTGGTTCATATTTAAGTGGTTGACTAGAAGGACTCAAATATCCCTCATGCAGGGATATTGGAGTCGGGTACCACCTATTTTATACTTGACAGGTATATTCTCATTATATACTGAGATTCAAATGTGGCTTTGAAGCCTTGCTAAACCCTAAAGAAAAGAAACTTTGGGCCTTTAAGAGAAAAGAAACAATGTAGAATAGAAAATATATGAAGTCCTTGACTTATGACCACAATCAAATAGCTTTGTTTTCCAAAGGGGGAAAAATGAGGGGGGGATGCTCAGAAATTGCTCAGAGGTGATATTGGAGTATACTCCACATTCTCTAATACCCCCCCCCCAAAAAAAAAAGTGTGGTTTTTTTCTTGCAAGCAAAGTTTACATTTCTAATTGTTAAAATTACCAAATATCCTTATCAGAAGGATAAGTATGAAACTTTCTCTTTTTTTCTCTGTATGTATATGCACACTCAAAACACATATGCACTATAACCAGCCCTTTTTTTGTTTTAAATTGGTAGGTTCAAATCAGTATATATTTTACATGTTGATTGCTTCCATGCACAATGTCTTCAATTTTACAAGTGCTAATCAGGATAGGATGGGAAAGAATTCAGGGTATGAATAGATGGGCTATACTGACAGAACAGTTGCAGGAGCTCAGTGAACATCTTAGGACTCTATTGGCTGCGTTTTAATAATACAGTTCTCTTATGCTGAAATCCAGCTCTCTTTTCCATTGCGCGCTATTGTAGTGCCACTGCAGGAAGGAATAAGGATGTGGTCTATTTTATATCTCTTTGCACATCTCTATCTATCTATCTATCTATCTATCTATCTATCTATCTATCTATCTATCTATCTATCTATCTATCTATCATCTATCTATCTATCTATCTATCTATCTATCTATCTATCCACACACACACACACACACACACACACACACACACACACACGTATACACACACATACAAAATGCCACTCACGCAGCATCACGAAATCTCTAGAAACGTAAAGCCTACAAACTTGAAATTTGGCACGTATGTTCCTCTTGCCTTTTAGGTGCTCACTAAGAAAGGATTTTTCGAAATGGCCATCAGATCATTAGTATTTCTTATGTTATTATTAACATGCTCTGATGCTAAGGAGTTAGACGTTCTACTTCCCCTCCCAACCTGAAAAGAACTCTGTTCCAACTGTCACTTGGGCACGGCCAACACTGACTCATCCAGCCTGCAGGCTGGGAGTTTGGAGAGGAACCTGAGGGAGAGAAGGGGATAAGATAGAAGAGGCTTCTGTGGAGCAAGCCTGAGGGAGAGAAGGGGATAGTAGAGGATCAATGGGGCCAGCCTGAGGGAAAGAAGAGGAGAGGAGAGGATCAATGGGGCCAGTCTGAGGGAGAGAAGGTGGAGAGGAGAGGCCTCTGTGGGGCAAGCTTGAGGGAGAGAAGGGGATAGGAGAGGATCAATGGGGCCAGCCTGAGGGAGAGAAGCATAGAAGATCTGTGGGGCAAGCCTGAGGGAGAAAAGGAGAGAGGAGAGGAGAAGCTTCTGTGGGGCAAGCCTGAGGGAGAGAAGGGGAGAGGACAGGCTGATCATAACTACTCATTAATTTTCAAGATAAGTGTCGATTTATCAAGCCCGATCACATAGCTTTGTAGTGGAACATGAGTATTTAGCTAGTAAAATATAAACTTCTATCACATTCCCACTTACAGTTGTTAGCAAAGATCACGTACGGGATTATTATGCTGTAAATTCCATTATGCTCTAGAAAAGGGTTATTGTTAAGCAAGCTGTTGCAATTTGAATGTAGTCACTTTCTCCTTGAACCCTGGCAACTTATCATTCTCACTTCAAGTTTTTAAATCTGTATTGCTATTTGTATTAAGATAAAAGAATATGAGCTCCTTAAACAGCAAAGAGGAAGGTGAATAACAGCCTGCTAGAAACACCTCACTAAGAATATATTTGGCAAAACATAAATTATCAAATTTCCCAAATTATTGATAAGATGTGTCATCAAGCTGTCTTTCAAGTGTTGTCTAGTAGTGATGATATCTTACTTATAAATATATTTGGCTGTGTGTCAACTAAGTTGTGACAAAACCATCTCCAAGTGTTGTTTATAGTCCTGTCTATGAAAAAAATATATATTAAAAGTATCTAAAGACCCAAATACTTTGAATCTTGGTGTAGACCTGATGGTTCAGGAACATGCTATACAGTTGTCAGCCAATGCCAGAAGATCCATCCTCTGTCATTGCATGGGATGACAGTAGTTTGATATACCTTTGTGTATAGAATAAAGTGTTATTCTATGACACTTTCTTAATATTTATTTAATAAAATATGTAATAACATCTTTTTGAAAAACACCTGATTTGACTCTATTGTTTTTGAATACCCAAAGCTACGGGCCACCTACTGGCTATTATTTTTACCTAAAATGTGTGAGAACACCCTAACAATTATTGCATAGGCATCATACATTTGATCACATACTATAATCACTTCCATTGCCACTATTACTACAAGGAAGTAAAGTATAATAGAGATTAGAAAACAGAGATGACACTCTGACAACCTTGGATCATAACTGCTTGCAAAGGTCATCTTGGATTTCCTTTGAAAAATATAATTGTGTGGTCTTCTGCTGCCAAAGTTTGCTGACCAAGAGGGATTCATTGAAATATGGACAGTAAGGGCATCCAGGTTTGGATTAGGCTGGAGTCTTTGTGACCCTCTTCAGGCCTGCTTCTCAACCACATTTTGGTATATGAAAGTACCTGTTTTACTATGAACAATTGCTTGCTTGTGTCTCTTAACTATATTTACAGAAATGTTGAATCATCAAGATGATTTACATCAAGGTAATTTACAGAATTACTTTGATGTAAATTAAGGGATGTGATGGCTCAATGGCTAAGATGTTGAGCTTGTCGATCAGAAAAGTCGGCAGTTCAGTCCCTAGTGCTGTGTAACCGAGTGGGCTCCCGTTACTTGTCCCAGCTTCTGCCAATCTAGCAGTTCAAAAGGACGTAAAATGCAAGTAGAAAACTAGGGACCACTTTGGTGGGAAGGTAGCAGCGTTCTGTGTGCCTTCAGAGTCATGCAGGCCACGTGACCATGGAGATACCTTCAGACAGCATTGGCTCTCTGGCTTTGAAACGGAGATAGCATCGCCCTCTAGGGTCGGGAACAACTAGCACATATGTGCAATAGGAACATTTACCTTTACCTAATTTACAGAAAGGAAGTAAATCAGGTAACAAGTGGCAAGTGACTGGTGAAAAGGAGGACTCAAAGAAATATATTCAGATGCTCCAGGGTTCTGAACAGGATAAGTCCATACTTATCATTTTTTTAATTGACTTTGATGAAGAATTAGAAAGATGACATATTACAAAAGTAAGTGGGACAGTTAGTACATTAAATTTAATCCAAAATTATTTTGATAGGAAATGGGCCAAAAAAACCAAACAATTAAATTTACTTGAAGAAATTCACAGTTCTTTACTTAGGATACTGAAATTTATTACACAGGAATAGCATAAGATACATCTCCCTTGACAACAGGATTTGGGGTAAAATATTGGGATGATAACTGAATACAAATGAATATGAATCAGCAGTGTGATGTGGCTGCAAAAAAAAAAAGAGTCAAATACAACCTTAGACTGCTTCAACTAAATCCATGCACAGTTTCCAAATTATAAGAAATAATATGTCTGCTTTATATTAGTCATTTTTGTTTAAGTATCATATCAAATTTTGGATATCATGTTTGGTTTTCCTGGAATATGTTTGAGAAAACAAGAATTATCAGAACCATGTTAGGTCCAATGAAGATACATTAGTGAAACTTGGAATGTTTAGCTTTGTATAGTCAAAGCATCGGGACTGTAGTTAAAACTTCCTACAAATATGTCAAAATATGTTAAATGGAAGTTCAGGATTTGGGACTTTCTTGAAATTTGGAAAATGGAAGCCTTTTCATGATGAGGTTGAACAATCCTTTCTTGAGGTTAATTTGAATGTCTGAACTTAGCAGGGGTTTACGCTCACAGGTATAGTCTATTCCACTTCCTGTGAATCTATAAAAATATGAGTTTCCATAATATTTTTAAGTTGCAGTTTGAAACTCGCCTATACCCGCGATGGTGAAACTATGGCACACATGCTACAGGTGGCATGCAGAGCCCTCTCTGTGGGCACGTGAGCCGCCACCCCAGTCCAGCTCCACTGGGCATGTGTGTGCGCCCCTCACCAGCCAGCTGGTTTTCAGGTCTCTGATGCACATGCGGGGGGGGGCAGGATCCATGCAGGAGATAGCATTGCCCCTAGAGTCGGGAACAACTCTGCATGTATGGGGGAGCACAGGGATCATGCGTGCATGTGCAGGGAAACAGAGCATGTACGGGGGGTCCATGCGCGCCTGTACAAGGGGAGGGGCACATGCAGGTGGGGTCACACATGCATGTGCAGGAGGGTGGGGTGCATAGGGTGTGCATTGCATTATGGGTTCACATGCTCATGCTGTCACATGTGCACTTGCATGTTTTCAGCATGTGGCAACAACCATCACCGACCCATACCTAGCCTTCAAGAGTAACTGGCACATAAATAAAAGGAATAAATGCAAAATTGGTCAAATATAGATTCATTTCATTGTTATACCACAGTGTTTTCTGTTTTGTGATAGACACGTCAAGATGTAACCTGCCTCTGCTAACTCTGCTATGGCAAATAGCCATTGTATTACTTATCTTCATTTTGTCTATCCAATCTCCAAGCCAACTGGTAACTATTACTAAAACTAATGTCAATGAATTTTGTATGTAATATTGTATCATTTTCAGTTATAACTTTCATATTGTTAAAATAAATAAATACATAAACTTTAATTAACCTTCTCCAAAAGTATCAAACAAAAAATGAAATTTAAGGCATAACAATACCTATTCAAATATTGGTGTTCTATAAATTAATTCTATTATTACTTTTGGACAGATTGGGCATTAGCAAACCCAGTTCGTTTTCAATAAGATACATCATTTTTATTTAATATTAATATAATGTTTATCTAATGTGGGTCTAAATTGGAAAGGCATTTGCGAGATTTACAATTTTAATTTTTTTTTCTTTTAGTTAGGCCAGCAGCTGGCAACCCTAAACACTCAAACAGCCACAAAGGTCCTAACTGGAGCCCCTCGTTCAATTCTGGAGCCGACCGGAAGTCTGGTTCCCCCACCATAGAGTCTCCTCCTAGCACAGAGTCCCTTTCCCTCTATCTGTCCTAATCGAAAGCCCTATCAAGTGTGGAGCTGCAGCAGAGGGATGAAAGAGCCACATGTGGCTCCAGAGCTGCAGGTTGCTGATCCCTGAGTTAGGCACATATGTTAAGTTTAGACAAACCATTTAAACTAAAAATATTTTTTTTTTTGAACATATCACTTTCAACTTTATAAGTGGTCAGTCCCATGCTCTCGATTCTTCAGGAAATAAATAACTCACTTCAGACAACAGAATAACAACTCTTAATGGTAGCAGCTTGAAGAGTAAGAGTCCTGGAATAACAATGCAAATGCAAACAATAACAGGAATATAGAAATTGGGTTCCCACATTTTGCACTTTAGCCATGCATATTTATTAATCCGATTTATTTTATAGTAATGGATAAGAGCCATATTATATAGTTTTCCAATATATGTACTGGAGTACTTAGAATTCCTAAATTATCCTTGAATGGTGATCCTGCTCTTACTGGGCTAAGGCAAACAGCTCACAGGGATTCATCCAGTGATTAAAAATCTCCTCTCTACCAAACATCATTGCAATGATGAAAAAGAGAAATACATACGCTTACACATACACACACACACACACTATATATAGTGGTTTTCCACATTTTGCACTTTAGCCATGCATATTTATTAATCCGATTTATTTTACAGTAATGGATAAGAGCCATATTACACACACACACACACACACACACACACACAGTGTATATATGTGTGTGTGTATGTATGTGTGTATGTATTTCTCTTTTTCATCATTGCCATGATGTTTGGTAGAGAGGAGATTTTGAGACTCCTGAACCAAACAAATCACAACACAACTGTAATGTTACCTATGTTGATTATCATATTTTGCATGATTTAGTACCACTTCCTATTTCATTAGAACAATAAAAGTTTTGGACAGTTGTCTTCCAATGACATCACAGATGGTTCTTTGGTTCCAGGTCACTGCTGTGATGGCAGCCACATCTTGGAGATCGGAGGAAGAGAATGATGGATGCTATAACTACCTCAACATAATCAACACACCAATAACTTACTTCATCGTCACATTTGCTTTCAAGTCAGTTGACAACATTGTTGTATGCACTAGTCCTGGACAAGTCAAAGCTGGGAAGATCAGAGGGAAGAAAACTGCAGAGAGAAAGGGTTGGGAATAGTCATATTGAAATATATTATGGAAATGCTATTATGGGGTTCAAAGAGGTGAGTTGCTGTCTGGAGCTGTTTATTGCTTAGGCCAACAGGGCCCAAACATCCATTTATTGTAGAATATGTGTGTATTATCACACACTGCCTAGATAGGCCATGAAAAAATCTAGTAAAATTGTATTGACTTTCTGCATTTTACAGAGGACAGTGTGGCTTTAATGCTGCCCAGAAAAAGAAAGAAGACGGCTTTTGAGCATTCCCTGTATCATTCATATAGTATGTAAGGATTCTGCTTAGTACTTTAGGCAAGCATATGCTACTGACAGGAAAAACTAAATACTTCGGGAAAGCTTGTTCTCACAAGGGAAAGCACTGCTTCCACTCCAGTTATTGATGACTGCTAGATCAAACCCATGGTCTTTAGTGACAAAATACATCTTTAGTGAAGAAAGCAAAGTGAATGGAAAAAGAAATAAATACATTTTTTATACAGTGCCAAGCACATCACAGTGAATGAACAAAGTTCCTATTTCTGGTTCCCACAGAATTTTATGTGAATTCCCTACATATTGGCCCCCACCATCCACCTGTGTTTCACATGAATTTTATCCTACCAAGTCATCCACAATGCAAAAAAGCTGCCATTTTAAGTTTACTAGCTTGTAACTTACAGTTAGATTTGGTTACAAATTCTAGCTTCTAGAAACTGAAAAATGGCAGCTACTATGGTTCAAGTGACACAGACACCAGTGATAAGTGGACAAGATCACAGAAATAGAAATATTAACTTGACTTTCTGATTTAGTATAAAGACAGCCTTTGTATTAGTGGGCCTGCTCAAGTAGTCCACTGGGATTCTGGTGGTATACAAATGCAAACAATCAAACAACACGACTGCTAACACCCAGTCTAGTTTTATGCTGATGTATTCTTGTGTTGCAGACTGAATGACTAATATATGGTGTTACTGAACTCTGTAAAGAAAAAATGTGAGCCATTGTTTAATACAAATGCTTGAACAGATGCCATTAAGATTTGAGAACTGGTTGGTATTAGGTTCAACCAGTCAGTTAGCTATTGATATTTAGCTCTGTCTCAAATAACATGTTGGAATTTAAGAGAAAGACCTTAGTCCATAGTATTGTGGCTGATATACGTTGATGTTTTTTGTTTGTGTTTTGAATGCAGCCAGCTTCTACAGTTTACATTCAATTAGATTTAATTATTCCTCTCATGAGCCTGCTTAAGTCATAGTTGGTATTGAAGACCATGACAGCAGCAGAATAACTGGCAATGGAATTTTTCATTTCTTTTCATCCACAAAGAGCTCTTGGAAATAAAGTTGTGCATTTTTTATAATGTACTTTGGAAGGTGTAATCAAGCATATGCCACTGTGTACAAACTTTAATTTCCTGTGGGAAACTTATTTCTTCGTATCATTTTTCATCCCTTTTTGCTGAACATATAATATCCTGCAGCCATCTGCCTCATTTGAAACTCAGACTGCAACCCCTATTTACTAATAGAGGAGTAAGGAATATTTTGACAGCACATACATACACATACATTCACTCAGCTATTTCATGATAAACAGCAATATTAGTAAATATATTAAGAATGTATGGAGTCATTTCAAAATAATAGATAAAAGAGACTGGATCATAAAGGTTTAAGCCTTCACACAAGCAGAGTTTACTAGCTGTCTTTTTCTCAGTTGTTACCTCAGAGTCCAACTTACATTAGGTAATTATTGTAGGGAAATAAAATAGATGGTCACATATAGATTTTTATTTTCTGAACTAAGCTTTCCTGAATTCAGTTAGATTTATTCGTAGGTAAGTGTCCATATGATGATGGCATGAATATTGAAAAATAACATTTCTGCCATGTAGACATCTGCCTCAAATTATCACCAAGCAGCATTTTTTTTTAAAAAAATGTGATTTGTGTTTTATTTTTCTGATGATCAAATTGCTTTACATACTTGCACCAGTAACATTTGGGGGGTTGGTATCTCCCAGTCATGAGTTGCAAAAATCATGGGATTATTTTTGAACCTGCCACTATCTTCCACAGAAAAATTCATTTTCATGTGGGAACTATACATACAATGGGAATTAGACACAATAAAGAACATTTATTCATGGTGCTTAAGGTCAAAGAAAAAAATATTAATAGGTAAAAGCATTTTAAAAAGTAGATATTCAAAAGGATGGTCTACATAGTGGATTTTTTTATGACAGCTACATATAATATTATAGCAGTCCAGATTTCAAGATACAGAAAAAGAAAAAAGAGAAGAATTGATGGACTTAAGGACAGAAACTTTGACAGAAACACTACTGATAACCAAAGATAAGCTGATTAAAGAAGCTGATGGAAGGTTTTGAGATTTTACAAGATATGTAACAAGTTGTGAAGAGAAGTCCAAACAAATTTGATTAAGGAAATAACCAGAAGACTAATTCCACAATAGGCAAAAGAAATAGGACTACACTATTACTGGAAAGACACAGGTTGAGATATGAAAATTAATAATAAAACACGTTAAATTTAGTTAAAATTAGAGCATTATGTTAAAAATGTAGTGATAATGGATAAAGTTAGATAAATAATTGATAATAACAACAATGTATACATATGTATTGGTTTGATAAGAGGAAATTTGGTATAAATTTTAAATGGTGAAAAAAGGGGAAAAGTAAGTTAAACTTAGTCAAACTATTGTTAAATAAATGACTGATAATGATAATAATGTAATAATTTGTATTGACATGATAAAAGGGAAATTGGATATAAATTGTAAACAATGATTAAGAAAAGAGGTCTAAAATTTTTGTAATTAAACATAATTTTTATTTTGAATGTGTTATAAAGATATAATGTGGCTGGATGATATAGAAAATAGATAAGGGAATGCCATTATGTGGTTTTGTTTTAAATTTTGGAATGTTTGCTATAAAGGGACGTTAAAACAACTATAGTCATATGAAGGATGAGGTATGATAATAGCAATATATATAAACATATTTGATGTAAAATATATAACTTGATATGAATCATGGGTGATGACTGTGGAAGGGATGCACGGAAGTTCTTTATAACTAATTGACACACTTTCTACAATTTGTAATGGAAGATGATTTTGAGGTGTTTGTTTGTGTTTATTATATATATATATATATATATATATATATATATATATATATATATATATATATATATATATATATATATATATATATATATATATATATATATATATATATATATATATATATATATATATATATATATATATATATATATATATATATATATATATATATATATATATATATATATATATATATATATATATATATATGTATTTGTGTTACAACCCCTGGTATGCCCAAATATGGGAGGGAACTCACTACTCCCCCTTTCTGTCTATCGGCTCACTGAAGGAGACCATCCAGGCAGATATATATGCATGCTGGTTTTGTTGTATTCTGGTCTTTTCCCGTGTAAGATTGAGATTGTCTTGGCAATGTTTCAGCAAGATCTCACTTGCCATCTTCAGGAATCTTGCCATCTTGGGCTTAAAATGCGAACGGAGCTGCTGTCTTTCTGTAAATCTTGGTGGGAGGGGATGGGGTGCTGGCTTTGTTTCAGTAAGTGGAATGATTGGTTGTGTGGTTGTATCATGATTGGTAGATTGGTGCTGATTGGTGCTGGCTGTGTGTGCATTGTTGTTTTGTATTGTAACGGCCTGGGTGGTGGGTGGTGTTCATTTGTTGACTAGGGCTGGTTTCCAGATGTTTGGTAGGCGGGAGGTATCATCACATTTATTCATGTTGTGGGAGTGTTTCTCTATTTCGATGGCTTCCATAATTATTCTCTTGTTGAGGTGTTCTGTTTTGGAGATTAACCTGGCTCCTTCAAAATTGATTTCATGTCCTGTAGCTTTAAGATGCTGGAAAAGGGAGGAAGTTTTTTCTTTTTTTCTTACTGCGTTCTTGTGTTCTGTGATGCGTGCATTTATCCTCCTGTTTGTTTGTCCTATATATATTGCCGGGCAGATTTTGCATGGTATTTCGTAGACTCCTTGGTTTTCTAGCTGGATTTTGCCTTTGGGGTTTCTTAAGATGTTGGCTATTTTTTGGTCAGTGGTGAAGGCTGTTTTGATATTGTGCTTGTGGAGAATTTTGCTGATTTTATCTGTGGTGCCTTTGATGTAAGGGAGGAGGGCGATGTCATTGTCCTGTTCTGTGTCTTGGTTTTTTGGGGGAGTCTCCTTTTGGATTAGGTTGGTGATTGTTTTTCTTTGGAATCCGTTGGAGATTAATTAGATATTAAAATTGTCAATTTTACCCATACTTATGAAGGAACATGGCCGATTAATCTGAATGGGGGGGGGTTTCCTTCTTAGAATACTATGCTTCATACTGATCGTTCTTTAGGCACATATAGCCTGATTACCATTTTATCTTTAATGGACTACAGCTTGCACCCATGCTTCCTAAATATTAATACCACTGCTATTATGCATGATTATAATAGCAAATAATTGCATTTATAAAGAATTCTTACTTGACCATATTTAAGTGTATATTTTAAAGGATTAAACTATTTCTCTATGCTAATCATTATTGTGATTTAATTCCATATTCAGATAATTCCTTTTGCCACATTTCTTTATAGACATTAAGCAAAAATTTAAATAGCCAAAAGAATTCCAGAGTTTGCAATTCTCCTTTTTACTTTTCTATTGCAACGATCTATAATTAAAATGAAGGCTTGAAATTTTTCATCTATCATATGTTAGAGGAATAAATTCTTTTCTAATATAACTTGCTTTACAAGATAATCTTCAACATAAAAGGAAAATACATGTCTCCCAGTTTCTATATTGTATTTGTTTCAATGCTACTGTGGTTGGCGCAACTTTTTCCTACTCAGTTGCCATTGAGATCCAATAGAGCATATCCCAACCATTAGAGAGATCTGGTTTGAATGATGCTGTGTCATGGTTTATTTTATAGATGTGAACATAAAGTTATAAACCTAAAGGCTAGTGATAAGTTGCAAAGTGAGGAGGAGGCACAGCAACAATAACATGAGATTAAAATATTATAAATAAATCTTATTTTCAGCTACCAGTTCCTCCCCAAGCTTATACTGATAAGATTCTATGAAGAGTGCTGAGTAATTATTACTTTTTGCTTCACAATGGGATCATCTGTCCATTGAGACTGGACCAGCTGGGAGGCTAAATATAGTCTAGAATAATTTAGAGTTATTTCAAACTTAAGCGCAAATATGTACATGGGTATATGCTGTACAATGCAGTGGGCCATGTGGACCCATAACCTCTTCATAAATGCATGGCACAACATAGGAGAAGAAACCCATCAGGACTAGATTCAGCATCTGCATTTAAAAGACAAAGACCACTCTTTTCAAGACAGCAAAGTTCTCATTTTGGACAGAGAGGACTACTACTTTGAAAGAGGGGTCAAAATTGAACATCCCTCTGCCAACAGAGGGGGAGGGATATCATCTATCTCCAGTCTACAACACATTCCTTTCAACAGTTCCAAGAAGGCTCCACACCCATTTGCATTACACAGGTGAATTTGATGACACAGATAAACCCCCAGGTGGTCTTAATGAATGCTAAAATATTGCAAATGACCAGCTGTCTGCAAGGAGTATAAATCCTTCCATTCTCCCCCATCCAGTCAGAGCTGAAGTTTTTAAAGAAAAGAAGTGAAATGTCTTCAAAGAAAAACCCGAAAGTCCAGTTGATTCTTGAAAAAATGCACCTTTGGGACTTAAGGGCAAATCCACACAGACTCCCCAAAGACCATCTATTAACCATTTCCTAACCATGCCTCTGCCTGTATCTCAGCATCCAGTGAAAGGTGAGATTATTTTAAGATTTTCCTAATATCCTGCCTCAAGCTGTATGCAGGTAGTATCAGTCACATTAATGTGCCTTGGGGAAATGGCTTCACATGATATATTCCAAGCTGGCAATGTGGTGGTTCCAGTTTGGTTTTGCCAGTTTCCTGTGGGACTGCCTCTGGCTCCTGACTTCTTCCATACATCAGTTTTCAAGAGAGCTCAAACATTAATTTAGCAGCTTCTTTCACCAACCCGGAAAGGCTGATGCATTGTAAATGACTAGCTTATGTCTGTCTTAACATAAGTTGAAAGATAGGGGTCTGGAGACTAAAACATATGAAGAACGGCTGCAGGAACTGAGCATGTCTAGATTAATGAAAAGAAGGACTAGGGGAGAAATGATAGCAGTGTTCCAATATCTCAGGGGCTGCCACAAAGAAGGGGGAGTCAAACTTTTCTCCAAGGCACCTGAGGGTAGAACAAGAAGCAATGGGTGGAAACTAATCAAGGAGAGAAGCAACTTAGAACTGAGGAGAAATTTCCTGACAGAACAATTAATCAGTGGAACAGCTTGCCTCCAGAAGTTGTGAATGCCCCAACACTTGAAGTCTTTAAGAAGATGCTGGATAGCCATTTGTCTGAAATAGTATAGTGATTCCTGCCTAGGCAGGGGGTTGGACTAGAAGACCTCCAAGGTCCCTTCTAACTCTGTTATTCTATTCTATTCTATTCTATTCTATTCTATTCTATTTGCATACAATTATCAAGGCCAACCCCTCCCTAACCCTTCCATGCAACGCTGCCACATTGATGCCTCTCTGATGTCGATTGAGCCTGTAGCTGCATGTGGCTCTTCTACTCTGGTGCAACTGCCTACTCTGATATAACTCTTTTTATTGTATTCTTTCCTCCCCGACTTACGACCGGGGAATTCCCCCTGTTGTCAGCCAGCAACAGCCATGCTGCGCCTTAGCCAATCAGGCGCGGCATGGCTGAAGGCGGGCTGACTTGCGCTCCTGATTGGTTCCTTGGCCTGACAGCTCTTCGTATAAATAGCTGTCAGGCTAAGGAAAGGGGCTTCTCTCCTGTATTGCTTGCCGTTGTTTAAATCGCAATAAAATAGTGTTGGACGTTCCACAGTTGTCAAGTCTCATCTTTCCCCACACTTCTTCACTGGCGACGAAGGTGGGATCCTGCTGAGGCGACGACCCTGACGGAACCCGACCTCTGTTACTCAGCCGCTTGAGTTTAGCTCCCCGAGCCGCACAACTCCAAGCCGCTATGTCTTCGCTTCCCCCGTTCGCTCCCTTCGGCACCGACGGAGAGGGATGGACGGGGTTTTTGGAGCGTTTTGAATGCTTCCTGCGAGCCAACGGGAAGCGGGGTATTCCGATGGAGGAGAAGTGCAGCTTCTTCCTCAGTAGCTGCGGAACCCCTATGTTCAACGCCGCCCGGGCGTTGGCAGCCCCTGTGCCAGTCCACGACCTAGACTGGGACACGCTGATGGCCAAGCTGAAGGGACATTACGCCCCGACCCCATCGAAGATCACCAGGCGATACGCTTTCCGTCAGTGCGTCCAGAAGCCGCACGAAGACGTCAGCCAGTTCCTCCAGTCCTTGCGGACCACAGCCATTCCCTGCGAGTTCCCTGACTTGGAGGACAATCTGGTTGAACAATTCGTCAGCGGCATCAGGGACCGACGGCTGAGGAGGCGTCTCCTGGCCCGACCAGAAATCACCCTGTCAGAGGCGGTCGCTGATGCACGGGCGGCGGAGTTGTCGGAGCAATCTGTTGCTGAGATGGACCGCCACCCGTTTCAATCTTCCCCAGCGCAAACCTGCCTCATCGATCAGCTGGTGCCCATTCCGAGCCCGGCTGAGGAAGAGGAAGAACTCGTGGCTCGCCTGGCAGAACTGCAAAGGCGCCGCAATCCGCGACCTCCGCGCCAGACTGTGACAGCCTGCCTTGGCTGCGGTGGCAGCCACGACCGGTCAGCCTGCCCATTCCGGGCATCCATCTGCCGCCGGTGCTCGAAAAAAGGGCACCTGGCCCAAGTTTGCCGTGCTGTGTTACCACCACCACCATCCCAGGGAGCCACAGGCCAGCAGATGACAGCCGGACCGCAGCAGCAGCCCCGCCGCCAGCCGCGCTCGAAGGCCAGCTGTTACACCGTGGAGCCAGGCCCTGCAGCAGCCGCCCCTGCAGAGGCGATCTACCAGGCCTCCGCAGGTGCGGACAGAATCAAGGCGGCAGTCCTCATTGAGGGCACGCCTTGTATAATGGAGGTGGACTCCGGCTCGTCCCGCTCCTTAATCGCCTGGGCGGACTTTCAGAAACTGTGCCCCGGCGTCCTAAAACGCCAGCTGTCTGCTAGCCCCGTGGCCTTAAGGGACTATCAGGGGTCACTTATCCCAACCCTGGGCTGCCATACAGTCAGGGTTGAATACGGGGGGTTTTCGGGGTGCCTGCCAATCCTAGTGGTTGAAAAGCCCCTCCCCGCTCTATTGGGGCTAGATTGGTTCCCCGCCCTTGGTCTCTCCGTGCAGGGGGTGCACTCCATCTCAGACACACCCCCTGACGTAGCTGCTGTCATCTCCGCCTACGCGGACGTCTTTGACGGCCAGCTGGGACTATACAAGGGCACCCCCATCTCTCTTAACTTAGATCCCCAGGTTGCTCCCATTAGGCTGAAGGCCCGCAGGGTGCCTTTTGCCTTGAGGGCCAAAGTTGATGAGGAGATTGACCGTTTGTTGGCGCAGGGCGTACTGGAGCCTGTTGACTACTCGCGTTGGGAGACCCCAATAGTGGTCCCTGTGAAGGCCGACGGTTCCATACGCCTCTGCGCCGATTTTAAGTCAACCATCAATTTGGCCCTTCAGGCAAACCCCTATCCAGTCCCTGTCGTACAGCACCTGCTCCACTCCCTGGGGCAGGGCTGTATTTTTGCGAAACTGGATATGGCGCAGGCTTACCAGCAGCTCCCGGTGGATGACGAAGCGGCGGCTGCGCAGACTATCGTCACCCACCGAGGGGCTTTCCGTTGCCGCCGCCTCCAATTTGGCGTTTCCGTGGCCCCGGGGATCTTCCAGAGCCTCATGGAGCGTTTGCTCCATGGGCTCCCTGGCGTTGTACCCTATTTCGACGATGTCCTGATCGCTGCATCCAGCCGCTCAGGACTCCTCGAAGTACTGGGGAAGGTCCTCGACCGTTTTAGGGGCGCGGGTCTCAAATTAAAGCGCAGCAAATGTTCATTTGCTGTGCCTAAAGTGGATTTCCTCGGTTTCTCCATAGATGCCCACGGAATCCACCCCACCCCTGCAAAAGTCGCAGCCATCAAGAACGCCCCCACCCCCGCCACTAAGGCGGAGCTGCAGTCGTTCTTGGGGCTTTTAAATTTCTACGCGCCATTTTTGCCACACAAGGCGTCACTAGCCGAGCCGCTGCATCGGTTGCTCGACCGATCGGCAGCCTGGCGCTGGGGCAGCCGCGAAGCGCATGCGTTCGCGGCTGTCAAAGACATGCTGACGTCAGAGGCAGTCCTAGTCCAATATAGTGACAGGATGCCCCTGACTCTAGCGTGTGACGCCTCCCCCGTGGGTTTGGGGGCTGTCCTGAGCCACGTCCTTCCCAACGGCTCAGAAGCCCCCATAGCTTTTTATTCCCGGACACTCTCTCCAGCGGAGAGGAACTACAGCCAGATCGACAAGGAGGCTCTGGCTGCCGTGTCCGGGGTTAAAAAGTTCCACGAATACCTCTACGGACGGCATTTCACGCTCTTCACTGACCACAAGCCGCTCCTTGGGCTTCTGGCCGGTGACCGTCCGACCCCTCCCATTCTGTCACCCCGGATGACACGTTGGGTGGAGTTCCTAGCGGCATACTCGTATGCCCTGGTCTACCGCCCTGGCAAGCAGCTAGGGCATGCTGATGCCCTCAGCCGCTGCCCCTTGCCCGTCTCCAACCCTCAGACAGTGCCTTGCATGTCTGTTTTGGCCATTGCAGACCTCGCCTTGCCGCTCTCTGCGGGCGATGTGGCGGCAGCGTCTCTGGCCGACCCCACCCTCTCCCAGGTGATGACCTGGGTTCTGCGGGGGTGGCCTGAGGGGCCGGTGTCCGACGGCCACCGCCCCTACAAGGCCAGGCAGTTAGAGCTGTCCCTTCACAGTGGGTGCCTCCTGTGGGGAGACAGGGTGATCATTCCACCCACACTGCGTGACCAGGTGCTATCTCGCCTCCATGAGGGCCACCCTGGCATAGCGCGCATGAAGGCATTGGCGCGCAGCTATGTCTGGTGGCCCCGGCTGGACGACGAGATAGCTACCTGGGTTGCCAGGTGCTCGACCTGCCAGGTCTCCCGTCCAGCGCCTCCGGCGGCCCCGCCGCGGGAGTGGGAGATTCCCCGCGGCCCGTGGTCACGCCTCCACCTGGACTTCGCCGGGCCTTTCCGAGGTCAGGTTTTCCTGGTTGTGGTGGACGCTTACTCGCGCTGGGTGGAGCTCATCATCATGACCTCCACCACAGCCGAGGCCACTGTCCGAGCACTGACGCGCCTGTTTGCCACCCACGGCTTGCCAGACGTCGTTGTGTCGGACAATGGTCCTCAGTTTGCGTCCACCGTGTTCCAGGGTTTCCTGGCCACCCAAGGCATCAGGCATGCCCTCGTCGCTCCCTATCATCCGGCCAGCAATGGCCGGGCGGAACGCGCTGTCCGCTCGGCCAAAGACGCCCTTGGCCGAATGGACAAGGGCGACTGGCCCACGAGGGTGGCTGCTTACCTCCTGGTTCAGCATTCCACCCCGTGTCCCTTGTCCGGCAAAACCCCAGCTGAGCTGCTGATGGGCCGGCGCCTGCGGACCACCTTAGATAGGTTGCACCCAACCTATTCTGAGGCACAGCCGAGCAACCTGGGGCCCCCTCCCCGCTCTTTCCGTGAGGGCGATCCAGTGTGGGCTAGGGCTTTCTCCGGGGATATTAAGTGGGTGCCTGCCACCGTCACTTTTGTAACCGGCCCCTGCTCTTACAGGGTCCGGACCGCCGACGGTGCAGACTGGCGCCGCCACGTGGATCAATTAAGGCGCCGCGAACCTTTGGATCCACACAACAACCCCGCAGAGTCGGCCTCGCCAATTCCACCCGAGGCCCTGGGGTTGGCGCCGCACCCGTTTCCCCAGCCGTGGCAGTTGCCCAGGCCGCAAGAGGTTTCGCCAGAGACTGTTCCAGGCGCCTTCCGCCTTTCACAGCCCTCCATCGTTTCAGCCCCCGTTGGGCTACCAGCTCCGCCGTTGCAACCGACTTTGGCCTTCCCTCAATCAGGCCAGCCTGTCCCTCGCAACAATTCAAAGTTCCCTGACTCAAGCCCGTCAGCGGCCGCGCCACCCCGGCCCTGCCTACCTGTTCCAGAGTCTCCGCCTCCTCCTCCTCCGGCTGGGGTAGGCCTTCAAGATGGCGCCCGGAGCTCCACTCCCTTCAGGGAGGAGCTCCCACGGACACCACCTCCTTCTCCGACGGTCTGCCCAGTTCTGCGGCGTTCTGGGCGTGTCCGTCGCCGCCCAGCCTATCTTAGCGACTACGCATGCTCCACTGCTACGCATGCGTACTCGCTGGGGGGGAAGGAGTATTGTATTCTTTCCTCCCCAACTTACGACCGGGGAATTCCCCCTGTTGTCAGCCAGCAACAGCCATGCTGCGCCTTAGCCAATCAGGCGCGGCATGGCTGAAGGCGGGCTGACTTGCGCTCCTGATTGGTTCCTTGGCCTGACAGCTCTTCGTATAAATAGCTGTCAGGCTAAGGAAAGGGGCTTCTCTCCTGTATTGCTTGCCGTTGTTTAAATCGCAATAAAATAGTGTTGGACGTTCCACAGTTGTCAAGTCTCATCTTTCCCCACACTTCTTCACTTTTGCTCGGATGCGGCTAACCAGGAAAGAGGCTATGATGACACTGAGTGGTGGTGTGGCTGGAGGTGTGGGTCATGGTGATTGGTGATGGTGGGTGGGTGGGTGTCATCTAGATGGAGTTGTGGGTGGAGCTGGGTGGTGTAATGGTACATATATGGGTGATGGTGTTAACTTGGTTAGAACTGACTTGGATTTGATTACCTTTGTATCATTGTCATTTAGTGCTGGTTATCATGTAGTTTGTTAGATAGAGATAAAAGTTTTTCACCAAACAAACTGAATCTCTGTTTGTATGCAACATGAACGCTGGAATGTGACACTCTACTGTTGTATTGTATTGTATAACAGCAACTTGGCTTGTATACTTCAGTAGCTTGCCTGACAGGTAATTCCCTTATCAGTGGCTGCTACTGCCTTCCTGTCCTCCCATTATAGGGATCCCTATAAGGAGGGATATTTGTTGCATTTGTATATAAGCTTCAGATGCATTCTCCCCTAATCTTGCTTATATCTCATTGGGAGGGGGAGTTGGTTGGTTTTATTGTAAGCAGCTCAGATTGTTTGGCAATTGGTTATATTCGGCAGGGCAACCATTTTGTGAATAGGAATGTGCACCACCGCAGCAGATATTTTGCAATAATATCAACAACATGTTCTAAAGTTAAACATTTCATATGTGCCCAGTTGTCCCTGGCTCAGAAGCTCTTCATAACACAACTAATGGTACTGTTTCAAAGCTGCAGCCCAGCTCAAAGCTTTTTAAAAGTTGAAAGATGCACAAGCTATAGGTTTTTGTTCTGACCCCCCCCCCTTTCGTCACCAAGACACTCCAAGACACACAAAGTCTCTTCAAGGTGTTTATTGACATACAGGTTCCACCTTGGCAGCAATCCAGCCTGCCAGGGTCAAGATAGCACTCTGGGCAGCAATCCAGCTACATCGACACCCCTTGGCAGCAATCCAGCTACCAAGCTCCAGATAATCACCTTAGCAGCACTCCTGCCTGCCAAGGTCCAGGAAACAGATTGGCAGCAATCCAGGTAAATCCTTTGGCAGCAATCCAGCCTGCCAAAGTAGGACACAGATCTGAGCTTCTCCAATGATCAGTTGATTCCTGCAAAGGGTGTGTCCACAAGCAGTCCCTTTATAGTCTGGAGAGGAGTCTAATGATCAGCAGCTGAGAGCAATTACCTCCTGTAATTGCTCAATTGCTCCTTTCGCGGGTAGCACGCCGGTAACGAGCATCTAATAGCTCACTGCTGATGTCTGACTCACTGTCCTGTGACTCCTCCCCACTGCTCCAAGGCATAATGTCAGGAGCACACTCTCTTTGGATTTCACCACTGCTCCATGCCTCAGGCGCCTCCTGGTGGCCAACCAGCCTCTCTGCGCCCTGCTCAGAGTCGGAACCCTGTCCAGGGTCCTCCACATCCTCCTGAGCCGACTCAGAGGGACCCTCGCTGTCGGAGTCTGGTGGCAACTCCAACGGCTCCTGCTGGGCCACAACAGGTTTTCATCTATGATATCAGTTTGTGGCACATTAAAACAAAAATTGCGGTCATTCAATTCTCTACATTGTATTCACAGGCTGCAACATAGCATTAGATAGGTAGAAGTGGGGTTCCATTGTAATTGTTGCAAAACTCTTAGAAATTCAAACTTCTATTAATACTCTATTTAAGTCTTCGTGAGGTATTATTATTTGTTCCCAAAATACTCCATATTGTTAGTACCTTTATGGATGATACCTTGGTGTTGAAGCTGCAGTGTGTGCTCTAATTCAGCTTCAGAAAACAACTATTGTTTCTACCTTTGGGCATCTGCTGAAAGCCTTAAAACTAAACGTTTCAACCAATTGTATTTAAATGGCATTGCCTCTTAGAAGCCAGCAACCAAAGCAACTATTTAAATAATAAAAATGCATTGATGTGATGATACCTGTGAAATATATACATTTCAATAACCTCTGGTCTACTATTCCTACAAATAACAATAGTTTAATGTTACTTAGTATTACAGTAATATTTAATATTTAATACAAATATTACTACAATTATTAAGGTAGTTTTAAATGAAAAACAAATCTGTATGGCAGTTTTATTTGTCAGAGATTTTTGCTGTTTTTCCTTTTCAGTTTCTTTTTAAAAAAGGAAGTGTCAAGGATGGAATGAAGGAAAAGAAGTCTAAGAAGCATGCAGTCAATAAAACAAACTTATTATAGTTGGCACTCGCAAATTGTTCATAAGTATTTAGAAATGCTGGCTGACATTTAAGTGTGCTGTCAGTATTAGACAATTTGCATGCATAAAAACTCTGCATGGTGCACTTAATATGTGAATTGATCGTGTTGTTGTCTCCATACAAAACAAAAATATATTTCAACCACCTGCGTAATGTCATAAACGAAACACAATAGTCCAAATAGCTAGGAAAGCAGCTGGTAGGAACAGCTCAGGATAGTACGGTCTATGATTGCCATTTTCATATATTCATCCATAATACATAATATCACTTTTAACTCAAAGGTTAAGTGCTAATATAAAACTTGTGACACAGCTTTATGAGAAAGTTGTACTTATATAACAAAATATCTTCCAGAGTGGGAGTTATATTTTGGGCGTTTTATTTTCCGTCATCCTTGTGGAATAGGCCCTTTCTGATCCTGTCTAGGTTTAGAAGCTAAGAAGGGCTTAGAAGCTTTAGAACATGGGAGATGTACAGGAAATCCCAGGGTTGTAAGCATATCTGGGAAATAATAACCAAAAAGTTCCAGAAGGCAATACCTATAATATCATGTATGTATTCTTTCCCCCAGCCCTATAGAGATGTACCCATCAGGACTTCAACTTGGGAACAATTTATTAACATATTTTTTAAAAGTCATCTTCTCTATCTCCCTTTTTCCCATTGAGGGCCCTTGGCTACAATTTACATATTATTGCTTAACTGAAATATTAATTATAGTTTTCCAAGACGTATCATATTTTATTAAGAAGCTTTAGTATTTATATTTACAATGAAGGTCCTTTAAGCTTGAATCTTCCCCCTAGCCTTTTCAACAAGAAATTACCTAGAGATGAAACAGAAATAATGCGTATAAAATCTGTTCACTACAACTTCTTCAAATAGTGCTCTGCTCAAAGCATACAAGAGGCATTTACGATTATTCAGAGATTTTATTTTTCATTATCATTAATCATTAAACTTACTATGATTATTTACATAATAAGATATAAACAATTCACACAACCCTTTGGTGGTCCACTAAATTTATGGACTAAGAAATTTGGTGGATGGTTATTCTAACTCTATCAATAGGACAGAAAATTTATCCAGGAATTCCTCAAGAACTGGATTTCACTTACGTAGCAGTGACATCAATAGAATAAAGATCACGTGAAGTGTTAATACCACTTTATAACACCTTAGTAAGGCCACACTTGGAATATTGCATTCAGTTTTGGTCGCCATGATGTAAAAAGTATGTGGAGACTCTAGAGAGAGTGCACAGAAGAGCAACAAAGAATATTAGGGGACTGGAGACTAAAACATATGAAGAACGGTTGCAGGAACTGGGTATGTCTAGTTTAATAAAAAGAAGGACTAGTGGAGACATGATAGCAGTGTTCCAATATCTCAGGGTCTGCCACAAACAAGAGGGAATGAAGCTATTCTCCAAAGCACCTAAGGGCAGGACAAGAAGCAATGGGTGAAACTAACCAAGGAGAGAAGCAATTTAGAACTAAGGAGAAATTTCCTGACAGAACAATCAGTGGAACATCTTGCCTCTAGAAGTTGTGAATGCTCCAACACTGGAAGTTTTTAAGAAGATGTTGGATAACCATTTGTCTGAAGTTGTGTAGGGTTTCCTGCCTAGGCAGGGGGTTGGACTAGAAGATCTCCAAGGTTCCCTCCAACTCTGTTTCTATTCTATTCTATTCTATTCTATTCTATTCTATTCTATTCTATATGCATACAATTATCAATTATCAACCCCCTCCCCGGTGGTTTGACTGCCAACTATCCAGTTTAGGCATATAGGCACTTTCAAAGAAACAGAAAATAATCAGAAACCTCTAAGAAGCACCTATAAGCAAGCAAATAAAGTTCAAACGAAAGAAGGATAAAAGAAGTCAAAGCTAGTAGGTAGAAGGGGGAGTGGCTCTCCAATGTTTAGAAGGAGATTCTGCTAGAGTTAGAGGTGATCAGATAAGATATAGAGCAGGGGAACCAAAGGATGACAAAGCTAGAATTCAGAGGATCTACAACCAGGGTGAAAAATCCAGGAAAGTGCTTGAAATGGTGGAATCAAAAAAGAACTAGAAGAAAGATGACAACACCCCCCTGTACTCTAAATGGTGAACTCTATGAGTTTCAGCTGCTGGATAACTGGGCAAAATAATACGAAGAAGAGAAGCTGTTAGCATTTCTGAGCTGATAGATAAGATAGAATTAAGGTAATGGGGCAAGGAAGAAAATAACAGTGAATCAATTTCTATTATAAGTACAGAAGTTGCTTTGTTAAGTTCTAAGCACTAAGCAGGTATGTACAGGTGAAATTTGAAAAATTAGAATATCGTGCAAAAGTTCATTTATTTCAGTAATGCAACTTAAAAGGTGAAACTAACAAATGAGATAAGACTCATTATATGCAAAGCAAGATAGTTCAAGGTATGATTTGTCATAATTGTGATGATTATGGCATACGGCTCATGAAAACCCCAAATCCACAATCTCAGAAAATTAGAATATTACATGCAATCAATAAAACAAGGATTGTACATAGAACAATATTGGACCTCTGAAAAGTATAAGCATGCATATGTACTCAGTACTTGGTTTGGGCCTCTTTTGCAGCAATTACTGCCTCAATGTGGCATGGCATGGAAGCTATCAGCCTGTGGCACTGCTGAGGTGTTATGGAAGACCAGGATGCTTCAATAGCAGCCTTCAGCTCTTCTGCATTGTTCAGTCTCATGTCTCTTTCTCTTGGCAATGTCCCAAAGATTCTCTATGAGGTTCAGGTCATACAAGTTTGCTGCCCAATCAAGCACAGTAATCCCATGGTAATTGAACCAGGTTTTGGTGCTTTTGGCAGTGTGGGCAGGTCCCAATCCTGCTGGAAAATGAAGTCAGCATCCCCATAAAGCTCGTTCGCGGAAGGAAGCATAAAGTGCTCCAAAATCTCCTGGTAGATGGCTGCGTTGAACCTGGACTTAATGAAGCACAGTGGACCAACACCAGCAGATGACATGGCTCCCCAAATCAACACAGACTGTGGAAACTTCACACTAGACTTCAAGCATCTTGCAGTGTGTGCCTCTCCATTCTTCCTCCATACTCTGGGTCCTTAGTTTCCAAATGAGATGCAAAAGTTGCTCTCATCAGAAAAGAGGACTTTGGACCACTGAGCAACAGACCAGGTCTGTTTTTCTTTAGCCCAGGTAAGACACTTCTGATGTTGTTTGTTGTTCAGGAGCAGCTTGACAAGAGAAATACGACATTTGAAGCCCATGTCCAGGATCCGTCTGTGTGTGGTGGTTCTTGATGCACAGACTCCAGCCTCAGTCCACTCCTTGTGAAAGTCCCCAACACCTTTGAATGGCCTTTTCCTGACAATCCTCTCCAGGCTGCGGTCACCCATGCTGCTTGTGCACCTTTTTCTTCCACACTTTCCCCTTCCACATAGCTTTCTACTAAAGTGCTTTGATACAGCACTTTGGGAATATCCAACTTCTTTTGCAATTACCTTTTGAGGCTTTTCCTCCTTATGGAGGGTGTCAATGATGGTTTTCTGTACAACTGTCAGGTCAGCAGTCATTCCCATGATTGTGATGCCTACTGAACCAGACTGAGAGACCATTTAAAGGCTCAGGAACCCTTTGTTATGGCTTAATTAGCTGATTAGAGTGGGCCTAGAATATTGCATCTTTTCACAATATTCTAATTTTCTGAGATTGTGGATTTCGGGTTTTCATGAGCTGTAAGCCATAATCATCACAATTATGACAAATCACGGCTTAAACTATATTGCTTTGCATGTAATAAGTCTATCTCATATACTGTATTAGTTTCACCTTTTAAGTTGCATTAGTGAAATAAATGAACTTTTGCACGATATTCTAATTTTGAGTTTCACCTGTATTTATGCTACATCAGTATTAACAGGTAGTTACATAAATACTTCTATGCAGAAAATCTTGTGAATATTTTACATAATTGTAAATTACAGTAGTACAATTATTATACAGTAATAATATTGTCTTCACTTACCAGCTACTTATGTGTGACAGTCTTCTTTTCGATCCATTTCCAGCTTCTAATAAACATATATGAAACAATCAGTTAGTATCTTTACAGAATCAAATTCATAACAAAAAAGAATAACAGTTTTCCCTTCTTAGATATTCTTATCAGTGGCAGGAACACTAGCCAACTTCGCATTCAGGTTTATTGGAAAGCAACATGTCCAAATCAAAGTCTGCACTACCAAAGCAACAATCTAATTGTACACAAAAAGCAGCTTTGTAAGCAAACATTCTTTATATTAAAACATTCTTATTCTGTTGAGCAAAAGCACACTGTAGCAGCTCAGAAGAAACTGTTCTAGAAACCATAATAAATTCATGGATCTCTTTTTAGAAAAGTCCTCTGTAGGTTTTCTGTTTTGTCACAGGAGGGGTAAATATAAAGAAGTAATGGACATATTGTCCAGTACCACTGCAGCCTCTCTACATCTGCACAGTTCCAATCATCTAATGGGGCATCTTACTGAAAATATCCAGAATTTTTCCAAGATTTTCCAAAACTTGTTACAGTAAGAAATTATAAACCCTATTTTGCTGTGGGCTATCTCTAGTAGAAACAACAGTCAGAACTATATGACTGATTGAAACAATAGAAGAACAATAGGCTGGCTAATTTTATAAATAATTTAGAAGTGTATTTTGAAGCCTGGTTAATATGTGTAGAATATAGAATATAGAGATTGAAGGAATCTTGGAGGTCTTGTAGTGCAACAGCTGCTCAGGCAGGAAACTTTATACCATTTCAGACAAATAGTTATCCAATTTCTTCTTAAAAACTTCCAGAGTTGGAGCATTCACCACCTCTGGAGGCAAGTTGTTTCACTGACTAATTATTCTAATGATCAGGAAATTTCTTCTCTGCTGCTTCTCTCCTTGATTAGTTTCCCTCCATTACTTGCTGTCCTGCCCTCAGGTGCTTTGTAGAGTAAATAAGTAAATCTTATTTGTGGCCATATTTCTATCTCTCCCCTTTTTTATTTTCATGTATCCAATCCAGTTGTGTTTTTCATTATTTTTATGGTTCTTGGCTTTTTGATTCTCTGATAGGTAGCCAATTTATTAGCTTTTATGTGAAAAATGAGATGATTGGACAAACTATGGTTCCAGAACATTTAAACTTGGAAGACAAAACAAGTGTAAGGCATCAAGCATATACAAGGTTATAAGTCAATTATAGGAAATAAACTAGGCTACCTTTAAACATTAACTACTACTAAATGCCATCAAGTTTCTTGATATGTGATACATCAGATATAAATTCCATGAAAAATAAGACCCAAAGTACATACAGTACAAGGTGGGAAGTCTGATTTGTCAATTTGAGGCTTGACCTGTGTGGCACAGGAAAGTTTAATTCTTGATCCCTACTCTAATGTAAGATTGCCAAAAGGTTTTAAATATTTCAAAATGTTCAGTTGGACTACTCTCTGAACGAGTTGAAAAATTTCTTCCACTCAACATAGATGAACATCAGAACAGCCAACTATAGTTCTCAGCATCTGACCTTTGGAAAAGTTTCATTTTGCAAAAGGCCAAATATGGAGTATACAGGATATTTGCTGCTGGAAAAGCTGTCTTTTGCTACAAGTATGACATTCTACCAATGCTTTGGAAGGGGGTGGTCTTAAATGGCAATGAGTAACAATCATTAGCTCTGCAGGCCCAGAATGAAATGGCACAACTTTTTCTGAGCATTCAGCTAAGCTTTGTTGTCTCTCAGCTGCATGACTTTAACTTTCAACGTCTCTAGTTTTCAAATGGAAGAATTAAGAGGAAGTATGATAGTGAAGAGAGGTATCTTCCCTCTCTACCTATATTCGACTATATTATTTTGAGTTATTCAGTACCAAGCAGATTTGCCTTAAAACAATAATTATGTTGGGGATGCATTCACAAATTACCTCATCTTACATTTTATATGGCAGCAGCTCTATGCAGTTAAACCTCTCACATTTGAGCCCACATCCTGAGGTACAAGCTAAAAAATTAACTTATTCTTAAACTGAATGCTTACCCCAACCGAGATGGCAAATTTTATGGTTTTCTCTCACTTGTTTGACAGATTCCTCAAAACTAAATCTCAGTTCATGGCACAAAATTCATGTAAATTTTCAGATCCAGGCTGACTTGAATCAGAAGGGAATTGTTTACTTTGCAGCTCCTTCAGTCATTAAGTTAATGGCAATTCCTATATCAGCATGGTCATGGAAGAGTTATCTGGGCACAGATGCAGAGCTTTTATTGAGCAAGAAAGGCAAAACATTTGCTTGGATTCCTATTATATTTATCTAACAAGGCAGCAGGAAGAGAGTTGAAGGGCTGCAACTATTCCTACCCCTTGCATAGCCGGGGGGAGGGGGGTTGAGTACCCCTGATTTTGGAGTTTAAAAATTCTGTTTTGCAAGGAGTGGGAACTAATGTAGTAATGTATTTATTAATCAGTATTCAACTAGAGGTGAATATAGATAGCTAGATGATAGATAGATAGATAGATAGATAGATAGATAGATAGATAGATAGATAGATAGATATGTATTTGTGTTACAACCCCTGGTATGCCTAAATATGGAAGGAAGATCGGCTCATCACAGAAGACCATGCAGGCAGAAAAGCATATTTTTATTTTTAATGTTGCCTTTTTATATTTGTGTTGTATTTGTACTGATAAATAAATAAAGGGAGACTAGTATAGATCTATTTCGAGCTAATTAGCTCTCATCAGCTAGCCATACACTTACTGGGATTTGAACCTGGGCTGTATTATATCTTAGGCAGGAGTCTTAGCCACTATGCCACAGGCTCTCCTCCTTATCAGTTGAGCCAGGGAAATAGGTATGTATTTGTGTTACAACCCCTGGTATGCCTAAATATGGGAGGAAGATCACTACTCCCTCTTTCTGTAGTGATCTTCCTCCCATATTTAGGCATACCAGGGGTTGTAACACAAATACATACCTATTTCCCTGGCTCAACTGATAAGGAGGAGAGCCTGTGGCATAGTGGCTAAGACTCCTGCCTAAGATATAATACAGCCCAGGTTCAAATCCCAGTAAGGGTAGGGCTAGCTGATGAGAGCTAATTAGCTCGAAATAGATCTATACTAGTCTCCCTTTATTTATTTATCAGTACAAATACAACACACACACACACACACGTGTGTGTGTGTGTGTTTTATTGGATTTTTTAAAATGCACCTTTTAAAATGTTTTGATTGTTTTGTGTTTTTTTGTCTTTTTGTCTCCCCCACCCTTTCTTTGGATATTTTTTTTAGGGGGGGGGGAGAAGTTTTGTATTTTAACCTTGTCTGGAATAAAATAAAACATAAAGAAAAAAAAGAGATACTAATGAGCTGAGATTCACATAACTGTGTGGCCTTATTTCTTTTACTTTGATTCATCCCCAGGGGAAATCTGCATTGTTCCACAGATATTCCAGTGATCCCTGGTCCCAACCATATTTTTTCATTGACTTCTGAATTACTTCCCTTAATCTTGCCAGGGATAGGATGACCGGAAATTCTCCAGCTGAACAGATGTGGGGGATGTAGGCTCTCAAGAGCCTCACGTGAACCCTGTCTGACAAACCAATTCCAAGATCCTTTTTGCATCAGAACCCCCCCCCCCAGAGGGCGGGGCGAAGAAAGGCAGCATCTCATCAGACCCAGAAGTCCCTCGCAGGTTGGAGATTTGCCTATGAATTGGAGTCGGGGGGCAGTCTGCAATATGGCTGACAAGATGCTGGCTTCTTGTCAAAGCAAATGAAACAGGAGGGTGTGGAAGAGATGAAAGACCGGTAAAAAAATTATCTAACCCACAGCCATAAATCAAACCTAGAAAAGGCAAAGAAATCTTGAGAACGTAAATAATATTGACGGTCAGATCGGGACTTTTTCAAAAAGAAAAAAAAGGGGGAAATGGAGGGTTGAAACACCAGTCCTCCCAAAAGTTATTTATTTGAAACAATTGCAGACAGATAAGGACAAAGCAAAAAATGACAAACCCACTCAAATATAAACTCTAAACTTGGTTTTGGATTTGAAATAGAAACCAAACATTCTGAAGGATTTATTCTGTTTGAATTTCTTCCAACTAATATATCTTTAGCTCCCCCCCCAAAAAGCACTTCTTCTTACTGATAACTGATAACCTAACTTTGACTGTGTGGGAAGTTTTAATTAACCAACTGCCATAAATCAGAATTTGGAAAAGTAGGAGGCAAAGAGAAATACCTGAATCTTGCCATTTGCAAGTTTGTTCCAAGTGAGATATTGTGAGCAGCTACAAGCGACCGGACCCATCAAGGGAAGGAATAATAACAGAATAATAACAGAATCAAGAACTGGGAAATACGAAGGATTTTTTTGTGTCTTTGTTTTTCTTTCTTCTTTTTTTCTCTTGGTAAAAGATTAAGATGGCACCAGCTTCCATTCTGGTTTGAATTAAATTTAAGGTGGACCAGTATCTCAAAATAAGACTTGTATAACTAACTGCAATTTTTGAACTGGACATTAAGGAATAACAAAAGATTAAGATGGCTCCCAACATTCTTTCCCACAGCAACTGAAGCAGGTAAATTTAAGGTGGAACAGAACTCTGAAGTAAGAACTGTATAACTAACTGTAACTTTGGAACTGAACATCATGGAAAACTGGTAATTTAATGAACTGCGTGAAATTACAAAAAAAACATGCATAAATCATTAATATCAAGCCTAAATAGAATTCTTAATCCAGAGAAGCAGATATATAAAGAAGAATTCAAAAAAAGAAGAGGGGCAAGGCAATGAAGGGGTAGAAACAGAGGGAAATAAAAAGCAGACAAAAAACTCCATTGGTCCCGGCAGTGGTGTAGGGAAAATTGTGAAAAGGGGAGGTGTCCCAACAAAAGGGGGAAAAAAGCAGGCAAAAGTGGTTTTGGAGGTTGTTCGTGGCATAAGGAAAATTGAAGTAGGAGATTATGCCACAACAAAGAGAAATATAAAATATCCTTTTGATGGAAATTGAAGAGAGTGGATGTGTCAAAATAAAGAAAAGGGAGAAGACAGGAACAGAGAAGTGGGACAAAAGACTTACCAGGAAAAAAACAGATAACTAGAAACTATTATATGGGAAAATATAAAGTTAAGATAAGGGCTTTATTCCTAAATATGATGATAAAATTGAGTTGCTAACTGGTTGAATATGATAATGGAAAGATAGCTAAATAAAGACTAAAATATATGGAATATGGATAAATATGAAACTGATATGGGGAGGTTGTAAAGCAGAGGTTTGTGATCCACCTTTTTAACATGATAACTAAATTCAGTTGCGAATTGATTGAATATGACAAGAGAAGGACAACTAAGCATGGGTCATAATATATGAAATATGGACATATATAGAACTTTTAAGATGATGAACAAAGTGAAATTTTTATTGCTTGTTATTTTATATAATAGATTAAGGGAAGTGTAACGAACATTGAACAGCGAGGATTGCCATCTAGAGACAGTTAACGGTAATCAAATCCAAGGTATGAAAAATGGAGAGGGAACATGAAATATACTTACAATGGGAAACTATTGAGATAAAAAGACAGAATCACAAATTGTGGGCATGTAAGGATGTATAATTATATAAAGATAACGATGAGAATAGCGGGGGATTGTAGTCAGGTCTACATCTTGGCCAAAATTAGATTGGGGGGAAGGTTTAAAAGCACAATGACTATATATGTATACTTTTCTGTTATATTGGGGTTTTTTTACTAAAAAGGAGGAGAAAAATTAAATATATTTAAATATATTGAAAGTATATTGAAAAGGAATTATAAATACCATCAACATAAAATGGAGCTCACTCAGAAGCTGAAATACACCAAGTAAATGAGATGAAGTAGAGGAAAAAGGGAAGAAGAGAGGGATAGGAGAGAGGGGAAGGGGGGAAGAAGAGGAGAGAAGTGAGGAGTGGTAAGGGGAGGGAGGAGAAGGGGAGAGAAAAGGGAAGTTGCGAAGGGAAGGATGACAGAGGGAAGAAAGGAGGTAGGGAGGGGGAGGAGAGAGGGAGAAGAAAGTGATGGATAAAGTACAAATATGGTGAATGGAGATCAGAAGAGCCAATAATTGGTTTTGGGGTGTTGTTGGTAAGATGAATTGACGTAAACCTTTAATAATACAGTATGATGTTGGTTATGTAATAGTATACATGTGATTATATGTTATGAAAATGAAAAAATAAAACACTTTAATAAGAAAAAAAATGTCGCCAAAGAGAATCATTTTTGTAATTCATTATCCCCTTGCCAAGAGTAATCATTTGGTTTTGGTTCTTCATGCACTTCATTATCCCCTAAGTCTTAGCTTCATCCCTTCTTTTTGATTTTACCAAGGGTGAACTTATTAAGAATTCTTGGTCTTGCTCTTCCCCCCCGGCATAACCCTTAGAAATATTGTGATTTTTGGACCTTCTCTATCATGCAAAGTTACAATGACTTCTGAGAAGGCATGTGATATGTCCCAACAGTTATCAGTTGAAAAAAATAATGAAATCTTGATCTTCCTGTTGAGTTGTCCAATTTTCACATCTTTCCAATTCAGAATTTATTTCCGCTTTCCTCCTTCATCTTGCATGTGATTCTTACTGAGGAAATTGGATTAGAGAAATAATATATTTCATAAATTTCTACAACTGCATTGCATATTGATTTAGATTAGCTCCTTGATGCCTTTTCTTCACTATCTGGGGATATACCATTTTTGATCAGCCAGTTTACTTTAATGTGAGGTTTCAGATATCCACATGATCTGCTTATTAAGTGCCTTTTCACTTTTGTGAATAGCTTTTAGTGAAATAGCAATAGCATATATACCACTTCACAGTGCTTTACAGCCCTCTCTAAGCAGTTTACAGAGTCAGCATATTGTCCCCAACAATCTGGGTCCTCATTTTACCAACCTCAGAAGGATGGAAGGATGAATCAACCTTGAGCCAGGGAGATTTGATCTGCCAAATTGCAGGCAGGCAGCAGAAGTAGCCTGTAGTACTACACAGTACTACTGTGCCACCATGGCTACCGTGGAAAAGGAAGAAAATTGTTGTCTTTGCTTTCTGTTTATGTTCCTCAAATTATTCAGGTACCGAGTTATCAGACTTCACATTGATATATTCACAGATTCAATCTTATACAGGTACTCAAACTTCACTATCTAATCATAAACCACAGTCATGCCGATCTCTAGCTTTCAGTAAGAATACCTATTGGACTATAGTTTTTATTAGAAATGAATTCTGAAAATGATGTTGTATTGACAAACAGCTTCTGAGAGGTAATATAATGCAGAGGAATAACCAAATATAATTTCCCTTTAGCTATGTCAAATTTGGTGCCCTCTGTATTCAATGGATTACAGTTCCTATCACTTTTAGGCAGCAATACCATTAAATATCTTGGATTGCAATGAAGGCCATGGTAGTCCTTTCAATTTAGAAGTTTGGGTAAAGCCAAAATAGAGCAATACATCATATGTAATTGAATGTCATATTATAAACAAACAGTCACTGTTTCAGCTCATTGCTGCTGCCAAGTGCCAGAGAATGTAATTAGAGAAAACGTTGTAAAGCAAAGAATTCTTCCCCTGGTTTTGCTTATATTTTATGTTCTAAAACATGAAACAATATTTCATGTTGTATTCCCACAACATTTTAAATACTTTTTGGTAACTGAAAATATTAGCCATCTACTCACGGGACTTCAAACAACATACTGTATTAACAATTTTTAAGTCCCTCCTTCAAAATTTGTCTTTACTTTGGGAAGAAAACACCAATTAACTATCTGACAGCATTTTTTTTTAAAAAGGGTTCGTGTAATGTGATCATATAACATTTCAGGAAAAACTTTAGAACATACTGCTATTCTTTATACAGCCTGATATTACTGAGAGTGTGCCAAGCTTTTTAAAAGGTAAACGCATAGGGAAAAAATCTCACTCACCTTTTCTACTTTAAAAGTTATAAATACTAACACTCTGATTTAAACTGATGAATTTTTCTAATAAAGTTATATTAAAAATAAATATGAATTTTGGTAGACTAGAAATCTGTTCCCAGTTGTTTGTTCTGATCCATTCATTTACACTCAGAAATAAAAAGCCTGATTCTAAGGTGACCAACCATCCTCCTTTAGGGAGGACAGTCCTTCTTTTGTAAGTTCTGTCCTCCCTCGAAAAGTATCGTCCTACATGTCCTCCTTTTCGATATTTGAAGACTAATCTGTTGCACGTTATGTGACGTATTTGTATTTGACATGACAATTCGTCAATACTCGGTATAGTGCGGTATAAGACGCGATTATGAGACGCATGCGCTCCGCACGGGACATCTTGAGAGAGAGAGCAAGTGGCTTTGTTTACCTCTTACCGAAACACAATACGGCACATACGCACGCAGTAGACTCACGGCACGTCGGCAATTGAATGACTCATGGTTATTTCTTTCTCAGTGAATATTCAATTATACAGAGGTAAGTACAATTCACGTTTTATTAAACAGTTTTTAATGGTGTTGTTTTTACTTCATCGCAAGTATATTGAACAGATATTGAATCTTGTGTTGAATTTTTATCTAAAGAAATGCTAGACATTAAAATAGATGACAATTGTCTCTTTGAAGAAATTAGAAGACTGAATGTATATTGAAATTCTGAAAAATTAATACAATGGGAAAATCAACATGTTGAAATTGATAAAAGATGGGTGGATATTTTCAGCCATTTCAAAAATGAACATATTCCATGTGAACATTTATTTATACTTGTTCAATTTACGTTGTGCTGCCCTGGAACTAATGCAGCAGTTGAAAGAGATTTTTTCAATTGCCAATGATTTTTCGACAAGTGAGAAATCGAGATTGAATGTTGATACTCTAGCTGCAGCACTTGCCGTAAAATTCAATATGAAGGATATTTCTTGTTCAGATATTTCCAATATATTGTTAGAAGATGATACATTGACAAAAAATATTAATTCAATGGAAAATAATAATTAACAGGCATGTAAGCATAATTACAATATAAAATGTTGCAAATGTTTTTATTATGCATATATCATATTTTAGTGTATTATTGTTGCAATGAATAAAATATTTCTTTTATTTACGATATATTTTTTCCAATGTATTTGTCCTCCTTTTCATTGTAAAAAAGTTGGTCACCTTACTGATTCAGAAATTCAAAAACTGAGAATCAGCTAGGAAGAAGGCTTCTAAAAGCAGCTTGGTTGTTTTGACTGAAAGCACAGCAGGTAACTTCAAAGTCCCTGGACGTTTGGTACATTTGTTGATTTTGCAGAACTTCATGAAATGTGTGGCAGATGACACAATCTTGGGCTGGTGGGAAACTGAGGGAGAAAAATATTATTTCCCTGAATCCTGAGAGACATAAATGCTATACCTTCCAAAGAAGATTCCACACCTTTGACATGTCAAAAATGACATAGAAAGAAAAGTACAAATAGCTGGGGAAAATTTGCTAGATTGATCTGCTTAATCACTGTTGGAAGAAGGCAGATGACATATGAGAGAGTTATTCAAATGCTCTTTGATGTCCCCAAGGAGTGGGCTCTTAATGTAGAGGAAAATAATTTTAGCTGAAATTTAGGACAAATTGTTTCATTAACTTTAACAGAATGACAGTGGGATGGATTTCTAACATCTATCTGCACTTCAATCAAACAGAGGTAAGACTAATTCTTGATTATTTGCGTACTTTATGCAAATTGAATTAGATTGAACTAGAATCACTAGTAAATGTGTAAATTCTCCCCGTAACTTTATAATTTTACGATCACGTGAAACAGCATACTTCATTTTCCAGAAAAGAAATCTTTCTACAAAAGCAAGCATGTGCCAGAAATGTGCATAAAATGATTGAAGAAATGATTTGAAATAAAGTGTGTAAAATGTAGAGATATACTAAGTGCATTTTTACTTATACTACATCCACATCTGACATAGCAGAAAATATGACAACCAACTATTTAAGAACATAAAAAGCTTACTTTAAAAACGAACAGGAAAACAAAAGAAAATTGGATTAGTAGTTATGATCTCTTTAATATAGCAAGTCAATAGATAATAAACATTGTAATGCTTAATCCTCTTTGAAAAGCTGGACAACACAGCAGGCAGCAAAGTCACTATGCTTTTTTATATTGAAGTGATTTTCACAAAACTATATTATAAATAGCTGTTAGAAATGCCAAGTCTTGGCCCAGCTTCAAATGTGTTCTGGACAAATGTTTGCTAAGAAAGGTGCTACACAGCTTTAATGAAGGTAACATAGACTCCAAAGAAAATGAGTGAAGACATTTTTATATTTATACTGAAGCTAAAGAATGTGACATTCCTAGTTGCCAAACCCAACATAGGCAGGGAGAAATGAGGGTCAATTTTGCTTTGTCTCCAATTCCCCGTGTTTATTCTTTCCATTATATAAAAATATTGTAAGTCACTTGCATCAAGTACACTTTCAAACCATAATATATTCATTTTTCCCATTCTGTTTATTCTCTAGACTCCTGCTATGGAACCATCATTATTGAGTTGGTAAATGTTGATGTTATAACTTGGTTAATAAACATTTAATTTTACCTTTGTATGTGACTATGTTAACATAAAAGTATATGTATACTCAAGAAGACTCACCCACAAAAAGAAAAGAAAATGGCAAGAAAGGTGTGATCACCCAACCCAATGGGAGAATGGAGTAGCCTGCAATCCAGACCAAATAAGTCTGCTTTTGATTAAATATTTCAGTCAGGATTTTCCTGAGGTTGTTTAAAATCAAACCAGCATCGTAAACAGTAGCCTGAGTGTATCATCAGTGAAAGAAATTAAGCAATTTCAAACTTTATTTTGGGAATATTTTAAAATTTGATATTATCTGCTGTAAGAAATGTAATAATTTGCCAATAGTAAATTCACTCAGTTTGATTATCAGTTCCACTGCTCTTAAAAACTATCACAGTAACAGAGAACTAGGGCCAATCTGCATTTTATGCCAGTGTAATTTAATGTTATATATTGTGCTCCCTTCTTTGGAATTCAGAAACAGTGAAAACAAAGAAGTAGTTGACTTCAAATGTTCCTACTTTGTTTCTTTAATTTGTCTTAATCCCTCTCCCTGAGTTTTTTCAGGCCAGTCTCCATGTTTTCCTGAAACACAGTTGGAAGCTTTTGAATTAGCTTCTACTGTCTTTTTGAATTATCGTTGCCATTAACTTAGTCCTATTTAAAATGAGTGAAAAATAGGATAACCATCCATTTGCAAAAATGTATTCTTTTCTCAGTCCATCTCATAGCTATTTTCCAGTCTTGTTCATTAACTCATTTGACTTTAGAAAATCACAAACCCTTTAGTTCTTAATTGATTTCTACAGTTCTTTAAAGTACATTCTTTTTTTCACCTTTGACTTGCATTGCTTGACAAAAATGCAGAATCTTGAACTGTAACTCCCCTTACAATTATTCTAATTTATATACACAAATAATTTCAATGCAACTGTTCTGCAATGGAATTTCTGAATAATTGAAACTTGTCACTTTTATTCACCACTCTTTCCCAGTCAATGTCTAAACCACCATTATGAAATGTTTACGTTCATCTAATAAGTTAGGGCAGCGATGGCGAACCTTTTTTGGCTCGCGTGCCACAAGTGGGGGGAGCGCAGGGGGGTCGTATGCAGGCGTGCTGCACCCATAATGCAACGCGCAACCCCCAGTGCGCATGTGCGCACAATGCGCGACCCCCCCATTTTTACATGCTTTTTTTGCCCTCCCCAGGCTCCAGAGGCTTTATAGGAGCCTGGGGAGGGGCGAAAAGAGCCTCCCCCACCCCCCTGGAGGCCCTCCGGAGGCTTCAGGGACCATCTGGAGGCTTCCCTGAAGCCTTTGGAACGCTGAAAACCACCCTCCGAGCAAACTAAGTGACTTCCGGGTTGCTCGGAGGGTCATTTTAAGCGTTCTGAAGGCTTCAGGGACCGTCCGGAGGCTTCCCTGATGCCTCCGGAGCGCTTAAAACCACTCTCCGAGCAAACCAGACTTCCTGGGGAAGGTGAAAAATAGCTTTTAAAAAGGTGAACTCAGCTGACAGGGCAGCGCCCCACGTGCCCTGACAAATGGCTCCGCGTGCCAATTGTGGCACGCGTGCCATAGGTTCGCCATCACTGAGTTAGGGGATATTTATTACAAAAGTTTGCTATCATATTGGGTAAGTGCAGCATTCCTGAGAAAAAGATTCAGGAAAAAAATAGGAATGTTTCTTTATTAATGAGCATCAGCAACTAAAGATACTGTCCAGTTATACTATATCAATATTCCTTCAGGTTTAATACCAACGTTGTGTTGACTAGCATCCTATAGCAATTGTTTGCAATGGAATTTCTCACAACAAAATTCTGAAGTATAGCAGTAGCAGAAATTAGAATTTATAGAGTAAAAAGTGTGACTATTCCCAGATAATCTCTCAACTTTTGTCGGATGCAACAATATACTTTTACATACCTCACTATATTGAGATTGTCTGTTGAGTTCCCATGAATTGGAGCACTTCAGAAAGTGTTATTCATATAATACTGAGCAGGCAGATTACTTATTAAACATTATTACTTTTTACATTAAGCCAAGATTGTAATTTTTCCAGTTGCCTGCACATTGCAATCCATCCCCATATTCATTGAATGAACCAAATATTAGATTCTATTTTTATAATCTCCATTATTACTTATTCCCCAGCAATATGCACTGATGTTATATAGACAGTGTCCTCTTAATGGGACAGAATACTTCAATCTGTCAAATTGCCCTGCTAGTCTAATGTCATGTAATTTTGCTTGCAAAATGGTGCCACCTGCTAGTTATAGTTATACGTCCTTTGCCAGTTTAGCTGAATGATAAGGTTGAAAAAGAAACCACTAGTACCAAGATTTTCTTAAAATCTGCAAGACTGCTCTTTTTAGCTTCCTATAGACTCCAGGACTATGTATTTTGTGAATCTTGTTGCTAAATTCTTGTTTAAAAGAATGGATTCAATCTTTAATAATTCTATAAAAAGAATGTTTAAATGTGACTATTCACTATATCACGACAGAGGATACAGAATTCAGAAATTATATATAGGTAGTCCTCAAACATTCATTCAGCATCCATTCAAAATTATGAGTGTTGAATGAGAGGAATACATGATCAGTCTGTGAACCTATGGCTATTGTAACATCCTTGTGGTTACATGATCGTGATCTAGGTTCGTGGAGCTCCATTTATTGGTGCTCCATAGCATTTGCCTCCAGGACCTACTGGCTTGCATGCAGCTCCCATCATGCTGCCTGAAATGCAGAAGTGCCTGCCTTGGACCCCCACCAGACCACCCGTGCTCTACTGTGCCTGCATACCTCCCCACTCATTTGGCACCAATGCATTTTCCTACTCTCCTTGTCTGGGACACCCACATCTTTCCATTGAATGATCTGCACATCCTGGGGTTGGGATGACAAGAGGACCACTAAAATTGCCATTACTGAGTGATACAGTCTGACTATACTTCATGACTTCACACTTTGCAATCACATTGTTTGGCAATGGAAATCCCAATCCCAATTGTTGACCTAAGCAGAGAACTACAGTATCTATATAAGTAGAATGATAATAGGCTGTTGTAGTTAACTTTTTGATAACAAAGGCTGTGCTTAACATATAGAGGGAATGTGAGCTGCAAAATGCATAAATGACACATCATGTTTGCTAGAAGCCATGGTGGTGCACTGGTTAGAAGCAGTATTGCAGGATAACTCTGACAACTCCAGCAATTCGATCCTGACCAGCTCAAGGTTGACTCAGCCTTCATTGCTTCCAAGGTCAGTAAAATGAGGACCTAGATTGCTGGGCAATATACTGACTCTGTAAGCTGCTTAGAAAGTGCTGTATGAAGTTGTATATAAGTCTAGGTGTTATTGCTAATGGGACAGGTCTGGAGAGTCTTGGAGGTTTGGGATTTGGCTTTTTTATTTAAATAGTGATCTGCACATTTCAGAATTATACTAAGTTTGTTTCAAATTTCAAAGTAATAGGAAACAATTGCTTGAGTTTTTAGCAATTTTGCTCAGAGGCAACTTTTGCATGCAGTCCTGGTAGCCTATCCTAACCTTTTTGTGATAAGTAGAGGTGTGCCTTAGAGTCAGTGTTAACTCTTAATAACTGCACCTGTAGCTTTCTTGTAAAGATTTCAGTAGTTTTACCACTGACTCCTTCTTAAATTCCAACCTCTTAAGAGAGAGTGACTGGCTCAAGATCACCCCACTGGCTTTATGCCTAGGGTAGGATTAGAACTCAAAATCTCTTCGCCTGATGCCTTAACCCAGGGGTGTCAAAATCGCATCGTCATAGTGGTGTCATGTGACGTATCATGACTTTTCACTAAACCAGGCATGGGCGTGGCCAGTGTGTGACACATCCAGCCCAAAGGCCACGAGTTTGACAGCCCTGCCTTAGCCACTACTCCAAACTGACTCTTCTGTCCTAAAGCAGTGTATATATTTTTTTTACTGTTGAACACCAGTTGCTTCAAATTTAACCTTATCAAGTTTGTCTCTAACATTGTATTTATTTCACTAATTAGAAATAGTTTGGAACATAATCTATTCAGAGACAGGACAAATCCAGATGTATTCATGTTGCTTTCTGTTTATATCACATCCTGCATAATAGTTTCAGTGACTGTTTCCTTAACATGTTTAGTGAGGCTTCTAAGTAGTTTGTTTACTTGCATGTGTTAAGTGACAGCTTTTTTACAGCAAGGAGTTCAAGGAGGGGGGAAGGGTTGCTAAGGAATACAGAGCTAGTTGCCGCGATAGATGAAATGGAGGATGTTCTACTGAAACACGAAATATTTGCAACAGCTGCTCTATTTTTTTGTCTTTTCAAGGAGCATCTCAATTACCAACATGGGAGAAATGTTAGAAGTATCTAGACTGTGCTGCCACTATTTATACATGATCCCAAATTCCAGGAAAACACATTCCTCTGGGTAAACCTGAAGCCTTAAATCAGTCCATCGTGTGCTAGAAGAACTTACTGGCCTCAATCCTGTGAATGCACCATGCTAGTGCATTGCAATGATATAAATAAATACATTTTCTTTGCAAGCCTAGTTTATCTAATATGTGGTCAGACAAAAGCCTGTGTTAAGTAGAAGACCAATTATTTAAACAGGACCACATTGCATTTAGATAATATAGTAATATGACTGATATTTGTATATTTTGACACTCCTGTGACTTTACATTTTTGTGATTCCCCTGCTCCCCCTCCCCTGAGATTACGCTAGAAATTGAACAGAAAAATGTGTCAAGCTTTGATACAGATTTAGCAATGGTACAGTGAATTAAAACATGGCAGAACAAAGTTCTAATACATTTTTCACAGTGAAAGCAATGGCATTATTGCAGAAGCAACACCGATTTGGTAAATTTGGTTTATCATAGTTTTCCTCCAACTCTTTAGAAGATCCATTTCTAACAAATCTGCAGGACGCTATATGGGGGATACTGGTTCAAATTACTTAGTGAACTTCATGGCTGATTGGAAGAATGAAAGCATTTATACATGTTGTATATTTCAATTCTAAACCTTAAACTTTTTGCTAGCAATGTAAGTTTCTACATTTTACAATTTACTACCAAGATTGCATCCTGTCCCTTTCCATGTCCAGAAACTAAGCTGTCTTGTAGGAAAATGTTATTTTAGCATTCGCAATGAGTGCTTTTTTCACATTTGTTAGTAAGAAGCATGGTTCACACATGGTTCCATTCTGTATTTTCCAACCTTTTTACTTATTGTAGGTTTTTCAGATCTGGGAAACATGATAAGATGTTGAGTTTACTTCTCTGATTTCTTAATAATGAATATATTGGCTGAATAATTTTGGTTGTTCAGATTTATATAGATTAAATTTCTATATGTGGCATCCATCTAATTCTACCCAATTGATAAAACATTCTTGATTTGAACATTTTCTCTGTATTTACATTTTGAACAAAACCCAGCAGTTCTAAATAAAAGAAGGAGCACTATGGTGTTCAATTTAAGAACCTACAATTCTCAGTTTGTACACTGAGTGTACATATAAATGCAAATAAATGCTTATTTAACTGTTGTTTAAGTGAAAATTCACTGAATCACATATCACACTAATCCATGGATTACAAACTGTAACAGCCAGTTTTCAAATTATATCCTATCTTTTTTCTTCTAAATTCACATTTATATACATATATAAATGTGGATTAAATTTTGAAATGATATTAAAGAAGAACCAGCAGCCATTTCTGGTTGGAATGTGACTTTGCATGTGATCTGAGTTGACATTGTACATTGTACATTGCAAAGTACACTACATGACATCACCACTCTTGGATATATTCTAGTTTTTCTAAATTTTTCATGAGTGAAATTTTTTATGACAACGTTCAATATTTAGCAGACGGTGTTGTTGTTGTTTTTACTATTTTGGCACAGGTTTTCCAGAAGATCATATAGTTGAACAAACTGTGCTAATCATTTTTCTTGCTTAATCTGCAAATGCTGAATTGATTCAAGATATATCAAGCATCATTGTCCGTTAAAGCAATGCAGGAGGGAAGGCATGCCTTAACTGTGACTTTGACCAAGATTAGTCTTTTTTCAACAGGACATTCACAAATGCAATGAACTAGGAGCCCAAGTCTATGGCTATCTGCCTGATAAAACTCCGAAATCCAATATTCTCAGTAAATTAGTTGTAGAAAATAATATCAGAGCTATTTTAAGTGGATCTACTGCATAACTTGGCATTTAGAAGTATAATAGATATTTTCATTTTGGAACCTAGCCACATTACTTACATTCCACTTCATTGTTAACCACAGCAACAAAGGTATTTCCCATGGTTAAAATAGGTTAGTAGAACAATAGCTGATTGTAAACTGAATAGTCCATGATTCTAGTCTCCCCCTTTTTTGTCAGGCAGGGGTTTAAAATGTAGAGAGGTTAGCCTATACCTTGTCTCCACATACCCCTTGCTGGAATGCTTTGTATTGTGTATGGAAAGGTTATTCAGAAGAAACAAAGAAGGTGGGAGTGTTTGGCCTAGAGGGAAACAGAGCTTGCATTATGAGAGTATCATATGCTTAATTATGGGTAGTGGGTGTTGCAGGTGGTGTGCTGACTTTGCCACTCATAGGCTTCATGTGCAATATTACATTTCTTTAAAAAAATGTTCAGGGTTGGTTTGAAGTAAAATCAGATTCAATGCTTTAGGAAAGTATGCAAGTAAAATTCATAATACTACTATATTTAAGTAGTGAATAATGCCTTAAAATGCACAGCCTACTCTAATGTGTCTTAGCTGCAAAGGAAATATATTTACATCAATACATATATATTTGGTCAAATTTGCTTGTGCTCAATAACTAAGAGCCATAGTGATTCAGTGGTTAGAATGCAATACCGAGGGCTACTTCTGCTGATCACAGGCTGCCAGCAGTTTGGCAGTTCGGGTCTCACCAGCTCAAGGTTGACTCAGCCTTGAGTATATTCAGAAGGAAAAACAACAGATGGGGTGGGAAATAGACCTGGACTATAGAGTGAACTCAGCGTATGCTAGAACACACAATGTCCCCAGGGAGATACACATTAAATTTCTTAGGAAAAGCACAAGAGATGAAATCCTGAATGCACAAAGGGGGCAAGCCTTGATATACAAAGATAAGGAGATAACCATTCTGAAACAGATCCCCAAGAAAGTGAGGGAGAAAAGAAATTTTATTCGCAATTGGCGAATAAACTATACCAGAAGGGGGTGTGGTTTCGATGGTTACTGCCTGAAGGTATGCTAATATTCTGGGAGAAGACAAGAGTTAGAATTAATACACCCATAGAGGCGCAGGCCTTTATGGAAAAAAATAAACTACTCCTAGAAAAACCAGAAGACACTTCAGTAGATGTACAAGACACGGGAGCGGCTGGAGCACTGCCAACTGGGGGAGATGGGGCGACATCAAGAAAGCTCAGATCACACAAATAAGTAAGAAAATCCATGTGATATAAACTGACCGAAATTACCAATTGAATTTACCACACTGACTATATGCTATTATGTAATATTTGAATTTTATGCAAATGTACACTATGAGTTTGGAGGGGGGGGTGCACCTACCACATTTCGCGGCTGCCAAAATTTGTAACCTTTCCCATACCTTTTCCCTTTGTAAAATATTAAAAAACCAATAAAACTTTGTTTTTTAAAAAAAAGGTTGACTCAGCCTTCTATCCTTCTGAGGTTGGTAAAATGAGGACCCAAATTGTTGGAGCAATATGCTGACTCTGCAAATCTCTTAAAGAGGGCTGTAAAGCACTATGAAGTAGAATATAAGCCTAAGTGCTATTGTTATTGCTATTACTACACACAAAATTCTGTCACAGAATTTATTTTATGGGGGAAAATGTTAAGTTGTGATGGAGTTAAGAGGTCAAAGTTAACCTCTGTAAATGATATATGGCAAATTCCTTTAAAAATAATTTGATATGATTAAGAAATCTTTAGTCTCTATGACGGGTATTCTTATACATACTGTATAGTTTCAACTACTATACTTTGAATGAGAATTTCAGTGCCTTTTGTTTGGATTGGAAAGTATCTATTCACAAAATCAGGTTGCATTATATTAGGATTAGCACAGAATTTTTCTTTGATGTTACAATTCATAACTGGCATTATAATTGGAAGCTTGTTAGGCTGTGGTTTTGATGGAAGGAAGATCATTCTTCTTCCACAAGAAGAAAACTTAATTCTACTTCTACTTACAGCCTATAACCCCTATAAATCCTACTGGTCCTACTTTTTTTGAGTCAACTATATAATTCTTTGGGAGTACTCTGTCCTGAAAACTGATAGTCCTACTCTTTCCTAGCAATACATTTGCTAATATTTATAGAACATATTTTGTATTCAGCTTAGCCATTTATGCATCACTAAAAAGGCAACAGAGTACATAGATCACACAAAATTGGCTTCTGCTGATATATATTAATAATGCAAATTTATAATGAGTGCAGTTTAAATAGAAAGGCAGTTTAAATAGAAATATTTATAACAGGAAACAAAATATCCTGAATACCTGTTTGTTCTGGAAACCGTTAATGGCAATGTTGGTGTCAGCTGATCTCATTTTATAGTTGAGCCAGGTGGAACTCAAAATGCTAATCAGGGTCAGACCTGGTTAGTACTTAGATATGTGACCACTATACAGAACATTTTAAATTTATAGATTATACTGAAATTAAAAAAGGAAAAGGCAGTACTGACAAATTAGTTTGCATTGTTGCCAAGAAACTATGCAGATATGTTCATGAGAAGAGCTTGGTGTTACTCCAAAGCAGAGTTTACTTTTATTTTAAATCCAGCATTTGTTGGATATCACATATTACAAGGAACATTTTAAAGCAAAGGTTAGCCTTCATGCATGAACTTTACCGCCATTAAGCCTGCTTCTAGAACAGGAGAAGATACTCTGCTTTTAAAGAGGAATGGAAATCTCATGATTACTATGGAGAGAGAAACCATGTGGTGAAATTGCAACTTAGAAGGTCAAAAGGAAGACATAAAAGGACTTCTAGGCTAGCAAATCTCTAAAAAGTTGCAGAGAGCATCAGTCAATCTACTTGATATTTTTTAAAAGGCAAATTTATTTTTAGGAGGCTAACCCCTATCTGAAGGGGGTACTGAAGGTGTGGGTCACACCTGTTGCTTTGAAATATTTTAGAATGTTTATGAGTCTGCAGCCCCTAGGATGAAATTGCTGAGATTCCCCACTGAAGGGAAAGAGACAACTCTTTATTTGAACAGTTGTCACTGCTCTGTAGGCCAGTTACAACCTTTCAGCAAAATAGGCGCAGAGAACATCACAGTTCCTTCTCTTTGTTTTAACTGCTGTGCAGTTTGTATGACCCACAGTTATTGTGCAGCTGAGAAAGGTGTGAGAATTAAAGGAAATTACCAGGGGTAGGCAAGCAACGCCTTTCTACTGCTCCTGCCACAGTTGTTGAAATTCATTTGTTTTCTCTCCCTTTTCTTGTTAATTTTTTAAAGGACAGAAAAGCCATAAAGTAAAATATGTCATAGTTGCACAAGATATCTATATCAAATTTCTAAATTGTCCATCACATTAGTGTGATTCTGTTATAACACAGAGCAGTGGGAGCGCACTGAGTCTTTTGATATCTTTTTAAATAGTCAATAGATATAGTCCACTTTACTTTATATTCCTTACTAGCTGATAACCTGGCGTTGCATGGGTATTTATAGACATTGAAGTAGTTGTCTGACAGCGAGCCATTGAGAGGGGACTTTCTTCCTCCTACTCCCATGCCCATCATCCCTGCCCTCTCCCCTCCCATGTGCTCCTCTTTCCTGGCCTGTCTACGATCCTTGCACTTTGCTTCAAATCCATCAGGTGCTTCCCCATTGGTCCTCTGGAGGGTGAACGTCATGGCTGGCTTTCCAGAGGAAGCTGTGAAGGAACTGAGATCAAAAACACTGCTGCTCTAGGATGCTGCACTCGCTCTCCTTAACGGCCCAGACTCTCCCTTCTCCTCCCATGACATCACAAACAACTACTGCTCTAGGACACCATACTCACTCTCCTTAATGGGCAAGGCATTCCAGAGTTGTGCTGGAACACACACACACACACACACACACACACACACACACACACACATCAATCCATCCATTTATCTGGTAGCTGGATAACCTAGTGGTTAGAAAGCTGTTCTTTAATGCAGGAGATCATGGTGACTTAAACTAAGTTCAGACATTACATGGATTAAACATGTCAGATTTTGGGGAACCATGATACTTACATTCAATATTGAGAGGCTGCCAAAAAGAAGAGAGATTCAATTTATTTTTCAAAGCACCAGAAAGCAAGACAAGAAAAAATTGATGGAAGCTGATCAAGGAGATAAGTAACCTGGAATTAAGGAGAAATTTCGTAACAGTGAGAACAATTGACCAGTGGAACAGCTTGCCTTCAGAAGTCATGGGTCTCCATCACTGGAGGTTTTTAACTTTTATAAAGCTTCCAATGATGGAGGCTCATGAGTTCTGAAGTCTGGACAGCCACTTGGCTGGTATTATATAGGGTCTCCTCCTTGAGTAGTGGGTTGGACTAGAAAACTGCCAAGATTCCTTCCAATTCTGTTATACCCACACTAACTGAGAAACAGCTAGTGACTCAATGCTTCAATCTAGTGAAGAAGAAGCTACTCTCATAACTTGAAATAGATCAACCACACATTACATTCTGGATTCAAGAACATTTAGAAGAACAACTTGAACAACTAGATGTGCAACCAACATCTGTAAATGAAATGTCATTGCCACCCAGTACATTTCAGGGTGCAGCAGCTGATTTGATCCATAAGATAATGGATAAACTACAATTAATCATCAAGGTTGATTACCAAGGTTCAGTGCAGAAATACCATAAGATAGTATGCTTCTGTTGTTCAGTCACTAAGTCATATACAATTTTTTTGCGATCCCATGGACTACAGCACTCCAATATCCCCTGTCTTCCATTGTCTCCCAAAGTTTGCCCAAGTTCATATCAGAATAGAATATACTTTATTGACCAAGTGTGGTTGGACACACAATTGCATGGATGACATCTGATCCTCTGCTGTCCCTTTCTCCTTTTGCCTTCAAACTTTTCCAGTATCTTTTCCAATGAGTCATCTCTTTTCATTGAGTGGTCAAAGTATTTGACCTCAGCTTCAGTTTCTGATCTTCCAAAGAACAATCAAGGTTGATTTCCTTTAGGATTGACTGATTTGATCCCCTTAGATAGTATGTTAGAAGATGCCAACAACTAGCTGGCTATTAACCAGACATTGTGATAATAGACGAGGACTAGAATACAGCAGTGGTGATAAATGTAATGGTGCTAAGTGATAGCAACATTAGAAGGAATATACGAATCTGGAAAAGTACCAGGGCCTGAAGGAGGAATTAGCCAGAAAGTAGAAAGTAAAGACCAAAGTGTTCTAGCTGGGAGAACACAGGTGGACAACGGAGGCAAGCCAGGACTTAACAAATGCTAACAGTTTATTGCTAACAGGTTGCCAAACACGGCACTTCGCATTTCACGCGGCTCAGCTAACTGGCAACAGCTAAGCCCTGTTTGACAGCCCTTTATATATGCCGGCTGTCAAACAGTTAACCAATCAGCATCGAGCACAGCGCCCCCTAGCGAAATGGACCAGAGGGAAAACTATGATACATAACACTCCTTCACACTTAGAACATGCATGCATAGTCTTCCAAATAGCCTGGGCAGCGTCGAACCTGCCCTGATCTTCGCAGAGTGACCTCTGCTCTGGAGTTTGTGGCCGCAGTTCCCATGGCCTCAGGCCTAGCCCCTTCAGACTCTGACAACACTGAAAACTCATGGGGAAGAGCAGGTAAGTGTATAGGTTGTCCTATTCTATTATGTGATCGCTCGGGGGAGGTAGACCGGGACCTAGGCGTCTGCTCTGAGCTCTCAGAGGCTTGCCTATAGGATAGGCCTTGTTGTTCCCCCTCCATGTTAGACTCCCTTTGCCGATTTCGTAGCTGATTGATATGGCGCCTCCATACTCGGCCGTCCTCTAGCTCTATCAGGTACAAGCAGGGGCCTGTGATTTTTCTGACTACCCCGGGGACCCATAGTGGGTGGCCGGTGTAATTCCGTGCATAAACTGTTGCATTTAATGGAAAACCCTTAAGTTGACTGTGCGAGTCTAAAGGCTTTGAAGGGGCATTTTCTGGGTGTAGCCTGTCTAGTGTTGTCCTGAGTCGCCGCCCCATTAACAATTCTGCCAGGCTCTTGTTTGTCGTGGAGCATGGTGTGGCATGCTGCCATAGCAAGTACATGTCTATGTCTTCCTGCCAATTGAGGGGGCCAAACCTAGCCAGCGCTTCTTTTGCTGATCTGACTGCGCGTTCTGCTAGGCCATTGGCTGCTGGGTTGAAGGAGGCTACAAAAGCGTGTCGGACCCCTAGCCTGGCAAAGAAATTGTCTAGCAATGCTGCAGTAAATTGGGGCCCATTGTCAGAAACGACCAGATCAGGTAAGCCATGGGTCGCGAACACCCTCCTTAACACCTTGATAATGGCCAGGGCAGTGGTGGTACCCTGTTTCCCGGAAAATAAGACATGCCCTGCTAATAAGCCCAATCGGGCTTTTCAGAGCATGCGCCATAATAAGCCCGCCTCCGAAAATAAGCCTGCCCCCAACTATTTAAGCGCATGCGCAACTGGTCCCCGCCATTACCACTGTACCACCTACCAGTACAGCTTGCAGAGCCAAAAGCGGGCTTGCCGCAAAAACAGCGGCAGGTGAAGCAAAGTGCTTCTACCACCCACCCTTCCCTCCCGTGCAAAAAGAACTTGCTGCAAAGCACAAGAAGGAACAGACCCCTTCCCGTCTGTTCCTTCTCACGCAAAAAAACACCGCCCACCCCAATGATAAAGGCAGCCTGCCTGGTTCCCTTCCCCACTGTTCATTTAGCTAGGGGTGGCGGTGGGGGGGAAAGAAGTGAGATGCGCATTCTAGTGCTACCAGAGACTGACAGCTCCACTGCGTTCCTTGCGTTTTCGCCCATTGAATCCCCTTGTAAAAAAAACCTCGCAAGTTGAACTCATGAGGTTTTTTTTACAAGGGAATTCAATGGGCGAAAGGGCGAGGAATGCAATGGACCTGGAAAGGTAAGACGCACACCTCACTGCTCCCTCCCACCTGCCACCCCTCGCTAAAGGGACAGCAGGGAAGGGAACCAGGCAGGCTGCCTTTACCATTGGGGCGAGGTGGGCAGTGTTGGGCTGCGAGGCACGCCTCTTACCTTTCCAGCTCCATTGCATTCCTCCCCATTATGTTCAGGTAAGCCCCTGGTAAAAAAAAACCTTTCTCGCAACTTCAAGAAGTTTGATTGAACTCTTGAGAAGGGTTTTTTTTTAACCAGCCGCTTTCCTGAGCACAATGGCAAGGAATGTGACGGAGCTGGAAAGGTAAAATGTGCGCCTCGCTTCTCACCTGCCCCAGAAAATAATAAGCCCTCACCTATAGTAAGCCCAAGGCCATATTTCATGAAGCAAAAGAAAATAAGACCCTGTCTTATTTTCAGGGAAACACGGTAGACAATAATGCAATTTCAAGCCACTTAGAATAAGCATCAACAATAACAAGAAAAGATTGGCCCTTTACTGGGCCTGCCAAGTCCATATGAATCCGGGACCATGGAGCTCTTGGCTGCTCCCAATTCTGGATGGGAGCTCTGGAACAGGCAGGTCAGGACTCCTGGCACTGAGAACAGCCAGAGACCCACCTCACAATGTCCTGGTCCATAACTGACCACCAAACATAGCTCTGGCCCAGTGACTTCATCCGGACTATGCCCGGATGGCCTTCGTGGAGAGTTGTCAGCACTGTTTCTCGCAGGGAGGCAGGAATGATCACTCGGCCACCCCACAGGAGAAAACCCTGCTGAGAAGAGAGTTCGTGTTGCCTGGTTGAGAAAGGTTGCCACTGTGCCAAGTAGTTTCACTGGCCATCCCCATTCAGTCCAAGCCAGCACCTTGGCGAGTAGTTTGTCCCGACTCTTGTGCAAGGCCACATCAGCTGCTATTATTGGTAGCTGCATCTCGTCGATCAGCAAAACCTCAAAGGCAGACGCTGGTCTTTCACTGCGATGGGCAAAGGGCACCTGCTCAAAGCGTCAGCATGGCAAATGTGCTTCCCTGGTCTGTGATGCAAGGTATAGTTGTAGGCAGCCAGGAACACAGTCCATCTCGTGACTCTTGGAGATAGAATTTGGGGCGTTTGTCTGTCCCCAGCGATGATGCCCAGCAGGGGCTTGTGGTCTGTCACTATATGAAAATGACGGCCATAGAGATAAGAATGGAAGCACTTCACCCCGGCTACTATAGTCAAGGCTTCCCGATCAAGCTGGCTATAGTTCCTTTCGGGCGAGGACAGAGTGCCTTGCGTACAGTCACTCACGCGCTGGTGACGTCTCGCCTGGACTACTGTAATGCTCTCTACATGGGGCTCCCCTTGAGGTGCACCCGGAGACTGCAGTTGGTCCAGAATGCAGCCGCGCGGGTAATTATGGGGAGATCGAGGTTCTCCCATATAACACCTATCCTGCGCGAGCTGCACTGGCTTCCTGTGGCCTACCGGGTGCGCTTCAAGGTACTGGTTACCACCTTCAAAGCGCTCCATGGCACAGGGCCTAGTTACCTGCGGGATCGCGTCCTGCCCCATACATCCCTGCGACCCGTCCACTCACACAGAGAGGGACTACTCCGGGTGCCGTCCTCCAGAGAGTGCCAGAGGGCAGCGCCCAGAAGTAGGGCCTTCTCTGTAGTGGGCCCCACCCTTTGGAATGACCTCCCCCCAGACATCAGGACTACAACCGACCTTCGCTCCTTCCGTATGAAGCTGAAAACCTACCTGTTTCGACTAGCTGACCTGGCATAATTCTACAACCTCTCCAGCCCAGGGCATTTTTAATTGTAATTTTAGTTTTTAAGGGTTAATTTCACTGGGGTTTTAACTTTTTTAAGTATTGTAACTTATTTATTTATTCTTACCTCCTCTGTACGCTATATAATACTTTTGTACGTCGCCCCGAGTCCCTGTGGGGAGAGGGGGCGACTAATAAGTTCAAGTAATAAATAATAAATAAATAAATAAATAAAAATGCCACAGGGGCTTCTAGTCCTGACTGCAGACGGTGGCTTAAGATTGCACTGACGCCGTAAGGAGACGCATCACAAGTCAGAATCACAGGAAGGGATTCGGCGTATTGGTGCAGGACACTCTCAGACGTTAAGAATTTTTTAACATTGTCAAAAGCTGTGGCTTCCTTCTTGCCCCAAATTTACTTCGCTGAGCGGTCTAGTAATCTGTGCAAGGGTTCCACAACAGACGCCTTGTGAGGCAGGAAAATATTATAAAAGTTGAGCAGACCCAGGAAAGCCTGAAGCTCGGCTTTGGTGGTAGGCGGAGGAGCCTGACTAATAGCCCGCACTTTCTCAGGGGTCAGATGAATGCTTGTCTACTAAGAAACCCAAAAATTCAACTTGGGGAACTGCAATCTGGCACTTGGTCATTTTAAGTTTTAAGCCAGCACCATGGAAACGCCGAAGTACAGTTCGCAATCGGGACAGGAGGTTGAATAGGGAGCGGGCTGATACCAGGACGTCGTCAAAATAGGGAACGACGCCTGGTATCTCCTGTAGCCGCCATTCCATTAAATTCTGAAAAAGTCCAGGTGCTACGCTAACCCCAAATTGTAAACGGTTACACTTAAACGTGCCCCTATGTGTAACTATAGTCTGGGCTTCAGCAGTTGCCTCATCCACAGGCAACTGCTGATATGCCTGAGCTAGGTCAACCTTCGCAAATATGGTTCCCTGACCCAGGGAGTGCAGCAAATGCTGCACCACGGGCACTGGGTACGCGCTCTGCTGCAAGGCACGATTCAAAGTGTATTTAAAGTCAGCGCAGATGACACAGAGCCATCATGCTTAACTGGTGTGACAATGGGAGTTTCCCAACGGTCATGGTCAATAGGCTCTAACACCCCTCGGGCCAATAACCTGTCTATTTCTGCGTCTACTTTGGGTTTTAATGCAAATGGTACCCTACGTGGCTTCAGACACTGTGGTGGTACCTGGGGGTCTAGGTTAAAAGAGATGGGGGTGCCAGTGTATTTTCCCAATCCTTCCCCGAAAACTCGGGAAACGATATTATAGATACGGTTGAGCCAGTGTCTACCTCCTGACAGGGTTTGCCCTCCAGTGTAACGGTGAGGAATATTTTCCCTCTCAGGGTATGGACAATCTGATCTACCTCAGATTCATCTCTGTCCTCACTGACTGCAAAACAGGAATCCTGCTTCCTGAACCCTGCGTTCCTACCAAATTTGGAGGGTTTTTTGAAACCCTGGCTGGTGCTGGGAGAGTTCCCTTCTAAAGCACTTGCGCAAGGCGCAGCTGCCCTACAAACCCTTGCTAAATGGCCCTTTTTTCCACAATGGAAGCAGGATGCATTTTTAAAACGGCAGTCCGCTCTATCATGCCTACCCCCACATCCTGGGCAATTTGTTCGGGACATGGCTTTACCTTGCCGACCTTTGGATTGCTCACCCCTTAGGCGATGTACTTCGTCGTTCCCGGTGGCCCCGGCATTATCAATAACGTTGTCATAGTGCACCTCGGTAGTCTTATCTGCGGGTTGTGGTCTGGAGAATCTCTGGATTTCCTCTGTAGATTTTATTGACAGCTCTACCGTCCTTGCTTCATCCAGGGCTGTCTGTAAGTCGAGTTCAGGTTTGACCAGCAGGCGGCATTGTATACGGAGGTCTCTAACACCCCCCACAATCTGGTCTGTCAGGGCTTCATCTAAGTCTTTGAATCTACAATGAACAGCAGACACATAGTCGTTTATTGTCTCTCCCTCAAGCTGAACCCTTCTGTAAAAGGCAAATCTGCGTGTTGTGTGGGACAGTGCTGGGGCGTAATGATTTTTTAACTTGGACATTAAAACATCCCAGGTCACATCGTGGACAGAGTGCAGGGCAACTGGGGTCTCCACAAGATTAAACATCTCCGTACTACATAAATTTAGGAAACATGCCTTTTTCCGCTGTTCAGTTAGGTCTGTAAAGCTGTTGGCTTCTAGAAAACACTCAAAACGGGAAATATAGGAGCCCCAAGTTTCTGCGGTCATGTTAAAAGCAGCTAGTGTGTTCATTGAGGCCATCTCTGAGGTAACTTCTTTCTTCATCGATTAACCAGAGGCAGTCTTCATAGGCAAGTGACTTACTCGACCTCTCGTCAAGTGATTCCCTGAGGGAGCTCTCAGTGACTTAGCTCATAGGTTAGTGACTTTTCACAGCTCTGCCTAGGCTCCGCCTGTTGATCCCACCCTCGTCGCCAATGTTCTAGCTGGGAGAACATGGGTGGACAACGGAGGCGAGCCAGGACTTAACAAATGCTAACAGTTTATTGCTAACAGGTTGCCAAATGCGGCACTTCACATTTCGCGGGTCTCAGCTAACTGGCAACAGCTGAGCCCTGTTTGACAGCCCTTTATATATTCCGGCTGTCAAGCAGTTAACCAATCAGCACTGAGCACAGCGCCCCCTAGCGAAACGGACCAGAGGGAAAACTATGATACATAACACAAAGTGGTCCCAGTAATGGTAGGAGTACTCAGGGCTGTGACTCTTAAGCTGGGAAAGTGGATCCAACAGAACCCAAGAGCAACATCAGGGTTCTTTATCCAGAAGAATGCACTGCTAAGAACACTAAAATAGTCCTAGGTCTTTGGTGGAAGATCCAAGACATGTACCATCCTTAGGAATGAGAACAGATTTTTAAACTTTGTGTCAAAAAGGAAACCTCCTTAATTCTTTCTCAAAAGATTTAAAGTGGTGAAGACATTTTTCATGCAGGTAGAAATAATCTCACATAATACTCAATATATTATTTTCATAATATATTATTATAACCTATTAGAACCTCATCTTCAAGAGAATTTTAACAAGATAAATCAGATGCAAATATACAGAGCCTTCTGATTCCACATATTAGGAAATTTCAAGAAAATTGACTATTCCTTAATTGAAATAGTAAACAGTACTTGTTTACTGTGGGAAAAAAAGTCACCCCGTAAGTTATGTCCTCTTTCCATATGGCAGGAAAAAATCTGAAGTGATTTAATGCCATTTGGCAGTGATTCTTTATCTGTGAGAACGTGCTGCAAATTTATACCCTGCATGACAGTGGTTTCAAAAGTCTTCTCACAAAGAAGAATCATCGTTTAAAATATAATGAGCTAAAAATACTTAATAGAAACATTTATTTTTGAACATTGTGTTATACGACTACTAACAGTGCTACCATTGGCACAAATAAATGATCCAACTTCTGCCTCCAGGTCTCCCTATCACCTCATCTTTTCAGACCTGCTTAACAAAAGAGTACTCACTTAAGAGAAATTAGTAAATAGCAAACAGCAAAGGGTTTGGAGGAGAGTTAAAATTTGCAAGCAGCAAGGCGGAATAAAGAGAGATGAAATGAATATCTTGGGAGCACCAACAGACCACTCCGAAACCCTGTAGTGATTTTGTATGAAAATAAAAGGGTAAATAATATAGATTTGAGAATACATATGCACACATACACATTAAGAACAAGATATATACTTTAATCAAATAAATCCACTTTAAATTCCTTATGTTTGCTTTTTAAAACCTTGATCTTTAATTTCTTCAATTAATGTCTCACAAGTTGATTTCTTAACATTTTCTCTTGGCTCCTCTTAGAAACTCCTTCACTAATTTAACACAAATCTTTTGTCAAGATAAAATAAGAAAGATAACCAACTGCACTCAACATATATTCCTCAATGAAACTGCATCTACATGGAGGGAAGTATGCAACGGAGTACCCCAAGGCTCTATTTTAGGCCCGGTACTCTTCAACATCTTAATCAATGATTTGGATGAGGGAATAAATGGGGAACTCATCAAATTTTCAGATGACACCAAGATGGCAGGAATAACCAACAGAAGATAGGCTTAAGATACAGAAGGATCTTGACAAACTTGAACATTGGGCACTATCTAATGAAATGAAATTCAATGGTGAAAAGAGTAAGGTTCTACATTTAGGCAATAAAAACAAAATGCACAGGTACAGAATAGGTGGTACCTTGCTCAACAGTAGTAACTGTGAAAGGGATCTTGGAGTCCTAATGGACAATCATTTAAATATGAGCCAGTAGTGTGCAGCAGCTGCCAAAAAACCCAACACAGTTCTAGGCTGCATCAACAGAGGGATAGAATCAAGATCACGTGAACTATTAATACCACTTTATAATGCCTTGGTAAGGCCACACTTGGTCACCATTCAGGTACATTCAGTTTTGGTCACCACGATGTAGAAAAGATGTGGAGACGCTAGAAAGAGTGCAGAGAAGAGCAACAAAGATGATTAGGGGACTGGAAACTAAAACATATGAAGAACAGTTGCAGGAACTGGGTATGTTTAGTTTAATGAAAAGAAGGACTAGGGGAGACATGATAGTAGTGTTCCAATATCTCAGGGGTTGCCACAAAGAAGAGGGAGTCAAACTATTCTCCAAGGCACCTGAGGGTAGAACAAGAAGCAATGGGTGGAAACTAATCAAGGAGAGAAGCAACTTAGAACTGAGGAAAAATTTCCTGACAGCTAGAACAATTAATCGGTGGAACAGCTTGCCTCCAGAAGTTGTGAATGCCCCAACACTGGAAGTCTTTAAGAAGATGTTTGATAGCCATTTGTCTGAAACGGTATAGGGTTTCTGCCTAGGCAGGGGGTTGGACTAGAAGACCTCCAAGGTCCCTTCCAACTCTGCTATTATATGTTGTAAATAACCAAGACACTGTTTTGATGTATTATAGATATCCCGTTCATTATTAAGCCGGTTTCATTTGTAAATCTAGTGTTGCATATGTTTCCTATAATTCTTGTAGTCTGGATTTTTTAAATCCACTTTTAGATCCATTTCAGCCTCAGGCTCTGTTTTGTCCATTTTTCTGCTTCTCTTCTGTAGTTTATTTTAACGTAATTTTAATAATAGCAAGCAACTTTAATAATAATTTCTGAGTGCATTACCAAATATCCTTGAATTCTTCCACAGTCAACTGTATTAATAGGTCCCTTCTCCTCTAATTGTACTCTTTAGTTCTCTCTGGCTCCCTTTAGTCAAAATTCTCTCTTATGGTTTTTCCTCCCCAATCAACAACATTTTCCCAGTTACAGTTGGTTTCAAAGTCTTCATATATATTTTTGTAAGAATTTAAACAATTGTCAGAAAATATTCTTTGAAGTCCATCTGGCTCCTTAATCCATTTATAACTTTGCAAAATTAGTATTCAAGCCATCCTTTTGGTATTCATTCAAAAATATTTTTTTTCTTTTAAAAGTACTTACACTTGCATAAAATTTCTTTCATCAAACATAAAAGGAAACTCACCTGATGAAATGAAACTTGCCTTTCTAAAGTTTCTTAACATTCAAAAAGCCACTAAGAATCAATTACCTAAGGTGATGAAGATAGAAAGTATACAACCCCAGTATCCGTTTGAAAGCATTGAACTACAGTTTAGACAAGATGACTTTTCCCCAGCCCCAGAACTCTTAACACCTACTGTAGACCACTGTCTTATGGTTCTTCAAGAGGAGCCTCTGTACAGAGTTTACGTGTGCAATCCTGACTTCTTCTGTGTTCTGGAGAAGAATTTCAAGGAGCCTATCTCTTCATTGCTTCATTTTTCTGCTGCAGCCAACAGCTCCACTGACATCCCATCTTTGTTTCCAAGAAGTCTCCTTGTAACCAACTTCAAAAGCATCTTGAATCACTCCAAATCTACTTGCTAAAAACAAACTTATTTTGGCATTTCAATTTAATTAGAAAAGTTGAAGATTTAGTTGAGCTTTCAGATTCAATCTTTGCCAGACCTAGTACAAATCATCCATACTTTGTGTTTGCTCATGAAATGTCCAGATATTTTGATAAACCCAAATTTTAGTGAATGATACAACTGCCTTCCTGGCACAGCTTGAATATAATCATGGATGCCATGAAAGGTCAGCTACTAAAGACTCCTTAAAAACATAAAAGAAAACTAAAACAAAACAAAATCTCCTAACATAGTTTCTTCTTAACAGTCAAACTATATTTACACCAAAGTGTAAACCATCATTTTTAAAATTCATGATTTAACTGAATGGTCTCAATTACTTGATTTGCCTGAATTGCCCAATTTAAGATCACACCGAATCATAAAACAATTACATGGGCTAATGTTGCAGATTACATTGAACAAATCTCATTTTAGATTAGCATATTATGACAGGTTACAGGAGTCCATGCCTTCCTGGGAATCTGTTTCAGAGGCATAAAGATAACTTAGATACTCATATGAATACCTTGTCCTGGTGAGAGAATATGTGGCAGTTAGTTTATTCTCTCACAGAAAGATTTTCCTCAGAGAAGAAGGAAAGGCTGACCTTGAACAATAAAAAAGGAGGGGAATAGGGAGGAGGAAGGAAGGAAGAAAAGGAGATATAACAGCAAGTAAGAGTCACTAGTACTGTGATACAGAAGGGTTACAAGTAAGATGGATCTAGGCAATGCTAACTCTTGTAAATGTGTTGTTTTAATTAAGAATGAGTTGAGATCAAAAGGTTTTGATCCATATTAGGAATGGTAGATCAAGAAGACCTTGGACTGTTAAAGTATCAGAAAAGGAGATTAATATTCTCCAGCATGAGAGAGACAGAATGCCTGCAATGCTTTATCTTTTTCTTAACTCGAAACAGAGGTTGTTAATGTCTCTAAAATTGGAGAATGTCCCCATAAAAACCAATATAATCAACTGTGTTTGTATGTCTGTATCTATCTCTATCTCTATCTATGTAGACACACAATACATTTATACTACACTTAAACTATTATACTACATAATATTTGGTGGAATGAAAAAAGCTTTACAATGTATTTTCAATCCTCTCCCATCTTTTACTGGATCCATTTATTTCAGAAAATTGTAAAGCTTCTTATGGACTTGTTGGTTAAAATGATAAAACTTGTGATCTCTGGTTTTTATAATTAGATAGAAGAGATTATAAAATTAAGAGTAATATGCTGTGAATTCAGAAGGGTTAAAATATATTTATACATAACCTCTATGAAGAATATCAGAAGTCACTTCTTTATATATTTTTTCTTTTGTATTTTTCAACTTGTTTCTTTCCTTGCACTTCTTGTTTTTTTTCATTTCTTTCTTTATATTAATTTGTGTTAGGTTTTATCTTATTTAAGACTTTTAGTAAAATTATATCTAAAAGGAAAATTGTAATTCAGCCAAACATAAAGTGTAAATTCCTTTATTTGTGAAATATCAACACATAAATAGTCTGTCTTGATGTCCAATTTGTAGATTGAAATATTTTATTTTATTTGAAATCATTCAAATGACACAATGTATTGTTTTCCAAAGAAAAGGTATTTTAAAAATGGTGTTGGATTGTTAGCTAGCCTAGCCAAACACAAACAGACTTCTTTGAAAGTAGCAAGAGGACAAAGCATTTGGTTTTTCTTGTTCAAAATAGTATTGCTGCAATCAGCAGAACTGTAGTTAGTAGCTTCATTGTACTGTATATATCATGCATTAGTTAGCATATTTATTTTGTTTTAAAGTAACATTTATAATTGTGTAGGTCTGCCTCAAAGCATTTGAAATTTGGGATAAATTGTTCTTCTTTTCATTAGAAATGAAACTCAAGCTCATTAGAAATATTATAGCCTGAAAGATTGATCGATTGATCGATCAATCGATAGATAGATAGATCGGTAGATTAATAGATAGATAGTTAGGCAGGCAGGCAGGCAGGCAGGCAGGCAGGCTGGCTTAAAGAATTTTGGGTGATCTTTAGTTCTAGTAAGCTAATCAATTGTCCATTTCCAAAACAATTCTATTGTCAACTCTCAGTGTTGGCATTCCAAGCAGAGCGGCAGCGGAGCCGATTCTCAGATTACAGTAGCTGGGTTGAGATGAATGAAGCTATTGGATAATATGATTTATGACAGGCTGAAGGGAGGACAGAAACACGGGGAAAGTTCAAAAGCAGATAAAGAAAGCAAAAAAGATGGCTGCAAATAAGAAATGCCTAATGAAGAAGGACTAATGAAACTGTTAATAAATCACTGCCTTTTATATTACAATATTGGGTTGCTTATTATGAAGCAGGCATCGTTAGGGTACTTTACATCTATGTTTAATTACTGAGAAATAATTTCCCTTTGCATTTTTTGATAAGTGTGCATGAAATTTTTCCATTCCCCAATTCTAAGTGGTCGAAATGAATCAACTAATTCTGTTTTCAACTTTCTGGATTCAGATGAAGATAATCAGTCAATCAGTTTTGTTCCTCCAGCTGATCAATAACAGCTTGCCAAAAATGCTATCCAATCAATATCCTGGCCAGGTTTTTGTTTCTGTACTCCCCTATATGAGTCTAAAGGCAAACTATCACATTGCAAAATTACATTTACAAGTGTCACCTAACAGTTTCCCATAGAAAAAATTAGTGCAGAAGGAAGATTTTCTATTGGATCATGGAAGAAAAAACCTGAAATTGCTTCTCCATTAAGAAAATCCCTGCTTAAAGCAATAAGATCTCCCTTCCTCGCTCTGTTGAGGCAATTGCAAATTCTTTTCCTTTCCACTGTATAGTTTAGGACAGTGGTGGGATTCAAATAATTTAACAACTGGTTCTTTGCCGTAATGACCAGCTGGGTAGGCGTGGCTTGGTAGTCATGTGACCGTGTGGCCATGGCCAACTCAATGTCACTCAGGTCGATGGGCACTTCACCTTAGCTGTTACAATATAATAAAGGTTAACCAGAGGGGCAGTTTCTATAAGCAGGGCAATAAAGATTAGGCTAGAAACAAAACCAGAATGTTTCCTTCCTGCCTTCCTTACAGGATTAGCCTGTAAAGTGGAAAAAAACAAAATGAGATTTCTTCCAACAACCGGTTCTCCGAATTGCTTACAAAGTTAACAGCTGGCTCTCCCAAATAGGTGCGAACTGGCTGGATTACACCACTAATTTAGGAGCATTTGATAACTTTGTAATTTACTTACTTGAGAATCCATTCTTATCCAATTTGAAAATAGTATTTGCAAAGTATTCCCAAAGGTGCTTTTTTGAGGCAACTGGTTTTTATTTGAAGACATTGCGCTTCTCATCCAAGAAGCTTCTTCAGCTCTGGTTTCATCTTCAAAGCAGAAAGTCTACTTGCCTTTTGAAAAAGCACCTTTGGGACAACCATGACCTGGATGACTAGAATTTCCATAGTTCCTTTGAAGAAGAATCCCTTTACTATTTTTAAAATTTTCTATAGCATGGACTGTGTACCTGTAAAAAGATGGTTTCACTTTCTGCCTTTCTTCACATGTGATATAGCATAGAATAACAATAAAATTCATCAGGAAACATTTAATAGCAAAAGAGTTATCAAATTTTGTTCCTGTCCAGAATTTCTGAACATTTTCTTTAGTTGATTTTTTTACCAGTTTCCATGCAATGCAATGAAACTCCACAAAAGGAAAACAACATTATGCAAACTTGGCAAATGTCCTTGAGAAACAGCACCAAGGGAGAACTCTGATGTCTAATCAGACAGATCATGAGACACCTGCCTAGATGGTGATAACCACCAAGGACTTCATATTGCAACAATATGAAATCTCATGCAGCGTTTTCTGGTGAGATAACTTTGAAAAGTTGTCTTATTTGCGTAAAAGTGTTAAGTATTCTTCACATGTTGTAGTATTAGAGGGAAAGTAATGCTAGTTTGTACATAACAACACTGAGCAAATGTAATTTACTTTGATTTACATTGAGAGTTCCTGACAGCTAATTTTATAGGCTGGTTAGGGTGAATCAAGGAATTTATCTGGCTTTTGTAAGAATAAAAGTCTCTGTTCTCCATTCCTTAGGCATGTCAAGATCCCTTATCTTGATGGAAATCAAATACCAAACAACTTTTTTTTAAAAAAAAATCATTTTAAAGAGTTTCCACAGTCTTTTATGAAACCATTTCTACTGATTTACAATTCCTACATATATCTAGGAATTTTATAGGAGTATCATGCATTTGTGTTGCTACAAATACTTGCTTTTTATTAATATCAAAAATAAAATGAAATAAGATCTCCCATGCAATATACAGAATTCTTACTTCATATTAAATAGACATATAGCTGGTTTACATAATAAATTTTAAGATTGCATTAGCAGAATTCAATTGTATTCACATAATATGCTGTGTCCAGGCTGTATTTTAAAATATATTATGTCTTAACAAAGTGGCATACTCATGCAAAGTAGTCAACCATAAAACATAAAACCCACGTTAACCTAGTTAGCAGGCTGAATGTTGATATACATTGTTAGTAACAAGTACATGTTTTGGAGAAAAAGTTTGTAGTTTTTTCCAGTGAAAAAATATGACATTTTTGATATGTGAAATTATAAATTTGAAGTTCACAGGTAATATATAAAAGAGTTGGAAGAATGTTTGAGAAGAAAGGCCTTGCAAAACTTTTTTTCATTCCATAAAATATTATGCAAAGTGTTTTTTAATGAAATATAACGAATTTGAGCATTTGCTAAAAATGGTGGGCAATATTTCTTTGCCTTATTAAGATGACTTTATTTGTCAAGATTCCACCAATTTTTTTAATGAATATTCTCTCTCAGTTCATATACCAATGTCAGTTTATCTCTACAGCATCTTTGTCTGTCTCTATGTGTAATATGAAATGCCAGATAATGATCTTATACGCAAAAGAATTCAACAGGCTGGAAATGTCTTTTGAAATTCTCTAAAGTGGTTTGTCTATGGAGATTCCCAGTCATCCAGATCATGGTTGTCCCAAAGGTGCTTTTTTTTTTTCAAGAGGCAACTAGACTCTCTGGTTTTTCATTAAAGATGTTTCGCTTCTCATCCATACTGAACACTGAATGTTGTCACTTATATTTATAGCATTATTAGGGAACAGTAAATTTCATTTCACGTCAGAATTTTGCAAATTAAATATACTACTATATATAGCAACTTTTATTTCTCAAATTGCATTCCAAGTTGAGAATCTTTTTTATTAGGATGAGCAAAACAACATATGTTGTGATATTCTGTGCTAAATTATTTCTGAGCTGGATTAAATTTACCTCAAATCTTATGTCCTTATTTGATTCTAATATTAATTTCTTTTTCATTCCTAAAGATAGATGCAAACCATCAGCAAAATTATTGACTGAAGCTGTGGGCCAACTTTGGAAGAATCACTTTTAATACAATACTATGTCACATTATTTTATCATAAAGTATATCTGTTGTATATGTGTCTTTCTATCACATGATAGCAGCTATACAGTAAACCACCAGTACTGTATTGCAAGATCCTAAGCAGCTACAATGATGAATGAAATCTATATTTTTGCCAAGCTTATCTTGTATTTGCATGTGTTTGTCTGTCGTTGGTTGTTTAGGCCCTCTGCTTCTCAAATCATGTTGCAGCACTGAGTCTAGCTCTGTGAAGAACCACTAAATATAGTTGTATTGGTGTGTAAGTTCGAAGTTGTGCAGTATTCCCATAATTCTCATTCAGTAAGGCTGATCTGAAACCTAAGGGAATGAGGGGGAAAAACATTCTCTATACTTTTTCCAGTAGACATAAATTTCATACATAAATTGTTCCATTATGAATGCATAAAGTCTGCTTCACTATAAATTCCATTTTAACTTCTTCACATTAAGATTAAGCTCATTTAAATATTTTCTATTGGCCCGTAGTTAAGACAGTAAGATATCAGTGTTTCATCTAAATTGTAACCACCCAATTGTGTACATATAACTTTAAAACTGATACTATTTCCAACTGCACAATAATATTTTATAACTGCTAATTAAGAAAAAAAACACCCATACTAATTAGGAAAGTAAAAAAGGAAACAAAAATATGTATAAACGAAAAACAATATAAAATATGTATCATTCCTGATTGACATGATTTTATGGTTCCTTTTCTCTGTGTATAGAGATGTGAGATAACATTCATTTTTCCTCTCCTAACTGTTTTGTAAAGTATTTTAAATCCTGCTGCATGGACAGTGTTTCATCAAACAAATAAATTAAGGCTATTTACATTGTAATATCTCACTGTAGCCAGTTATTTTCCTCTAAATAGGTGAACTAGGGCCAAGAAATCTCCTGCTGCAGTTCCAGATACTGTTTGTCTATCCCATCTGTGCTTTCAAAAGCAGCTGAGGAAAAAAAATTCCAGCTATTAAACAAGCTGATTTGCCAATTAAATATTTCAAAGCCAATCTAAGAATCTCTCTCTCTTTATTTCAAACAATAACTATTAATACTGATAGGACTCCAGAAAGATCCAAGAGAACATATCTAACCTATGGGTACAAATGAAAATCCAGGACAATATGGGCTGTCACAGTGTTTTGAATAATCACATTTGTCTGGAAACTCAGTATTGCAGGGGGAAAAAATGCATGATTGAATTGAACATATTCCTAACCCAATTCAATTGATAATATTTATGGAAGTTTTATTTTGACATCTTTCTCTGCCTTTGTATCCTTAATTAAAATTCCATTCACTGAAAGATAAGGATCTGGCAGTTACTCAAATATGGTTCAGTTTCTACATGAATTTTATCTCTACAAGTGATGAGATTTTCCATAGATTTAGACAAAAATCTGAAAGTTTAATTGTTTAAAATTTAATTCTAAAAGAATAAAATATCTATACATATTTTACTGTGGAAGTTGCAGACAAGAAACAATTATTTTCTGAACCATTTTTTTAAAAAATCTGGGCAGCTACCATATTTTACATTCTGCTTTACTTTCTATCAAGTAGATAGTTGATTTTTTTTTAATCAAAAAGTTTCAAATGCCTTTTTTTGTTTATATTAAAGTTGATAACTTCTGCTTTATAAGCTCATTCAGTCTGTTCTCAACTATTGAAGCAATAACGACCAATACAATTTTTTTCTTACAGTTTCTGTTATTCTATTTGTTTCATTATTAATTTCTTTTAACTTTTGCAGTTTTTCTTTGTTCAACTACAGGTTTATATTGTAATTTGTATTGATACAGTTATCAACTATTAAAGTACAATTAAAATGGAAAGGTTAATAAGTTTATCACAATAATTCTTTGTATTTACGATCATACACTTGCGGTCTTACATTAGTATTTGAAACACACACACACACACAAGACCCAAGTGTATAATTAGTGAGTTAATAGAATATATTCAACTGAATTTAGTCAGCCCTAAAATGAAAGGGTTGAGAGAGTTTGGAAACAACATGACATTTTAACCTATTTCAAATCTTTAAAAGCTTACGTTTTTTTAACAAGGAGACAGCTCTAGGTAGATAAAACCTTATCTAGTTTTTGGGTAAAATCTGGTGTACTTGCAACCGTACCAGTTGCAATGGGATCTGGAAGCCCCCACTGATGGGAGTGTACATTTATATCAGCAATGAATTATGTTTTTTTAGACTTCACTATTTTTGGTTTCTTCACCATTATTTCAATAAACTCAAATTTGCAGCACAGACATATCTTATATAACAGATCATAGCTAAATCAGGTATAATTTACTACTACAGCCATTAACAAAACCATCTGGAAGCTGCTATTTTAATATCTGTCAGTTGAATGACAGTGAATTTATCAAACAAATTAGTTTTGAGACATTGCAATACTTTCAATTTAAGTGGTAAAAGCTATTCCCTTAATTCTACAATTGGTGGTTTATAAGCTTACATGTGTGTTGTTTTAAACACTGAAAAGTTTTTTCACACAGTTGAACAGATTTTCTCCCATCAGCAGAAAGATGTAGAATAAATTAACATTGAGTTGAATAACATTTTATTACAGGTCTATGATAAAGAATTATTTAACACAACTGTTAATTATGTTAATATGTTAACATAAAAAGTATAGGAAAATGATGTAAAACCTGGCAGGGTCTTAATAAATTTAACAAACTTAACACATTTTCCTCCTCCTATTTTCCTTACAACAGCAATCCTGTGAAGTGGGCTAAGAAAGAGTGATTGGCCCAAGTTATCCAGCTGGCTTTTATGGCCTAAGCAGGACTAGAACTTATGGTTTCCCACTTTTCAGCCTGGTGCTTTATCCACTAGACCAAATTGGATCTCTTATTGGAGGATATGCATTTTCAATTTTTAAATATTTATTCAGATTCATATAGTAAACCTGAAAATTTATCTCATGAAGATATATACTTTGTCTTTTATAGTTGGATTTCTCATAAAGTAGTTCTTAACTCATTCCTTGATTATAGATGGTAAAAGAAAATAATTCTGAAAAAATTAAAGCACCCGAATTACATTGTTTTCTTCCCAAATTATATTAAACATTTATTAGTATCCCACCCAATTGTCAATTATATAAAGTAAATGTATATAATAAATACTGTGTGCATACAGATACAATTCAATTTTCAAAGATTATATAACATGATCTTTGAAAATGGAATTTTATTTTCTTCATGTAATGAAACATGTACTACAATTATGCCATAACCTGGCAAAGAACATTTTGTACATTATTTTCCCATATGTCATCAGGAAAAACTTGTATTATTGGACAATGTTAGACTTCAGAGCTTGGAGATTCATATTAAAAGTGACTGGCTTAATATCTACATGAAACATATCAGTATTTCTTAGGTCCTATATAACATTCATGACAAATAATATTTCATTGTGTTTGTACCAAAGAGGAATAAGTGAATCATCCTATTTTAGGAGCTCAACTCAGAATATTGTTGCATTAAAATATGTTTTAGGCAGTCTTAAAATTCTTATATTCTAGGAAGAAGTCATTGCACATAATAATCTGACTTTGAGAAAGGGTTTAATGTGTTTGGATATGCATTTATCAATATAATGCACTAATATTGATTTATGCTTCTTTTATCCTTTTTTAAGCAATTCCCTGTAATTGCCTAATGGTCAGTGAATATATTTATCTAAGCATCTTAAAAAAAACAGTCAAAGCTCAGCTTTTAGAAAAGTTGACTGCAGGAAGTTATTTCTTGTACAAACTGTGTTTATTTTAATTTAGTTTGATCTACATTTTAGTGCTGATTTTAGAAAGAGATGCTTGCTAAAACAAAGTCCACGTCAATATATGGAATTTATAAAGTACTATTGCCAAACTGTCCAGTTGCTCAACCAGAAAGTAGTCTCCCCAAAAATGATATAGAATTCATAGCTGCTTACCCTTGAAATTAATCTCCTATTAGTTGCATTATTGCCAAAAGAAATTTGGCTTTTATTTTACAGAAGCATATATTTTACTTTCTCTTATAGGACAAATAGTTTTTGTGGTATGGTGAATTGTGCAGTTATTATTTGTTCAAAAATAGAAAGAAAAGGAAAATAATTTCATGAAAAGATAAATATGCACACAGAAAATCTGTGAATAAAAGCATATTGTTTGAGATTTTATTAAAAATAAGGACTATGTATTCATTTACTGGCAAACACATAAGATGAATAAGCACTTATTCATCACTTAAAATATTTTGAAATATGTATACTCTTGATTTGAGATTATGCAGACTTGGACATCAGCTTGTACATTTCTAGACTGACTAAACCAATGCTTTGGTTCAGACAAAGATGGATTTCTGTAAAAAAAAAACCTGATCCATCCTTTAATGAAGAAATAGATATTTGTGCATATAATACCATATCAGTTTAAATGGATGGAAAAATTGGCAGAATGTACATTTCCAGCCCCAAATTCATAGCACAAAGTCATCAATCAAATCTCCAGGGAGGAATAATGCATCCTTCCAAAAGATACAAGAACTCAGGCAGTATTATTGATTTAGTAATGACACACACAGCAAGCTTCTTTCATAAACAGCTTGTTAAAAAGTGTAAGTTCCTTAATGAAAAAGATAGATACTACATTCAGTCCCCAAGATCTTTTAAGCAGAAGAAACTCAAATTTTTGTATATATATTAAAAAGGTAAAAGAAAAAAAAAATCAACTTACTGAAAAAAATGAAGAACAGTGTTCAGTAACTGGGCAACTTCATTGAGTGGCTTCTGGTAAGAAATGGCAAACTGAAGATGGCTGTGTCACTTCATGCAGTAGTCAGAAGAGCAGAAATCCTTGGGAGATGACTTGGGATCTCTCACAAGCCACTCCAAACAGTTGCTTATCATGAGGAGACTACAAGAGACAGCAATCTCCACTGGGTTTTGAGCTCTGTATTGTAAGGGAATCTCATCTTTGTCCAAGTCCCAGCCAGCACATTTATGGATACAGAGTTTAAGGACTACCTTTTCTACAGTCTTCTAAAATCACCACTTTTGGAAATTGCCAATTAATTGCTTTTCAGCTATTAGGAATCTTTGGTTCCATACACAGGATCATATGCTCCAATCCTTCATAAAAATATTATAAATACAGTTTTTAAATTAAAACATTCATTTTGGAATATTACAGACAGATTAGGCATTCAAATGGATTCAAATAAGATTTGAAATTAATTATAAGAATGCTTTCCATGAAAAAAATGCTGTTGCTTTGAATTTTTTTTTAAATATGACAGGATGTGAGGTTGGAAACTTGATGAAACCAGAAGAAACTAACAATTACAATTAAAGAAAAAGAACATTTAAATTTGACTGGCTAACACAGTGAGCAAACTATTTCAACATACTTGGACATATTGAGAGATATTTGTAGCAATGGACCAGCTAATTTGAGTACTGTTTATATTATGGAAGTTTTATTGGACAAAAATGATCTGAAAGTGAATTTGAAAATAACAGGTTATAAAATGCTACAGAAAAATATTCAAAATATACAAATAAAATTAATAAAAGGAGTATACAAATAATAAACCAAAAGAGCAATCTTTCTTATACTGCATTTTCAAAAAATACCTGTTTTGTTACGTTTTGAAGAATTCTGAGAGAAGGAAAAAGAAAAGAAATGAAAAGAAATCAAGTTCTAGGAAATTATTTGAAGCAATTGAAAATCAAGAATGTTAAAAATAAAAGGAAAGAATATAAAGTTGGTTTATTTGATAAAGATTAAAAGGGATATGTTATTATCTCTGGCAACCCTTCATAGGACTGAAGAATTATATGGTCTGTGCAGTACAAGTAGTTAAGTCCAAGAAAAATATATTTCCCCTCTTCTGTTTTGAAACACAGTAAAAAGTTGCATGCATAGACCATAAAAATATTGACATGATTATGATTTTCAGAGAAAATTTCATTCAATTGTTCTGAATATTTATCATTAATCAGAATATTGCTATATACTATAATGCTTTGTTGCTACAGAGAACAAATGGAAAGAAATCATCTTGTATTTTACGTAAAGGCAATACTTTTTTATCTTGAAGAATAGGAGAAGCAGATGGAAGATGATTTGTGTACGTGTTAAGAGTAGAAACTAGGAGTTTATAGTTAGTGTACTTTGCTCATTGTACCTTTGATGTGAGCTCTGTACATTTAAGAAGAAATTGGATATAGACTGCTCATTTTGCACACTCTCACTTTAAGTAATATAACTAGTCTCATCATTTTGTCCTACCCTACAAAACTGATCTAAAGGCCCTCACTAAAGCTTCAGAGCTTCACAGAAATAGTTTTAGGGATTGACCATCTATCTAAGCAGGGGTGTCAAATTGGCGGCCTGCAGACCAGACACGTCACGCACAGGCCTTGTCCACCTCAGCTGTGTGATGGCAATGTGACGCCGCGCATTTGACACCTAAAGTATATTTGCTTTTCTAATACACTGATGTGATTATTGTGGCTAAATACTTAAGCATCAGAGGAAGTCAAAAGGCAACTCTTCCCGAGTGTGTTTTTAATCAGACTCATCTTGCCAAGATTCTGGATTATTGCCAACTTACTGACTCTAAACAATTATGCCATAGACAAACCAGCTTTTTAAAAAACCTGATTATGATCCATTGTACAATACACAATTAAAAACAAAAAGTATTGATCTCAAACTGGTATCTCCTGTGAGCAGGAGGCTTTTGTCTTTTGTCCTACTACTCTCATGAAGAGTTCCTTGCTTTTATTTGCTAAATTACATGTAAACCCATTAATGAACAGGAAGACAGTCAATCCATGGTATATCTCTGCCAAATAGGGGAGGAAAAAAAAGCCTATTTCCACGGAGTCAAGTGCCATGTAAAAGCTCCTCAAGAGCAGTTGCTGCTAGCAAGGCAAAAGGAATTCCCCTGTTAATTGGAATATATGCTGTAGCTAATTACAGCCATTCTGATACTGGTTACGGCTTTCAATGTAGAGAGCGAGGCCATGGTTTGCCCAGTTGTTGGGCCGCCACAGTTGAAGACTTAAAGAATTTGATTCTTTTAATAATTTATTCTGTTTAAAAGCAGTTTAATTAAGATAGCTTCATTGTGTTAATAGAATTTATGGCAAAACATAACATATAATGGCCCCAACTAGCACTTCTCCTTGTAAATCAGTCAGAATTTCCATTACTACCCTAGAATTTCAAAGGGTTTTTTTTCCTCCCTTGATCATGAAAATAAGCAGCAGGTGTGCAATAGCTCAGCTGCAAAGAAACATTTTCTCATTCTTTTTTTTTTTAAAAAAACCTTCCCTTTAATTTGTATCTATTTGACCTTCCAGTACATTAAGAGAATAAAAAGAGCTAATGTTTCAATGTGGCATTAGCTTTTTTTTAAAAAAAAAATTGCCAAAGTTTAATCGTAGTATTTTTCCTTGAAGGTCAAACGTGAAACTGAACCTCTAAAGTTCTTAACGACTTCCAAGCAGGGTCAATGCAAAACACACTGGATACTCTGATTCTCAGCTTTGGAACATAAATGTCTCCTAAGATTTAGGACTGAAGGCCATCTCCTCCAGAATGTTCCTCTAAGGTGCCAGAAGGAAGCTTTATCTACAAAGACTGCTTTAAAAAGCATGGATGAGGCATGAGAAGAGTTCCTTTTTCCAGAATGTGTTGGTTCTTCTATAAAACATTTATCTCAGGGGTAAAATGCTCTGAAGCCTGCTACCGGTTTGCTTCACTACTGGTTTGCTTTGCACATGCATGTGTGCTTGCGTGCATGCACATCATAGGCAGCGCTGAAAAAGGAGGATTAAGAAGCCTTTTCTGAGTCTGAATGTAAGTAGAATAATGAGGGAGAGAACAGCTGTGCTGCATGATTTAGATTCGCTAGAAAGCAGGATTAAAGCATTAGTAAAAAATGCTACCTGTTCGGGCGAACTGGTAATTCCGACGATCAGCTGTGCAACACTCAGCTGTACCACACAATTTCTAAATCATGCAGCACATCTGATTGTGGCAAAACTGATCATCGGAACTACCAGTTCGCCTGAACTGGTAACATTTTTTTACTCCCGGTTTGGGAGAACTGGTCCGAACCGGTCCGAATCGGTAGCATTTCACCCCTGATTTGTCTGTCTCACCAACACTTTTCTTATTTTTATGCTTATAGGAATCTTCTATTGCATTTTTCACTACGTATTCTGTCTTTATTCTGATAGGTCAACCAGTATCCAAATTCAGATAATGGCAGGAAGAGTCTACCCAATAAGGTGGATTTTGCTGAATAGATAAGTAGAAAGTCACAGAATGTAAACAAGTGTCCAACCTCAATGAACACTACAAAAACTAGAGATAAGACATAATTCAAGCCTCCTCTTTTGAGAGATAGTACTGTAATACAGGGTGAAGGATCTGGGATTGGACGAGGAATAAATTCTGAAACATATGTGTATGTTTGTGTATGCATTCGTAAATGATCTTGGCTTCCATGTTCTGGAATACAGAAAAGATATGGTTTTTAGTCATCTTCTTGTCTACAAGAGAAGGCACAAAGACAGGTAAGCACAATACAAAACAAAACACAAACAATTCTGAAACAATAAAAACAGCTGAAATTATATAGTTAGACCTCAATTTACTGACCATTGAAAGCTACAACGGCACTGAAAAAACAATTTATGACCATTTTTCATAGTAACTATCTTTGTAACATCCCCATGATCATGTGATCAAAATTCAGGCACTTGGCAGCTGGTTCATACTTATGACCAATGCTTTTCCCGATGTCAGGTTATCACCTTTGGCAACCTTTTGACAAGCAAAGTCAATGGGGAAGCCAAATTCATTTAACAACCAGGTTATTAACTTATCAACTGCAAGGATTAACTTAACAACTGTGGCAAGAAAGGTTGTAAAATGGGGTAAAAGTCACTTAACAACATAACATTTTGGCTCAGTTGTGGCCATAAATTGAAGATTACTTGTCATAAAGTAATTTAAAGTAAAAATACCTGACTAAAGAATGAGGTTCAATTTCTTTCTTAGTGTCAGAGGCAGGGTTAAGCACAATGCCAAGAAAGCAAATTCCATTGGGTTTTAAATTATTTTTGTGATACATTCTTCTAGATTTAATTGTCAATTAGATTGTCATGAATTCTCAGCATAATCTGTATGAAAGATTAAGCGATTCTCAGCCATTTGAGCAGTGTACAGTGGATAGATGTATTTTGTCATAGTGACTAAATTACTAGTCCACATGATCTTTGCCTCATTCTTGCAATGTCCTGCTTTTCAGGAGCTTAACTTTAGGAAGAATCCTTGGCTGATTTAAGATTAACTTTTTTTCAATTTAGTGTTTTTTTTAATCCTTTAGGAAAGTAGGAAAAGAAACACAACAAAAATCTTCTCAAGTTGTAAATTAAGACTTTGACTTGTTCAATTTGAAGGAAAGTGGCTATTGACTCCATTCCACCATGTTTTCGTTATCTTGTTAATTCATGACTGTATAGAACATAATTAGATTGTTACCTCAATTGCTACATTTTTCCTATCTTATTCCATTCAAAGGAGGCCTTCAGAAAAGTTTTTGTTTTCCTATCCGGGTAAATTATCGCAGTTTCTTTGAAATCTAGAATCGAGGATTACCATTAAAAGATAAATTAAATGTATTGATTGATGTTTAATTTATGACAAGTATAGGTAGTCCTAGAGTTACGACACAAATTGAACCCAAAATTTAAGTTGCTAAGTGAAACATTTAAGTAATTGTGCCCCATTTTATGACTTTTCTTGCCACACTTAAAAGTAAATGATTGCATTTATTAAGGTAGTAAAATGGTTAAGTGAATCTGGATTTCCCATTGACTTTGATTGTTAAAAGGTCACAAAAGGTGATCACATCAAAATAATTCAACATTACAAGGGGTGTGTGTGATTATGCTCTATAGCTTTTCTGCAAAATGTGATATAGCAATGAGAATGGTGCCACGCCAATCATTATAAATTGATAATAACATAAAACGTTCCATTCATTTATTGCATTTTTGCATGAAAAACAAGCTCTAATTAAATGACAACTTTCCATCTTTATTCGGTATCTAAACAGCACTTTTTGGCTTTTTTCTTGTGAACTGCAGTAGGCTCATCCCTGGGGAGATTTCAGCAGTAATCGGCAAGCATAGATGGACTCCATTTCCCTTGGTATTTTTACTCCATGCCTGCGATTTCCTCGTGGAATCTCTACCCATGCTCATCACTCACTGCCCCACAGTTCAAAAGGAAATAGTCCCAATGTGAGTGTAAGAAGTGAATTTTGAGTTACTTGTTTGCAACAAGACCTAAGCAAATATTCCATGTGTTTTTCATAGTCATCTGCCTTCCTGTTTTCAAAGTGAAGATAAATTTATATACTTTCATGTGGTACCATTATCATTGTTCTACATACTTTGTCAAGAGGTTACGAAGCATCATTAGACACCTCCTTCCCTTGTAGGCAAATATACTTGCCTGTGTATAAATCTTTATTGTGAAGTATCTTGAAAATGTTAGCCAACCAGCACCTTTATTACCTGTTTTCTAATTCATCTAATCAAAATATATAAAATTAACACATTTTATCTCGGAGGTCGATAATTTCCCAAAATTTGTAGATCAGTGGAATGGAATAATTGAGAATGATCTATAAATTAACCAGGATGAGACATTTTAAATACAGGTCTTAACTTTGTCTCTTTTTAGCATGTATGAATATATTCTGTACTCAAAGGAGGCATTTATTACTTTCCTTGCTCATGAAACTTCATCAATCTGGCAAGTTCCTTATTTATATACCTATAACTTTAATACATATAGATATGAAAATTCATAAATTAAAGTAATCAATATCACTTGGGAACTTGATAATCTATGAAAGCACACACACACACACACTCTACAGGTACATAGCAATAGATAATGAAATAATGTAACCGGTTATTAGATCAATGTTTTTCTTGATATTCACAGTTCTGTCTTGTACATGTAACATTGAATTATTGTATAGATAAGAATAAATAAAAATTGGGAAAGCAGGAGCCCCTTAATCAACTTAAAGTATTTGACTACACAAAAGAACACCAAATGCCCCTTTCTGCCTTCTTGAATCATTCCAGCACTGTGTTTTTTAATGTTGCTTCTTAATCGGCAGGCTAGAGAATGCAATCCCATTAGCCATGAAGCCAGAAAGATCCATACATTTAAATATTTAAATTAATGAAAACACCTTTTTTCCTTCTGCCCACGTACTCCATAAAACTTATTTTATGCATGTGTATTTAATTGTCAAAAGCACAATTAAAATTTCATTACAACTTTACAATATATCCCCTTGAAATGTTTATCAACATCCATTGGTACAAGGAGACAGTCTGGATGAGTACACCGAGCTCTGCCTTGACAGATTTTGTCTCCTTGCTGACAACAAATCAATGGCCATAAAATCCATGGAATTATGTATCTTGGCAGTTAGGATACAAGAAATTGGTCATTTGTGCCTTACTAAATCATGCTAAAAAAATAATAATCATTTCTACAAACAGTTGAATTTTTTTGTTCATTAATGTTTATATAACATTTGGTAACACATTAATTGCTATGAAGTTATCATATATAAAATATTCTAGTTTAACTTTGAAATTGATTTCTCACAGTTCTCTGTAAAGTGACACCAAACAAAATCATTGTAATTTTAAAACCATGTGTTAATAAGTTTTATTTTATTTTTTTTAAAAAACAACCCATTTAAAAGAAATTTCAGAATGTCTACCACAGCTATTACCCAACCTATATACAAAATACTTCATTGTGGATAAGGATCAGGGGTAGGTTCCAGTTCTAAACTCTTCTATAGAAGAGGTTCCACAAATCTACCGTGCCATTTAGAACCGGTTCCAGCTCCCTCCCCACGCCCAACCGCACCACGCTTGCCCCACACGCCGCTCACTGATTGGCTGCCTCACCAATCGCCCCACCCATCTCTAAGAGTCCTATCTAAACCTTAAAGTCTTAAAGCTGTCAAGTTTGAACACCCCTGGGGTTTTTTTCTAAAGGGTTAGGGGTGCAAGGGTCTTGTAACTTGGCAGCTTTAAGACTTGCGTCCTTCAAATGCCAGAGTTTCTGAGCCAACATTTTGGTTGCTAAACAAGAGCGTTGTTAAGTGAGTTTCACCACATTTTACAAGTTGGCCATGCCCATCCAGTCACATGACTACCAAGCCACTCCCACTCGGTCACATGGCTGGCAAGGCACTCTCACAAAGCAGGCCACACCTACAGAAGAGGTTCTAAAAAATTTTGAAACCCACCACTGATAAGGAAGATCACGTATATTCTGTTGTGGCCAAAACAGAGTCACCATAAAACATTGCAATTAAATGGATAACCAAACACTAGCAAATAGATTGAGATTGTTTAAGGGCTAGGTTATCTTATTGTTTCAAGGAATTGTATAGGAGCATATATGATGTCATTTTCCTTCTGTGTCTTCTCACTAAGTTGTTATTATTGCCATTTCTGCAGGAAAAAAACATTAAAGAAGGATGGATGGATGGCCACACAATGCCTTTTTAATTGAAAGGATTAGGAGCTGTTCATCTGGAAACTTCTAGTCAAAAATCTCTGATTGGAGGAGAAAAAAAGGAATAAGTTATCAAAATACCTTGATGTTCAGTAGCAGATTTTTCATCCTTAAGGCAAAACACAATGAACTGTAGTAATTGCAATGGCAGATATATCAGCTCTGATTACTCAGTGGTAGATCATGCAAAGTCAAAGGCTTTGCAAGGATTTTTTTTTGGTAGGGAGGGGATAGTAAGGTTGAAACAGAAGAAGTTTGTCAGGATGCCAGGAGTAGCTCTATTGAAATGGAAACTATAGCAAACACTTTTTTCCTCCATCAAAAAAATATCCCTTGTTTCAATCACTGGACCATCTGTCTTTGCTCTGTTTCCCACAGGAACTTTACACAACCTATCTGCCCTGATTTTTGTACTTGTCATCAGTTTGTGTTGCAAACTTACCATAGTCTTTACCTTTTATTATTGTATTTATTTGTTTGATAGTTTTAAAAGTTCAGTTGCAACCGGTACACTACCTTACTCATATGCATTCTTCTTCTGGAAAAAAAAGGAAGCTAATTTTGAAAGCCGTGTAGTTATAATTCAGTCTTAATTGCTACTAGGATTAATTAAGTAATTACAAAAAGATTAAAAAGAAAGGCCTTGGTCATTTTATTGTGTAATTTAAAGGGTGGAGATGACCTTCCTTTCATAATTGTAGCAATTTAGAAGGGAAAGAAAAACACTTCATCAAGCTTGCCCCTGTTTTATTCAAGGTTGCAGCTTCTCAATTGAAGTTCACTAAAGCAAGGTTTCTCCATACACTTTGCACCCAAGCTGTGCTTTGATGCCTGCAATTTATTGATTGCATATTTTTATTTCTTGGTTCTGTCACCAACACAGACAATTCTGCTTTGTTTACTAGTGTTTTTAAAACAAATATATTCCTCATTGAAGTATATTTGCTTGAGAACGTGGAAAATAAATGAATAAAAAATAAATAAATATTTAAATAACCAAAAGAAAACACAAATTTTAATTATCATGAATTCCACTTCAATAAAGAGATGCTTTTCACTGTGTTAAAATGCACTTATGGAGCATACTTGAAAATTCACAAAATTGTTTGTTTGTTTAATTTGTTTGGATGCTATCCATTCCCAAAAAGAGAGGGCATTTAACAATGAAAACAATAAACAGCACTTTAAAATTCCAATAACATATGCAGATAACATAAACAAAAACATAAGAAATTAAACAATACAAATGTCATGTACCCATGACCCATAGTTTCATTTTTAACAGACCCTCTTCCTGTGGCATGAAGAAAAGATCTTCAATGTTTTACTGAAGCCAAAAAGGGGCAAAGCTGCTAGATCTCTAGTGAGTGAGGTGGTAATTCAAACAGTTTGGCACCTAGTGAAAATGGCGGTTTTCAAGGGCCGATTAGGTAAAAATCCTAAAGCTCCTCTGTAAACCATGGGGAGTGCCACGAACGGGCCAAAAGAGGTCAAGGGTGCAATTATATCCAAAGCCTTAGCTATCTCCCTATTCCAGGGAGAAGTCAACAATTTTTACTTTCGGATTCAATTCAAGGTGTTGGTTACCACCTTTAAAGCTCTCTATAGCATGGGTCCATGGTATCTGAGGAGTTATCTAACCCCCCACCCCACCATTTATCCCCTGAATTCAACCTCTTGCCATATCATGGAAGACCTTAACCATCTATAAGAACAGGGATCCAGAGCAGGGAGAGGTGATGGCTGACCCTGCAGAGATACCTATACATTTGTTCAAAACCCACAGAATGAACCCCAGTCCCCTCACAAGACAAGGGCCCAGTCATCGCTCAGGATGAACCAACATTGCAGCCACAAATTTCAAGTTTTGTATCTGAATAAGTTCAGTTTTCTCAGTAACATAAACTATCACTGCTGTTCTCTTTGGATGGTATCCCATGAAACAGTAGAGTGTTATGCATACGTTCAATGGAGGCTTTTCTGAATATCCCTCGTCGTTATACATGAAAATAGAGAAGTTTTATTAGCATGAATTCTTGTGTGAAAAAAATATCAAAAAGAAATTCCTTAGATCCGTCGTGGCGAACCTATGCCACACGTGTCACAGGTGGTACATGGAGCTTTCTCTGCAGGCATGCAAGCCATCGTCCAGTTCAGCTGCACTGTGCCTCCCACCGGGCAGCTGATTTTCGGGTCTCTATCATGCATGCGGGAGACATGTGCACATGCGCAAGGTCACACACGCATTCACAGGGTCACATGCACATGCATGGGATGGGGAAGCATGGGTGTGTGTGGTGCGCCTCTCCGTGCTCTGTTTTTGATGCCAGGAGGCTTCAGGGAGAGCCTCCGGAGCCTGGGGAAGGCCTTTCAGAGGGTCAAGGAAAGCCTCTAGACCAGGGGAAGATGAAATGTCCCCCCCTGCCCATGGTGCAGGAGGCCAAGTAGGCTGCATGAGGGGGTCATACTCACATGCATAGGGGGTCATGAACTCATGTGCAGGCGTCAACAGTGGGCATGTGCATGATTTCGGCACACAAAGAGAGAAAGGTTAACCATCACTGGCTTAAATTGTTAAATGTAGACTGACTGTCTAGTTTTATAATATGGCACATATCTGACTATCTTCTTTTGCATTGTATTATTAATTGCTTTTGTTATTGCCAACTCCGGCATCTTTGTCTGTCAAGATGCAAGGACGGTGATTTTCTGTTCCTCCTCCTTGTCAACTGAAAGATCAAAGATCTTTCTATTGTAAGAATCACCAAAATATTTGGTCTTTTGCATGGATTGCATGGAGGAATACTCGTCAAGAGGATGAAGAATGTGTTTTAACTTTCTGAATAATATGAATTAACAGTAAAGGGAATTCCTGTTCTCCAATGTTCTCCAGACCTATTGCAATCCTCTTATAAATCCTCTTGGTAGGTCCTGTGAGTGTTTTTAATATGAGATGATTTAAAAGAGCTGTCTGCTCTCTTAAGAATTCTCTAAAGAAACCACAGTTTCTATTACATTTTACCAGACTAAACATACACTACTGTAAAACAATCTGTTTATTGCCTCATTATGTCAAATAACCGCCTTTATTAAGTACATCAATCTCTCCCAACACTTTGTTTATTGTTTTGCAGTAATATATTGATAGATAAAACAGTAAATTGGGTTAGACATTTGCCACTCAAATTTTTTCCTGTTAAATAGCCTTCTGGGAAGAGAAAATCATATAATATGTCAGCAGAAATGGGGGAAATTTATTAGTTTTTATCTACCTGTTGCTTGAAGGAACCCAAGGCGTTACCTTTTATTTTGTGTGCAAAACCTTCTTTATTATTCTTAAAAAGGCAGTATATATTTTACAGCCCATTTCTAATTGTCATTCCTGTCTTCCCGATCAGAATCCCTGTAAGGAATATTTTTTTGTGCTGGAATAGTCTTGATTCTTCCATTCTGATTCTCCCTCTCCCTCTATCTATCTCTCCTCCCTCCCTCCCTCCCTCCCTCCCTCCCTCCCTCCCTGCCTCGTGGAAGAATATAAATTGTTATTTTATCTACTGGTTTCTTCAGTGAGGAAAAGAGGAGGGGGCGGGCAGATGAAAGCAGCACTGAAGCACATTGAAAACGTTTGTCCATGTGCCATGACATGTATAAAACAAGCCTTTTGTACATCTGTCGGTAGGATCTTGCTGCTTTTTCATTTTGATGGAAGCAGCGAGACCCTATGACTACTGCTGTTTTTATCAATATGCATTCTATAAAAAATCCATTTGAATTCCTAGAGGTCCCCAAAGCCAAACGAAATATACGTTCTAAAAATGAACAGTTTTGGTTTTTTTGTTTTGTATGGACAGAGTGCTATATGAACTCAAGAACACACTATGAAAGCACATTACCATCACATTAAGGGAAGTAGTGAAATTCAATTTTTTTTATAACCAGTTCTGTGGGTGTGGCTTGGTGGGCGTGGCTTGGTGGGCATGGCAGGGGAAGGATACTGTAAAATCTCCATTCCCATCCCACTCCGGGGACGGATATTGCAAAATCTCCATTCCTACCCCATTCTGGGGCCAGCCAGAGGTAGCATTTGCTGGTTCTCCAAAATACTCAAAATTTCCACTACCGGTTCTCCAGAACCTGTCAGAACCTGCTGGATTTCACCCCTGATTAAGGGGCTTTACTTCAGAGTAAATGGGCATCATTAATAGACCTTAATGAAATGAAAAATATACTTGAGCTAGAGATACAAAGAAGGAGTGATTTGTTTCAAGTTGGTTTCAGAAAATGCAAGGACAACCCAATTCAAACCACTTTAGATTTGACAGGGGCGGGGGAGGACTGTCCATTGTGTATTATAGGAAAATTTCAAAACACCTGAAATGGCTTAATTATTAACAAAATGGAATGAAAATTGCAGAGATAGTAAATTAGAACCCATTTAGCACACTCATTTCAACTAAATGCTTTCAAGGTTTTCACTGCAATACGTTTTGGAAATAGTTCCATCATATATCTACGATATTGATGTGCCTATGAAAGGAAGAGCAGGGTTCAGGATGGGTATTACAACTGTTTTTATATTATCCAAAGACTGGCAAAGAGCTTGTAATGAAGGCATTCAATTTGTTTTTTAAAGGCTGTTTTAACAACCTTAAAAAAACTTTTAGAAAAGGAGGTATTTTTAGAAATAAGCTGATCATCCCTGACCTCACATGATGTTTTCTGGCCAGGATATATTGACAAAGCCTTTAGGACAGGACTTGGAAGAATGATCCCCTAACTTTTCTTTTGTGAGGTGATATAGCTTTGTTATTTCTGATCTTTTTAAATTGCCAGATGATATTGGCATAGCTAGGTGACAAAATTGGTCCTTATGGGGAAAGAATCCTCTACACCAGGGGTGTCCAAACTTGGGAACTTTAAGACTTGTGGACCATGCTGGCTGGGTAATTCTGGGAGTTGAAGTCCACAAGTCTTAAAGTTCCCAAGTTTGGACACCCCTGCTCTACACAATCAGACTTACTTATTTATATCAATTTTGTAGTTTGCCACAAAGATTATTCAATAATAGTTAATTATGGAGTAATAGATCGGCAAAGTGAAATATAATAATATGTATTGGGACCACAGAGGAAGAAACTGCAGCAGAACAATTGATATCATGGCTTCCCACCAGAATATTCAGGTTGTTCGGACTGGTTCGGGCGAACCAGTAGCTCTGATGATCAGCTGACTCCACCCACCCACCCACCCACCCTATCATGTCCTTTATTTTCTGCTTTCTAGCTCATCTCAATAGCGCGGCACAGTTGATTTTCCCCCTTGCTGTTCTAATTACTGTTGCTGACTTGGAAGGTAAGCAGCTGAGCTTCTAAATGCTCTATTTTTAGTGCTGCATGCAAGTGCTTTAGATGTGCACCAGGGGTGAATTTCAACTGGTATGTACCGGTATGCCCGTACCCGTTCGTCAAATTTAAAGTGTCTTCGAGTACCTGTTCTTCCGGAGGCTGCATACCGGAACGTTCCCTCCATGGCCTGTCCCCTTGCTCACTCCCCCCCGCCTGCCCAGTAGCCGCTCGTTCACCCCGCCTGTCGGTGCCAGGCTTGCCAACAGGTGCCTCGTTTCCAATTGGGGATGGGAAGTTCAATCCAGAGGGAGGAAAATGCATGGATTCTCCACCCCCTCCATTGGAAATGAGGCGGTTGTCAGAGAAAAGAGGGCAGCGCACGTCACGTGGGCTTGTCCAACAGCCGAAGAAGGAACAGGAGGCGAGGATTCAGCTGCTGCACAAGCCCATGGGCAAGCGCTGCTCTCTTCTCTCTGTCAGCTGCATAATTTCCAATGGAGGGGGTGGGGAATCCATGCGTTTTCCTCCCTCTGCATGGATTTCCCACCTCCAATTGGAAACGATGTGGATGTCAGAGAGAAGACAGCAATGCATGCCTGTGGGCTTGTGCAGTAGCCGAAGAAGGAACAGGAGATGAGGATTCGGCTGTTGCACAAGCCCACGGGTGCGCGCTGCTCTCTTCTCTGACAGCTGCCTCGTTTCCAATTGGGGGTGAGAAATCCATGCAGAGGGAGGAAAACACATGGATTCCCCACCCCCTCCATTGGAAACAAGACGGCTGTCAGAGAAGAGAACAGCGCTTGCCCGTGGGCTTGTGCAGCAGCTGAATCATCGCCTCCTGTTCCTTCTTTGGCTGTTAGACAAGCCCACGTGGCATGTGCTGCCCTCTTTTCTTTGATATCTGCCTGGTTAAAAAGCCACCCCCACTTATCTGGCAGCAGTGTTTTTCCCTGGGGGGGGGGGGGGCTCAGAACACCCGAAGACCGATGCCACCACATATGCCCTGGTTGCCCTCACATTGTCATCTTCCTGCCCCCCCCCGCAGATGAGCTCTGGAGTCATTGCCAGCCACGCAGAGCCTCGCCGCAGCTCCACAACTTGAAAAAAATAGGCTTGTGCACACCCCACATAATTACAGTCCTGGAAACTCTTGGAGGGAAGCCAGAGGCAGCGGGGCATCCGGGTCCCTCGCCCTCAGAGGGAGGAAGGGCCAGTTGGGCTTTGGTCCTGCTGCCTCTGGCCGACAGGGCTTTACTGTCCTGTGACGAAAATTCCATCCCTCATCCCGGGGCCTTCGTAACTATGGGAACTTGTTCTCACTCACATGGGCTTGTGCAAAGACTTCCCTCTGAGAGTCTCCAGGGCTGTAATTGTGAAGGGTGTGACCGCACCTATGTTTTCCTAAGCGAGGCTCTGCACGGCCGGTGATGACTCCTCATCCTTCTGAAGAGGACCTGCTGAAGAGGGCCTGTCTCTGAAGAGGGCAGATCTGGTGGCATCAGTCTTTGGATATTCTGCGGAGCCCCCAGGGAACGTCGCTGTCAGGTACTTTTAACCATATATTTTAAAGGCTATGACTACAGAATGTTGCAAAAAAACATAAATGCAGGCCAGTTGTTGAGTGTTTCAAATGTGATTGGAACACTCAACAAAGTGACCACAATATGTTTGTGTGTGAGTGTGTGTGTGAGAGTGAGAGAGACAGACAGACAGACAGACAGAGAAAGACAGACAGAGGGACAGAGAGAGAGAGAGAGAGAGAGACAGAGAGAGAGAGACAGAGACAGAGACAGAGAGGGAGGGAGGGAATTAGAGAGAGATAGACAGACACACAGAGAGAGACAGAGAGAGGGGGGAATGGAAGGAGAGACAGAGAGAGAGAGACACACACACACACACAGAGAGAGAGACAGAGACAGAAAGTGATTAATGAGTGAGTGAATCAGTGAGTGAGAGACAGACAGACACACACAGACACACACACATACACACACACACAGAGGGACAGAGAGAGAGGAAGGGAGGGGAGAGAGACAGAGACAGACAGACAGAGAAAAACAGAGAGAGAGAGAGAGAGAGAGAGAGAGAGAGGCAGACACACACACACACACACACACACAAACAGAATGACAGAGATGGGGGGAGGGAGGAGAGAGAGTTAGAGAGATACAGAAAGAGAGCCAGGCAGACACACAAAGAGAATGACAGAAAGTGGCAGAGAGGGAGGGAGGGAGAGAGAGAGAGACAAAGAGCCACACACAGAGAGATAGACAGACAGACAGACACATACACATACATGGAGAGAGACAGAGATAGACAGAGAGAGAAAGAGAAAGAGAGAGAGAGAAAGAAAGAGAAAGAACAGAAGAAAGAAAGAAAGAAAAAAGAAAGGAAAAGAAAGTAGGAAAGAGAGATGAAAGAAAGAAGGAAAGTAAGAAAGAAAAAGGGAGAGAGACAAAAGGAAGAAAGAAAGAAAGAAAGAAAGAAAGAAAGAAAGAAAGAAAGAAAGAAAGAAAAAGAAAGAGAACTTATGGCCACAATTGAGCCCAAAATTTTGGTTGCTAAGCAAGAGCATTGTTAAGTGAGTTTTACCACATTTTCTAAGTTGGCCACATCCACCTGGTCACATAACCACCAAGCCACTCCCCCAAAACAGGCCAAACCTACAGAATAGGTTCTAAAAAATTCTGAAACCTGCCACTGATGTCAACGCATGTGCACACTCACTGAACCGGTTGTTAAACCGGCAGCATTCCGGTTTTCCACTGCTCCCCACCCTTCTTAAAAGCAGTATGTCTGTTTGAATCAGCTTGGCATCCATTCAGTTATAGCAACATAGAAAGACTTTAAGATTCCCAATCCTCAGGTGCAGTTCTGCAGTTCTTTGGGAATATGCAACTCCTGGGGTTTCCTAAAGTAAGATTTTAAAAATAATACAAATCCATATTTCCCGTCTCTGTCTCTTTACCTCCCTTGCTGCCACATTAGGCATGCAAGCAAGCTATGGGAATGCCCTGAAGGATGCCAATTGCATGACTTAGTGCTGCGAAAGCTGTTGCTTGCTGATGATAGTCTATGCAATTTGAAAGCTTGTCTATAAAAACACCTCAGCCTTACGGTAAATACAAATAGAGATAGATCTTCTAATAGTGAGTAGTGTGGCACAATGGGGAAGCTAGGGCAGGGCAGAAATGTCAGTTATATTAATAGCCAACCGTTTCTTTTCCTACCCCAAGGGTGAAAGTACAAGGCATTAAAGAGTAAGAAAGGTGGGAAGAGGAAATAACCGCCACAGATGTTAGAAGGGTCTCTAGTTCATGTTAACACAGAGAAAGCTATTGTTTAAAGTGGCTTCTTCCTCCTACAATACAGACTCCCCCCCCCCCCCCTACTTGTATCATGTTGAGCATCTTGGAAGCTTTTATCAAGCTTAAGCCAGGATTCTGATGCACAGAGAAAAGAAGTGCCAATTTATTGAGGCTGAAATGATGTCTTCTGGTGGAACAGGTTTGGCAAGAGTTTTTGGCAGGACCAAGCTTGTCCACTTGGCATTTTATGACCAGAAAGTGACACATGGATGCATTTATAAACTGTTGTTGTTGATAGCCCACCTGAATCATTGAGGCACTGTGGACACAAAGAAAGGCAGGCCAGCAGGACCTGGATGGAAAGGAGAAGCAGAGTAGTGATGACCTATTGAAACTGAAATAAGGCATCCAGGTGGATCAGACTAAGACAAGTAGCAGACCTGTCAGGCTGGTATTTTGGCGTGGAAATGATACATGCACACATTTATTGGTCCACCGAAGTCATTAGCCCACCCAGGTGTTTATCTCACTGGGTTCACAAAGACAGGTATGTGAAGACAAACTGGCACACAGCCCTACTTAAAAGAAAAGAAATCATTATAATTAATAGTTAAGAACCAATTACAGTCCATGCACCTTAAAAAGAGCAACAAAATGAACTTGGAGTCAGGAGAATCCTTCCGTGCTGAGAATGTTATATCTGTCCCGGTCAAACTAAAACAATTCTTCTCTACCTCAGAGGTGGTATTCAGTTGGTTCTTTCCGGTTCAAGCGAAACGGTAGTGGAGGCTGCGGGAGGCTCCACCCACCCTCCCCAATGTAATGCTCAAGCACTGCACATGTGCAGAAGGCAGTGCACATGTGCTAGCATGCTTACATTTGTGAAATGGTAGGGAAAGTAAGTGAATCCGACCTCTGCTCTACCTGTAATTTTTTAAAGATCTTGAGCTTCTATTAAGGTGGAGGATAAAAGTAGCATTTAATAACATAGGTCAAATTACAGTATAGACCAGAGGTTCCCAATCTTTTTCGGTTTGCGGCTCCCATAACACTTCGGATTTTTTCCGCGGCTCCCTTAATAGGTACATCCGATTTTTTTTAATTTTTGACTTTTTAAGGATTTGGAAATCTACTTTTTAGTTCGTTAAGGTTAGGTTAATTGAAAAATAAATTAAACACGAGCTTTAAATTCACAATTTATTGAACATCGTTTAATGATTTAAAATTATTAATGGGATGGATGGGCTTGTTGTTCGCTGCACAACTTCTCAAATCTTGGATCAGAAAAATAGCTTTTGAAAAGTAACTTAACCACCACACTAGCCCAGTGGTGGGCAACCTTTTTTTTCAACTGAGCCAAATCTCGCCAAAACCACGATTGAAATTTATTTGGAAAGCCGCTCTTGCTTAGCAACCAAAATTTTGGGCTCAATTGTGGTCATATGTCTTTCTTTCTTTCATCTCTCTCTCCCACTTTCTTTTTTTCTTTTTCTTTCTCTCTCTCTCTCCGGCTCTTTGTCTCTCTCTCCCTCCCTCCTTCTCTGTCTCCCTCTGTCATTTTCTCTGGGTGTTTATCTGTCTCTCTCTCTCTGTATCTCTGTCTCTCTCTCCTCCTTCCCCCATCTCTGTCACTCTGTGTGTGGGTGTGTCTGTCTCTCACTCATTCACTTAATCACTCACTCTCTGTGTGTCTCTCTGTCTATCTTTCTCTCCCTCCCTCCCTCCCCCCCCTCTCTCTCTCTCTCTCTCTCTCTCTGTGTCCCTCTGTCTCTCTCCCCTCCCTTCCTCTCTCTCTGTCACTCTGTGTATGTGGGTGTGTCTGTCTCTCACTCATTCACTTAATCACTCACTCTGTGTGTGTGTCTCTCTCTCTCTGTCTATCTTTCTCTCCCTCCCTCCCCCTCTGTGTGTGTGTGTGTGTGTGTGTGTGTCTGTCAGTCTCTCTCTGATTCCCTCCCTCACTCCCTCTCTCTGTTCCTCTCTCTGTCTGTCTGTCTCACTCACACACACACACACTGTGGTCACCACAGTGTGTGTGTGTGTGAGTGAGACAGACAGACAGAGAGAGGAACAGAGAGAGGGAGTGAGAGAGGGAATCAGAGAGAGACTGACAGAGACGAATCAGAGACGTACTTTTAGCTACCTGGCAGCGGCGTTTTGCCTTGGGGGGCTCCTCAGAACTTCCCAAGACTTCGGAGGGAAGTTTACAGCCCTCCCTTGGAACGCTTCGGAGGGAAGCTTCTGCCAAGGCGAGTGGCAACAAGTCTCCCAGGCTTTAATTTGCCGAGCTGTGCGCACGCGCCTGTTTTCCACGGCGTGGAGCAGTGGCGAGATTCTGCGCGGCGAGCGATGATTCCAGGGGCCATCCGGGAAGATGAGGAATGCGAGGGGGACCCTGCCCCCCCCACTGATGCCCCCCAGAATCATCGCTCGCCGCCCAGAATCTCACCGCTGCTCCACACCGTGGAAAACAGGCACGCGCGTACAGCTCGGCAAATTTCAGCCTGGGAGACTTGTCATGCCCGGGCTTTTGCAGAAGCTTCCCTCCAAAGCCCGAGAGGAGGGAGGGAAGCGGGCACCCGGCTTTGCGGCGCCCTTATGACGATAGCGCGGCTCCCCAGGGAGCCGCGGCGCACACTTTGGGAATCACTGGTATAGACCATTTAAAAGTCTCCCCATTCTGGAAAGTTTTGTTGCCACAATGAGTGAACATGTCAGGATTCAGACTTTCAGCCATTAATAAATGTGAGCGCTGTAAAAATGTTTGATGAAACCTAAGTTACACCGTGAAATCTAGAGTTAATGAATATAAGAATTGGTGATAATGCTCCCAAATTGAAAACAGATGGTATAGTCCAGACTTAGAAGATTTGTGCTAAACAAATTCAAAGTGGTTGGTTGTTTTAATTTTAAAAATAGCAACATGCAACAAAGTGAAAATGGATATTTAATTTGTCTGAAGAAGCAGATAGGATTACACACACTTAAGCAAGGGCAAATGAATTCTGCCCATGGGTTAAATAAGCCAATTAAGTGAAAAATACAAGGTAGGGAGAAACAGAAAAACAGAATAATGTTCCATTTCCCCAATGACTTTTATGAGGTGATGAATGTCATTGGGCAGCTAATCATATCAGGCACCCTATGATTACTACTCAACCTTCCTTGGCATTCTCCATAGTTGAAGTCCATAGTACACACTGTCTGTAAGAATCCAAAATGAAAAGGACAATCAAATCACTCAAGGGGTTTTAGTGGGGTCTGAAACGTTTGGGAACTACCCATCCAATTCATTGCTTTAATTGATGAACCTGCTCAAAGCTATGATCCAAGCTTTGTCAGCCTGTGTCTGAAGGTTCACAACACCCTAAGTGTTACGTTAGAGATTGAATCAGATTTCTTGAAAGCCAGTTAAATATCCATTTGATGACATAATCCATATTCGTGAATTCAGCAAAAGTGATACTATGAACTACATAATAAACTGATTTGAATTGTGAAAATCGTGATCCCAGCAACATAATTCAGATGAAATTTTAATTTTGCTCCTCTGCACACATATCAACTTGACAAGATTGGTAATTCTGCTTAAAATGGTACTTTGGAGGCTAGATTGAAAACCACACGAGGCTTGATGCTTTGCCAACCACAATGAATATACATGAAATATTTATGCTTTACGGTAATAGCATAAGGTTCTGTGCCTTGGGAAGCATTCCTAGTATAGCTGTCAACATGATGCACAGAAGAGTACCTTGTGTTAGACCAGAATGCAGATACTTTTAAGAATGGTTTAGACAGCCAAGTTCCAGGAAGGGCACGCATCAGTGGTGAAATCTATGTTTTTTTGCCCCCAGTTCTGTGGGCGTGGCTTGGTGGTGGGGGTCATGTGACTGGGTGGGTGTGGCCAACTTTCCCCCACTTTTTAAAGCATTTTTTTCCTGGCGATTCGGGCAAATATGTAGGAAAAAATGCTTTAAAAAGTGAAATAAAGAGGACCTGCTGATCAAGCGGCTCAGAGCTGATCCGCACGATCATCTGAACCATTTTTTTTTTCACTTTTTAAAGCATTTTTTTCCTGCCGGTTCCGGCGAATAGGTAGTAAAAAAATGTTGCAAAAGGGGGAGGGGAGTTTCCATGACAATCAGCTGTGCCACACAATCATCGGAACCTCTTTTTTTCACTTTAAATGCATTTTTTACTACTGGTTCGGATGAACCTTAACATTTCACCCATGGCACGCGTGCTATATTTTAAACATATAAACCTCTGACTTAAATTAATACATTGAAATTAGCTGTCATTTTATATTTATTTCAACCACATAATTGTTTGAAAAACAACTGTATGAACCAAATAAGAATTAATAGAACAATCTTCAACATGTCTGCCATGTTGGTTCTTAAGTTCAATGGAGAGAGAACAATGGCTCTACTACATTTTTCACAAATTGTGCAAAAGAGTAAATGTTATGTGAATATATATACTGTACATGAGTGTCAGGGATGGGTTTTGGCTTCTTCTACTGCCGGTTTGCTCAGTGACACACTTTGCACACATGCACGCTTAGTGTGCACTGTGCGCGTGCATGCACAGTAGTAAAAAAAGCTTCTGCGCATGTGCAGAAGCAAAAACAAAAATGGCAGCACTTATGGTGCCACCGATAGAACCAGTTCAGGGGCAGGCAGGCTAAGTTACTACTTACTCATCTGAACCGGTCCGAACCGGTAGGAACCCACCTCTGATCAGTGTTTCTTAACCTTGGCAACTTTAAGATGTGTAACTCCCAGATTTCTGGGAGTTAAAATGCACAAATTTTAAAGTTGCCAAGGTTGAGAAATACTGATATTCATCCTTTTTGTTTCTTCCATTTTTCTCTTTTCCTTCGATTGTCCCACAAGACTTATAAGATGCCCTCAGTTTGGAAGCCTCAAATACATGCAAGAAAAGGAACATTAAAAAGTTTTGAATTGTTCATTGTTTGAAGAACTTTCAGTTCTTCTGTTTAATCATGCAATAGGGAGATATAGGGTAGGAGGTATTCCATAATATATATGGAACCCCAACATTTTAGTCTTTATAGTTTGAAATAGCAGATGAATTATTAAGCATATGAACTGATATTCATGGTTGATGAACTATTTTATGCATGCATCTTTAAAATTTGTTGACTACACCAATTATTAGTATGTATATGAACAGCTAACATTTAATATATAATATTTTATTTAGTATGTTGGTATTATTGGATACATCAGGGGTGTCAAACTCGATGGCAGTCCTTCACTGTTTCTAGGGTGGCCCTGCAGGCCAGATCTAAGCCCCCTGCAGACCTTGAGTTTGACACCCCTGGGATCCATCTTCCCTGTGCACCAAATTGTTTCTTCATTGGGCAGAATAAAGTAGAGATTACCTGGTGTAGATGATAAATAGATGACAGATAGATGATAGATAGATAGATGATAGATAGATAGATGATGATAGATAGATAGATGATAATAGAGAGAAAGAGAAAGAGAGATGATAGATAGATAGATAGATAGATAGATAGATAGATAGATAGATAGATAGATAGACAGACAGACAGACAGACCCCTAATATGGTTTTTAGTGGCTCCAGAAAGTTATTTTCATAGAAATATAGCAATAATGTAAAAACTTACCTGTTGTTCCTCTCTTTCTCCTTCCACCCTTTCCCTATCTCACTTTCTCTCTTTTCCTGCTTTTGCCTGGTTTTATCAATTTTTTTTGCCAGTTAATTATTTTGAAATTTTCTGAACTTAAATAAATAAATGAAGATTTATGCAGACCAGCTGAACTAGATGGCTAATGCTTATTCTAATCTGAATGTAAGGATTGACAAGGAGCGTAGCGGGAGTAATTTTTCAACATTTGCATTACATCTAAATATGGTACAAGACCTTTCTTCATGATCATCAACCTGTAATTTAGATTGACCTGATAGATAATTACTGGCCCATGAAGCCTCGTGAATATCCATGGTTGAAAGTGGAGTAAAACATTTCCCACTCCTCACCCAATAACTTCATCATTATATCATGCTGGCTCCTTTCCAGTGCCAGTCAAACATAATCATTCTTAGTGGAAAGTATTTATACATGCAATCTATCATCCAATAAAACATCAAATTAAATGCCAAGAGTTCAAGGGATGATAATATGTTGCACGTCTTAATTAGTTCTAAGGCACACCTAATACAAGATGCTGGATGGCTATTCTAAGATATTTCTTTCAACAAGCTGGAAGAGTTCCAGTGAAATCTCTATGTGACTTCTTATGAACAATGTTGTGCAAACACATCCATAAACTTTAGATACTTGCTTGGTATTCTAACCACAAAAATGCTTTAAATATATTTATTCCATTTTTCAAAGAAAGTTTTCCTTGCAACACAATTCAATAAGTTCTTACTAAGGCCATGCAGCATTTCTGATGTGAAAGAAAATGATGCAAAGAGTTGCTCTATTGGGTGATGGGCAGCATATAAATTCAATAAATAAATAAAGGTATAGCAGCATATAACATCTGTCGGAAGCTCCTGAAATATAACCTCTCACCCTGAAACATGCTGCAGCTATAAGGAGCAGCTACACAATCCCAGAAAAAGATGAATCTACTTTAAGGAGAGGCAAATGATTTCTATGTGACCATCTCTTGACCCTTCAGAGCATTCTTCTCAAGCCCTGCATAGCTTTGATATTTATTCTGAAGTCAGTACAGTATTACTATTAGACCTGAGAACTATTCCCAGATAAATGCATGCAGACTACAGTTGTAAATGTCTTTATTCATTAAATGCATAGTGCAAAACATAAATGGTGATCTATACAGTTTAAATTGATTTATTTTGCAGTCTAGTATTTCACTGTCAATCAACTTAATACTTCAAAGGTGTCTTCAAATCAGTGTTGAAAAGTGTATGGCTTGTAGAAGAAGATGCTAAGCCTTGAAGGCGTCACTGTATACTTTGAGAGTTTAACTCTATTGTATTCTCTTGGCATCACTTAGACCTTCTGGTATAACACCGTGGCAGCTCTGACATAAAGTGTGTCTGATCTCAGTAGTGGAAAAGTTCAATTTCTGTCTTTGCCTTTTGCTATCCCTTGATTGCTGTTTTCTCTCTCCTTTTGCCTGCATGCATAAATGATGCTTCCAGAAACAATTTTGTATATTCAGCACCGCTATGATTTTAGTCTTTCTAAATCAGAAGAGATAAGCAATGGAATTTTACTAAGATTTGTTTGTTTGTTTGCCAGATTGTTACCTTTAATTATGTACAAAGTGGTAAATCTTTGACTGTAATTATATTGATATATTTTAATCACTTACACTTTAGCATATTTTGTAGCATCTGATTGTATATTCTGCCCCGAACATTAGGTATAACATATCTGACCTGCAAAACTCAACTATTAAGATAGTCACCTATTTTTGCAATACAGATGTCTTATGCCTACTAAAAATCACATTGTTGCAAGATCACAAGAATTACCTTTGGGAATAGATCCTTCCCATTCCAATTCTAGAGAGTATTTTGAGAGTATATGGTGGGGCAACCGGCCTTCCAGTCGGCTCCAGAATTGAAGTGGGGGGGGGCTTCCAGTTAGGACCTTTGTGGCTCTTTGAGTGTTTAAGGTTGCCAACTCCTTCCCTATGCGTAAATAAAGTGTAATATTGTCTCCAATGAGACAAGGTTGAGATTTGGGGCACAGTTTTTTCCCCTTCTCTTCTGTTACAATGCTTGTTTTATTTATTTGTTTTTCACTGAAAATCAGCAGGATATTCATGCTCAAATCACAAAATGGGAAAAAGAAATTCAATATCTCAATAAGAGCACATACATGCTAAAAAAAAACCTTCTAGATGAAATGTCTGAAGGTCTTCCATAGTAGATGTTTTTACTTTTTGCCCCAAATTGCACCCAGTATTATTAATGATGTTGAATAATGAACACTTTAGATCAGGGGTGCCAAACTGGCATCCTACGGGCCAGATGCGTCCTGCACAGGCCATACCCAGCTCCGCGAAGGAAAAAAACATAGCAAGACATCGCATGACAGCAACGTGATGCTGCGAGTTTAACACCTGTGCTTTAGATTGAGCATGCCAAATAGCAGGTTCTCGTGTTTTCCAATCAGGTGTAGGAAATATTCCCAAGCACTTACATTCATCTCTAAGAAGAGCATATGCCCAAGGCAGATGTGGTCAAAATAAAAGTGAATGTGGGCTAAAAAAAGAGAAAGAGGGAACAATTAGATGAAGTTCAGACACTGTTTTATACCTGTTCTTCTGCTTTTCTCTTCTTCTATGTCATTACACTATATTGACATTTTCATTACACAGAGAAGAAGATTCGATGAGGCAGGGAAGATAAGATAAAGAAACCAAGAGGTCTGGTGATGCAGAGAAATAGGCAAAGGACTCTAATCTGGATAAGATGTCTGTGCTGAAATATGAAGCCATTACACATGTAGAAGTGGAGACTAATAGAGAAGTTTCTCTTTGGATACAATCTGTTTACCTGGTTCTTTTCATCCATAATTCATTTTACATAGTGCTCAAATTCAGATGTGTATCTATTACTGCAAGAACTGTTAATAGCAGTATTATCAGGCTTAATAAATATTTTTGCTACACACAATTCTAATTTACAAGAACAATATTCCTTGTTTACTTGCCATGCTAGGTATGCTTTGTACACAATAATTTCAGTAATTCAACATTAAAACGCTTGCTTAGAATGAGAGCCAGTTTGGTCTAGTGGTTAAAGCACCAGGCTAAAAACTGGGAGACTGTGAGTTCTACTCCTACCTTAGCCATGAAAGCCAGCTGTGTTACCCTGGGCCAATCACTCTGTCTCAGCGCAACTCACTTCGCAAGATTATTGTTGTAGGGAAAATCGGAGGAGGAAGGCATATTGGGTATGCCTTGAGTTATTTGCAAAAATGATAAAGCCAGGTAAAAAATAAATGATAATAAGAATAAGAATAAATGTAGAAAACCAACAATAATATGGTCAAAATGTAAACTTGTACTCCATTCCAGGTTCTGCTGCTGGTTATATCATGTATTCAAAATTCTGGCAAGAAATTCTGGATCCAGGAATCTTTTTTTATTAGAGTGATTTCCCTCCAAGAACCAGTAGATAGTTTAGTGCTAAATTATGTGTTCTCTAGCCAGCACAAAGGCACTTGCTTTTCACATTACATTATTTGGTGCAGGTGGCTGTCACTACTGTAAAACAGAAGGAAAACTGAGAAGACCACTAAAAGCGGATAAAATAAAAGTTATGACATTGCGACAAAACACAGCGCCTGCCCTTCTTTTTCCCCTCGTTCACTTCGGTACAATACTTTTTCACCTGGAAGGATGAGCATCTGTAAAGCTGGCATCTAGTGATGGTGTCTGTGAATTTTCCTTCCAATCAGTTTTCTTTCCTGCTTTTACAATGGTGAAACATGGAAACGTTGAGCTGCTTTTCTTCCCCGAAGCAACAACAATAATTGCATCAGACTTTCAACATTATTATTAGGTTGGGAAACAATTTGAGATTATTACTTCTGGGTATCATTCAGAATTTGCAGCACCCCTTATTTCATCAGTTCAGCAATCAGAAAACTGCTCTAAAATAATCCTTGACTTATAACTGATCACTTAGTGACTTTTCAAATGTACGATGGACCCCCCCCCCCCCGCCCCAGAAGGAATTTATGACCCAGTTTCAGAGTGCAAACTTTGTCACTCCCACCCTGAGTCACATGACTGCATTTCAGGTGCTCAGCAATCAGCCCTCATTTACCGTCTGATACAGCATCTTCTGGTCACATGACCATGATTTACAAAAGTTTTGGGGGGAAAAAGCCCTGATGTTTACTACCAGTTTCAGCAAAAACAGCCCATAATGAACAATGGGTTCCCTTAACAACCATAGCATGACTGCACCTCTGCTTAACAAGCATGGCAACTGTTTTATGACTGTGGTTTTTGCTTAACAACCACTGCAAAAAATTACAATATTGAGTTGGTCACATGATGACCTATTTTACATCATCACAAATTATGACCATATTGTGCATGGTCTATTCTTTTGTCCTTCCTTCCTTCCCTCCTTCCTTCCTTCCTTCCTTCCTTCCTTCCTTCCTTCCTTCCTTCCTTTCTTTCTTTCTTTCTTTCTTTCTTTCTTTCTTTCTTTCTTTCTTTCTTTCTTAATTTCTATAGCTACCCATCTCAGCCAATGACACTGGGCTGTTTACAATTCAAAAACATATTACAATTAAAATTATTAAAAAAACATTTTAAAACATTAAAAACACTAAATACATTGAAAACACCAGATTAAATATACATGGGACCAAGATACTTGACCAGTTAGCAATACAGCCAGGAAACGGGGTCCTTGACACAATCAAGCACCCCATCATACCATTTTTAGCCCTGTTTTTAGGGCTTTAGGAAATATGAACAGGGTGGTGGCCATTCTAATCTTCAAAGGGAGGATACTCCATAAAGCAAGGACCGCTGCAGAAAAAGCTTATCTTCTGGTCCCCACCAGCCAACACTCTTTGGCTGACAGGATCTGCGGCATGCCCATTCTGCTTGATCTCGTTGTGCAGGTAGAGACTCCTGGAAAAAGATGATCTCTCAGGTACCCTGGTCCTAAGCTATGTAGGGCTTTCAAGGTGACTTTGAATTGTATCCAGAAACACCCTGATGACCAATGCACCTCACACAGAAGTGGGTGTTATGTGTGCTGTATTACTGGCACCATTTACTACATGCATGGCTGCATTCTGCACCAGTTGAAGTTTCTCAATGGCCTTCAAGGGTAGCCCTATGCAGAGCCTCTTATAATAGTCTAACACAGGGGTTACAAGAACGTGAGTTATGATTGTGAATCAAGGACTACCTGCATAGCATTATGAGTTGATGCAAATGCAAGGCAATTGCTTTTCTAATCTCTTAGGATGTGTAAATGTATACATTTTAAGAACCATTGTTCACAAAGAGAATGTTTTATGTTTACAGTTATTATGTGTCCTTTTAAAGATGGCTTTTAATCCTGACATAACACAATTCACCTCTTTCCAATTGTTACCAGGATATTTTATTGCTTGTCATCTCAGTGGTTCTGCCCCTTGCTAGCAGCTAATAGAGATTAATCTGTTGAGGGTGGGAAATGTCTGTATGACTGCTGTCAGACGAAGGCAAACAGCTTATTTAAACCAGTCCCAGCCTTACAGGTTGGTGTCAGTGTAGTAATACTTGAAGCACTAAATAATCTGATTCTCTATCTGAAGGTCGAAGAAGGCTGATCTAAAGTTATTGCCCAGATCTCCCAGCTCTGATTTGTGGATGCTGGCACAAATCCACTTTGCAAACTACAATAATAGATGATGTGGGCATTCTGAGATCCTGGCATGTAGTAAACATTACAAGCTGTTGGTTATTTTGTAATATTTTTTCCTAATGTACTTCTGAAACTAGTGTCATTCAGAATGTTTGGAATCATTACCAAGGTAGTTAAATGTTATACAACATTTCAATAAGGAGAAGTGGGTAAAAAGGTTGTAAAAACGTTTTAGCCTTTGATTTCAGTAGATTTTTATTAAATGATGTCTAGACTCTTGTTCAACCAGCCAAGAGTATTCACAGGTTTTCAAGTCAACAGTTTTCATCTTGGAAAACCAATTAATGTCTACAGTGCTTGCTGTTCATTTTAGATCAACTTGTACTTTTTTACAGTACATAAACGTAGATGTCAAAAGATTTTCTTTAGCTATTACTCAGAGTGTTAAAAATGCTGAAAAAGCAGCCTTTGGCACTATATTTATCTGACTTTGTAACCCTGCTTTATAAGATGTGGATTTTCTCACAGTCTTACATGTCAGAATCTCAAGTATTTTCAATGTAATTTAGGGCATGGATTAATTAACTGGCACAATACTCACCAATTATGCAATTATTCACACATTTTTATGTGAACTGTATGAGATCAGGCTCCTGATTTTTGTTTATTTGTTTATTTTAAGTTTTTTGATGTCAGTTTGGAAAGACTAAGGCTAGTCATAAAGTCATCATTGGATCAGTAATTAAGTCTGGGTAGCATATCACTTTGAGAACACTTTCCCTTAACTGTGTGGAGATGTGGAGACTCTAGAAAGAGTGCAGAGAAGAGCAACAAAGATGATTAGGGGACTGGAGACTAAAACATATGAAGAACGGTTGCAGGAACTGGGTATGTTTAGCTTAAGAGAAAGAAGGACTAGGGGAGACATGATAGCATTGTTCCAATATCTCAGGGGTTGCCACAAAGAAGAGGGAGTCAAACTATTCTCCAAGGCACCTGAGGGTAGAAAAAGAAGCAATGGGTGGAAACTAATCAAGGAGAGAAGCAACTTAGAACTGAGGAGAAACTTCCTGACAGTTAGAACAATTAATCAGTGGAACAGAAGTTGCCTCCAGAAGTTGTGAATGCCCCAACACTGGAAGTCTTTAAGAAGATGTTGGATAGCTATTTGTCTGAAACAGGATAGGGTTTCCTGCTTAGGCAGGGGGTTGGACTAGAAGACCTCCAAGGTCCCTTCCAACTCTACTATTGTATTGCATTGTATTGTATAAACTGTGGTTTATTGAAGAAGCCCTATTACAGGGCTTAGGGGCAGGGGTGGGTTCCCACAGGCACTACTGCCGCTTTACTCATTGGCGTGCTGCACACACGCAGTTGATGCACACTGTGCGCACATGCGCAGTGCAATAAAAATGTTCTGTGCATGTGCAGAAATGAAAAACAAGATGGTGCCACCTATGGTGCCACTCGGAGAACCGGTTTGGGGGCGTGGCAGGCCAATGACCCAGGCCACTAAATCACTATTGGTTTGGCCGAACCAGTTCGAACTGGTAGGAACCCACCACTGCTTAGGGGGAATTGGGCAGCATAAAAATTGATTAATAGATGAATAAATAAATGAATAAATAAATAAATATTCATTTTATTTACCTTTATCCCAAAACATGTTTTTTTATAGTCAAACCCAAGCCCAATATTTGTGTATAACTGGAGTATGTTTTCAGGGGTACATATTCTCTACTGAAGCCATCAAGTTATAGGCACTGATGTTGATTCTATTGTTGAATTGAAAATTATTTATTTGGAAATGTCTTCATTTAAAAATAGTTACTCTAAATCAGTGGAAGGTTACAATATTCCTCCCCGTCATTTCTGTTGTCACATTTTAGAAACCAATTGATGAGCAGTCAGGCTTGATAAGATACAGGCAATTAAATGAAAATAGAAAACTTTATAATGATTTTTAAAGTGCCCCAAGACTCTTCGTTTGTTTTTATGGCAACACAAACCCATACAACCCTTCTGGAAATTCATTTTGAATCATAATTCTAAACATTGCTCAAAATACACATTTCTAAATTCAAACAGATATTAAATCAAGGATTAGAATAAATTACTTTTATCCGTGATTTGAAACACACCTGTAAAAGAAAAATCCAGATGAAAATAACATGGTATATAATTTTGTGCCTTTTTTAACCCTAGTGTCCTGATAGTTCCCCTCCCCTCCCTAAGAAATAAGGTAGCCCTATGATTAAAAACTAAAAGTATATGTCTCTAGGAGCACATCATATTTCAATTAAAAAATCCAACCTTGCATAGAGAGGTTTTCAGATGTAAGACTTGCTAGGAGTAGCATGGTGATCGAAAGGTGAAGGCACTTGGCTTGCACTTGGAAGCTTGAGAGTTCAACTGTAGGTAGAAAGAAATGCTTCTCTATCAGGGCACAAAAATATCTGCTGCGAACTCCACAGGCGTCAGGAAGGGTATCCAGCCAGTAAATTATTCAGCTCCATTCAGTCTCCCCGACTTCACTTCAGTAAAGGAATCACAGGGTTGTAAAAAGAAAAGAAGACTTTCTAGGAGAAAGCAGTAACTGAACTTAAATAGTATCTATGTTAGTTTGAAGATGTCATTACTGCACCAAGTGTGTTAAAGGTATTTCTTCAAATACATACATTTTATATATTTAAATACTAGTTTAATAACTACATAGGCAGTTATTACATTGTATTTATTGGAAAATAATATAAGTATTGTATTATATTTTTACAGTAGCTCTCCTAAAAAGTACACTCCATTGAATTAAATGAGATATACTCTTATCTAAGGAAATGTAGAAAGAACTACAGCCCTGATTTATTGATTGATTGATTTAAAACTTTTATGTAGCTTTCCATGTTAGAACCAATTCAGGTGATTCCAAATTTGGGTGTAAGTAGCTATTCCAATGAGTTTCTGTTTCTTCAACAAGTGTTTTCCTCATGGAATTTGCTATTAAGGTGTTCGTGTTTGGGGAAAGGAGAATATTAGCAGTACATAGATACAAGCCATCATATATTTAAGGGCTTTTGGAAGATCTCCTTTTGGTTGCAAAAGTAAAAACAGATTCATTAAATATTTGTCTCTAAGAATTTCCAGATTTATTCATTATGACTGAATTGTGAGCTACAAGTCTTTTAAATAAGAAGTTAATCTGTGCTCCTATGCAATTTAAGCAATTAAATTATTCTAGTTTCAGAGGTTTTCTGGCTATTTATCTTCGGTCTGCCAATGCTTTTATCTCGAAAGAAGAACTCGATATTGAAAAATCCTCAGATCCATCAAGTTTTCTTTTTATTATTCCAAAAAATATGCCCCTGAAATAAACTATATTCTAATGGATACATCATTCAATCATCCAGATTGAGAAGGCACAGTTGCTCCATAAAGTTTGGAACTGAAAGATGAATTAAAAGCTAATTAACGGTCTTGGATTTTCTTTTCTTTTCTTTTTATTTCCTAAAATAATGTTCTAAATATATATAACTTTTAGCAGTGTATACAATCAGTCTGATGTCACTTCCCACCAGAAATCTGTTCAAGATTATTTTTCCATTCTCTAACGCATTCTGTCATTGTAGGGTCTTCTAAGTTTCAGAACCCCATTTTCTGGATGACTTTGGACTCTTCTGAAATAAGACATTTGGCCATGCAGTGGGAACTTATATTAGGACCTTTGGATTAGCACATACCAATACAGTGTAAATAATAGGTAACCATTAATAGAGTTAAGCACTTTTTCATTGAAATCAAGTGACAGCTCTTGCCTTTAGAACAGTATTTTCCCCCCTTCTCCAACTCTTGACTCAGATCGAGGTCCCTATTTTAGTTTTTGTAAAGCTCTGAAAACCTGGCTGCTTCTGCAAGTATAGGAGGTTGGGCAAGGTTGATGTGGCTTTATGATTGGGATGGGATGTATTGTTTACCGTGGGCTTTATGGTTTATAGCTTGGCTTCTTAGTATGGCACCCTTAGTATGTGAAATGGATGGCCATATATGTTATATAAATATATAGATAAAGCATATACTTGTAATGACATATTTAAGCCATGATTTAGTCTTTAATTATAAATTAAAAGGAAATAGTTCTCTTCCAACTTTGCTATTCCATTCTATTCTATTCTATTCTATTCTATTCTATTCTATTCTATTCCATTCCACTCCACTCCACTCCACTCCACTCCACTCCACTCCACTCCACTCCACTCTATTCTTTTTATGATATCAATAGATTAAAATGTATAGGCTAACAACAAAATGAATGCTATGGTAGATTGCTAAATAGATTAATGCAATTCAATGGCACACAAATTATACTGCTTAGTCATGCTCAATGACTTGGTTTTCCTGAAGCATCTGGTGGAACACAGTTGGTCAGTTGATAAGATGTTGATATCTGTTTTGTGTTTAAATACCAAAATAGTGAGCATTTTATGATAGTATTATAATAATGCTACTGTAAGAGGACATGGACAATACATTACGCAAATATACTGTATTGATGCATTTATATAATGGCCTTTCTAAACCAGCTCTTTGTAGAATTTATGGGCTTGTTCTGGTATCCAGAACAAGCCCACTCGTGTTAGTAACATTTTATGTAGGCATTCCAAGTAATCGTCACGTGAAAATAATAATTTTCATTAATCTATCTAAGACCTGCCCCATCATAAAATTATATAATTTTTGAATACAACATTGAGAAACAAAAACAAAACAAAACACCTTGCAACAAATCTAGTTAATAATAAAATGTCAAACAATTTAAACAGATGGCAGAATAAAATAAAATTGCTTTTTACACTTTTACACTTATCATGCATGTGTATAGTGCTATATCTATCTCAAAATATATAAATGATTAATCTGCATCCAACAATATTTTTGTCTTTTGTACAGAAGAATTTGATCTATAAAGCAAAGGGATTTAATAGCTGTTTTCACATTTCCAATAGGAATTTAGATACATATCCAACACACCAAAAGTAAATGTACAATTGAATAATATATTAGGATTCAGAGGTTCTAAATGAATGGATACTATTTTTTACTACTAGAAAAAAAATCACTTATATATTCAAAAAATGATTATTGATTTGTTTCAGATTCATTATGAAAGAATTTAAAATAGTTCGCATAATATCTTCAAAACATGTTCCAATGATATTTACTTTTAAAATGTTTTCATTGATGAATACACAGACCATCATTTGAAAGCTAAAACTAAGGCAAGCACACACACACACACACACACACACACACACACACACGAACACACACACACACACACAGGGAGGAACAAAAACACAAATTCTTCAAAGATATTTCTCAATCCAATTTGGGATATAATGAAAGCAGTGTTAAAAACTTTATTTACAGGAAGACTAAATGCTTAAAACAGAAAGAGAGATAAACTAGCAATTCTTGAAAAAATGCAGAACATAGAATGAACGTATAATGATGGATAATAGAGTATATATTCAGATACATAAAAAAGAGATAGAATTAATGCATTAGATGTTTATCTATCGATATCTAGCCCCCTAACTACTAATCTTCATTCTGTGCTACCCAACTCCAACCAAGCATACATTGTTTTCATTACTGTATCTCAGTACATATTTGTATGAAGCAGAGGTGGGTTCCTACCAGTTAGCACCGGTTCGGTGGAACCGGTAGTGGAAATGGTAACTGGGTCTCCAAACCGTTAAGGACAGCATGCTCGACACGCCCATGAACTGGTTCCCCGGTCGCTGTGACATATTGACCTTTTTATATGTTCTGCGCATGCGCAGACCTATTTATAGGCAAGTGCACATGCATGAGGAGCGAACCAGCAGTAATGCTGGCAGAAACCCATCCATGGTATAAAGCCTGCAATAAAGATTCCTGCTTTTATCAAGAAGTATAAATAAGAATATTTCCTCTTATTTGATTTACAATATGCTGCAGTACCACCTCCAATGTCTTCATTGATGCTTTCTGTGGCTTGGGTGGATAATAAAGAGGGAAGCTTAAAATACCCTTCAGTAGCAAATAAGGTAATGGAAAAATTGAGGTACTTCCTTCCCATTCTAATTTTTCTTCCACACAAACAGAAAACAACTCAATGAATTGGCAAAAATTATTCCTCTGACTACTTCTAAAGAATCTGGTTTGGGTATCAAGATACCTTGCCATCCTGTGAGAGAAGGGGTCACCAGATGATAGACAGGATGAGAAGGAAATTCCCATAAGTGGGAAACCATTCTGCCTGGTCTGTCCAGAAAAAATGCTGCATATATAATAGAATCACTGGTTGGAAAGTACATTAGAAATCTTCCAATCAAAACCTCTGTCCAGGGCAGGAATCCTCAAATGATTTGAGACAAATGGCTATCCAATTTTTATTTGAAAACCTCCAGTGAAAATTTCCACTGCTTAATAATTCTCCAACATATGTCTTTACAGGATTTCATTTTGTCAAAAGCAGAAAGGGAGAATGCTACGCATTTCTGTGATTGATTAGTTTCTAAAAATACGGTGTGGCTTGTGTTCTTATTTGTATTCCCAGTAATTCCATTATATTCAGTATTCTCTGAGGATATGAAATAGCAAGATACTGTATATTGCAGATGTTTGTTATGTGAAAAGGAAATAAAATACAATTGTTTTAAATCAGCTGCTTTAGCAAGGTTTTTTCTTACATGTTTGAGAATTTACTTACCATTTAGGAATGTTTTTCCTGAATGTATATTTTAAATTCTTTTTCATGTGGTAATGGGATAACCACCTTTTTGTGCAACAATAAAGTTATACTATGGGTAGTAATTGAAAGAAATTGCTTCGCCTTTGCCTTGCCTTGTCTTTGGATCTTCTGCTGATTCTATTCCATACCCCTTTATAAGAAATATTTGTTACTTGGAAACATTGGAGGAAATCTCTGGTACCTCAATCATTCCTTATTTATCTGTTTATCTCATTTCATGATTGGGATACCTCTTGCAAACTAAGGTTGGGAAAGAGGGAGACATTGGATAAGTTAATTAGTTTAGTTAGTTAATAAGTTGAAGAAATTTTCTTTATTAAGAATGGTTTAACTACATTTTTAGACTCAATTAAGCCTTCTAATTTCAGTTAGAAGAATGAATTGAACACAAGATTGTTCAAACATTAATACATAAAAATCATCCAGGACTGTTACTCTCTTTAAGCAGTTATAATTCACCTGAGCAAAGATCCACCACAAGCAAGTTTCAGCAGTAGTCATAGAATGCTTTCATTAAAATAACGTTAATTAACTGTCTCACCATTATACTTCAAGGTCTGCCCATTTATAGTGTGTATGTGTGCGGAGTACATTGCGTGCCACAAGATTGCGTTTCTCAGACTATTTCTTTCTTGTTTTCCCCATCTGCTACACACACTGCTGGTTTCACAAATTTATCCACTTATATTTGAAATAAAATATGATAATCAGTATTGATTTTAAAATTATTTAGAAAGGTCTTAAGTAGTAAAACTAATTCTGAACTTGACTGTAGATTAAACATCCAAGATTATCTCTGTATGGCTTATAAAAAAATAGAGTGAAAAATCTACTTACATGCCGTGTGTGTGTGTGTGTGTGTGTGTGTGTGTGTGTGTGTGTTGTGTTTTAGGACAATATATTACCTGCCATGGAATTTTGCTTTTACTTCCCTACTTTTGAAGTTTTAAACATATCTCAATGAAATGAGATATTTATAATATATCCAGAAATATAAATTTCTGGATTTATCTTTTGAGAAAAAGATGGAAGTTAAATATCCCTTCATGAGGTAAAATTGGATAGCTAGAGAACTGGGCAATTGCATTGGCTGAGAAACTCATTTAGAAGTTGAAATGATCAAAGGAATTATATACCAACCTTTTATTTCATATGGATATAAGGAATTCTGATTGAATCCACCTTCAGCTCTTTACTGTGGAAAGATATTTTCTAATTTAAAATAAAGTTATTTAAACAGATTAAACATTAAAAAGCTCCCTTTCTTTACAAACTTTCTTCATAATAGCAAAGATATATTACCACAGTGAAAGAAGGCATGATTAACTAGTTTATACAAAATAAATTGATGCTCTGATTACATTGATAATCAGTAAATAACACAATAAATGATGTTCCTCATATTGTTTGCAAATCTATTCAGGAATAGGTAAAGGTAAAGGTTCCCCTTGTACATATGTGCTAGTCATTCCCGACTCTAGGGAATGCTGTTCAACTCCATTTCAAAGCCGAAGAGCCAGCGCTGTCCGAAGACATCTCGGTGGTCATATGGCCAGCATGATACATGGAACACTGTTATCTTCCCACCAAAGATGGTCCCTATTTTTCTACTTGCATTTTTACATGCTTTCAAACTGCTAGGTTAGCAGAAGCTGGGACAAGTAGCGGGAGCAGCACTAGGGATTAGAACCACTGAACTGCCGACCTTTTTGATTGACAAGATCAGCGTCTTAACCACTGAGCCACCGTGTCCCTTCGGGAATATGCCCCTATAATCATAAGTGAAATGAATCCCACTGGTAGTTCAGACACTAGGGTAGTAATGGCAAACGTAAGCATTTCAAAGATGAAATGCTTCATCATTTTGGATGACAACCCAGTGTTCACCAACAGTGAACAGCTATTCTCAAAAGCATACCCTATTTTTGAGTGATTTTTAGAGGCTGTTAAAGTCACATAAGAATGGGATGTGTTCCTGTGTGGCCTATAGAGCTAAAGGAAATTATGTGAGAGGGCTTCTTCGCACATGGGCTCTGGAGCTTTTGAAAATTGTACAAGAATGATATATGCTTGTTTTCAGATACTACAAACATTATGGAAAAGCATTTTCTAAAACCACTTCAAGAACAAATACCTCATGCAACCTGGACCTATCTTGGGTATGCCATAGGACCTGTCAATAGAAAGAGAACACTGCTTGAAGGTAAGTGGAACATGGCAGCTTCTAGGGCCTACACATGATTGAGCTCTTTTTAAAAAATAAATAAATGAATATATAAAGAATTGATTTTTTGTTAAGAGGGAGAGGTTGACATGCCAGTAATGTCAAGTTAGACATTTTCCAAATTTTTGACTGAGCCCAGAAAGTTAGCCATCATCCACTAGGGAAAATGCTCCAAATGTTAAGCTATGGTATTGACAAGCAACTAAGAGTCGTCCTTTATTTCTTTTACATCTCTCTCTCAATTCTCTCAATTGTGTATTACAACTGCATAATGGTTGCAACTCACCTTAGGTGCATAAGTTTGATTTAACACATTAAAAACAGTTCAGAGTTCTTTTTAACTAATCTTTAAGTTTTGGAAAAATGCATAAGTCTGTCGCCCTCCCCCCCTGTTTTTTATTCTGTCTTTTTCCCCATTATTTCCCCCCATTATATAACTTTAATAACTCATTACTAAGCCTACTAATACAGACTGCATATCTGTGTGTGCTGCTCCAAGGAGTTTCATATTGTTGCATTACCAATCAAGTGAATTGTATATTTTTACTGACATATTTGTTGGAATGAGTATGCACTGCTGAAACAAGATCTTACCACTTTTGGGTATATAACTTCAGTTAGATATATCATTTGCTGGGGAAGGGCAAAATGTTGTTCTCTGAAAATGCTTACTAAGTATTTCAAAAAGAACAATTCTCTTCTCCCTGAAGGGTTTAAGTGACCATTTATTTGCTCTCTGAGCTGCTAGCTTAGATTGAGATGTGTTCATACCTAGGAAGTAATAAGACAATTATTGTCAGCAGAGACCACATTTCAGAATTCCCTGACAAACAGTTTCAAAGAAAATAAATAGCTAGAAAAGAGAAATAACATCATCAAAGAAGATGCATGTTTATACAGTAATGCATGGAAAATGTCTACTTTCCAATCTACATGTTTAGATTAAGATTTGGCAATGATGATTATAACTTTTTTAAAAACCACCTCCAAACCCCATGGTGGGGAGCACTAAGAAAGCCCAACACTTTGAAACAATAACCTCATTCTTTTTATTGTTTCTTTATTTTGAATTATGTATTTTATTTCTTACTTCTAATCAAGTGTTAGTGACTGAGATTTATCCAGAGAAAAGATATTGGGTATAAAATAGCAAAGTATGTGTGACATGCAATATAAATAAAATAGATAACATGAATAAGTATGATAGTTTGAAGTGATTTATGCAAAACACTGTATCACACCATGAAATTACAGTGTATATTTGAGATTGCTGCCACTTGCTTATTAGTCATGCATCATTTTTACAGTGAAATTAAGTTGATAGAAACCATTAAAAATGCAATCCATGTACATTTTCGAAAAATACACTCTCAACACAAACCCAGACTATCTGGAAATGTATTCATTCACTTAATATTAATGTTATTCATCATCTTGGATTAGCCGAAAATTCAGATTGCTCAGAAAAATAAATATGGGAATAGAGGTAATATGCACACAAATAAACATACAAAAATCTGGGATTAGAGCAGATAATATAGTAAAGATGGAGTTAAAGGGCTACTGCCTTAGTCCTTTTTGTCTCCCTGACTCCCCACTTGCAGCCAGCAGCTCCAATCACCAGCCTCAGGAAAGTTCAAAATGTTCATTTGAATTTGTTTTTCTTTGGAGAATTTGCAGCACACACACATTTTAAAAACCATTGAGTTAGAGGGATTTGTTCTTTAGGAGGAATAGGCAGAGGAGAGGATACCTGGTTATTATTTTATCCAGCCTTTTAATCATAATAATAACAACTGGTGAAGCAGGGTGGAATCTCCTTTATTAATTATCTTAAAATATCTAGAACAAATATGAAAATTCCAAACGTTTTGCCTGAAGAAACACTTTATAATACTTTGCTATTGAATGGTTTTTCATCATTATTCTAAGGCTCGGATTATTTCTCTTCAGTACTATAGGAGAATAGTCCCTCACATTAGTGCAATGTTGGCTGTTGACTTACCTCAAATTAAAATATATGACTCACTGAAGAATTCAATCTACAGAATGTACAAGAATAGAATTTAAGCATAGGGTATTTGAATTTCATTCATTTCTTGTTGTTTTTACTATACAACAAATGTTTTGCCTTTATGGCCTTTGTTATAAGAGTCAACAAAGGAGTCAACATTTGGAGTATTTTTAACTTGGCTGCAAGATTTAGGAAAACTTGTTCTTTTCTTTTCTCTTCTTTTGTTACAGCATGAAAACCTAATCAAGTGTCTTAAAAATGTCTAAGCAACAAACAGGATGACAACTCTGACAAGCCTTAGCCTTGTCCTGCATAATTTTGTGAAGTCACTTTGCATTCAAAAAGCTGTTATGAAAATGCACAGTGAACAGAAAGAGGAATTAAACAGGCAATGCACTTCAATGAGGATCTTCACATATGAAAATGTTATTTAAAAAATAGCAACATAACACTTGAGATTATCTAATAACTGCATAATTCCTGAGCCAGCTTCATCAAATGAACCAAATGAGAATGTATTAGACATGCATGAACTTTCTCTGATAGTTTAGATTATTTTGAAGCTACAGTACAAAATTGTCTGTCTGTTTAGTCACAGATGAGTGATTATTGAAGTCTCAAATAAAATATGCAGTTTTAGTAATTTTGAATAAGGCATAAATAATAAAGTTGTTCTAAGTTATAAACAAATTTAATATGAAATACCAAGTTTAATGAAAATGCAAACTATTTTCATGGAAAAAACTGAATTCAAATGTAAGTATTTACTGGAGCATCAGCATGTGAGTTTTGAACAGCAGCTGTAACATTAAATATAAAGAAAAGGCATAATCAGACTACAATTGCTGCTTTTGGTAATATGAAGGTAAATTTGCAAGAATTATTGAGGAAGCTAGCACTCAGCCAGTTTTATGCCTAAAACAGGACTAGAACCCACAAAATTTGCTGACATTGTAGCTAATCTTCAAAACAAGTGGAACAAAACATAAGTGACGTTGAAATATATTTTTAATAACAATAATTAATATTTTTGAATTTTTTTTAGTTTTTATTAATTAGCACAGCCAACTAAGGAATGTTTTACACAGGTGTCTTGAATATATTTTACTTTAGTTGTGAATCATATAATTAATTCAGATATTTTAATCAGGTTTTATGTCCTTTCCTAGATTGTAATATTATAGTATTTAAATTTATTTCCTGCACATGAACAATTTTTACAATGGAGTTTATATGATGACATTTATTTCCTTCTCTGTATGACTATAGTTTTTATTCACCTCTACATCTGACTTTTCCTCAACTTTATTATATTTTAGTATCTTGATCTCCAGCTGATCAAATAAATTAATGTAGTATAGATCCTAAAGGTGCTATTGAAATATCCAATCATGTAGTAGCACTATCAATTGTTATAAGAAAAAAAACCCCTAGTGTTTCAATATATCATTATTAAAGATTCAAGGTTATAAAATGATATAAAAATATGAAAAAACTCTAAAGGATATTTGGAAAATTAAAAAACTTTTGAGTATCTTGAGTAAATTGCCAAGTGTCTTAATTTTGGTCACATGATCATGGTCATGCTACAACGGTTGCAAGTGTAGTCATGTCACTTTTTTCAGTGCGGTTGTAGCTTTGAACAGTCACTAAACAAATTGTTAAAAATGGATTTACCTGTACATGTGACTTGGGTTTGATCCATAATAACTTGTTTTGGTATATTATCCATAGTTCGTTAATGTGGTTTTGAGAAGAGTATTATGATTTAAGGGTTGGGGTAAGATTTTGAGTTATATATACCCCAAAATATCATTTATTTTCACATGAAAAATAATGGATTTATTGAGCATGGGGCAAAGCAAATATTTTTAGAAAAAAAACCTCAAGGCTATCCTGGATTTATAGTCCACAGTTGATGGTATATTGTTCACTCTTTACTTATGAACCGACTCTTCATTGATGTAATTCAAGGACTGATCAATATCATTACATGTTGTCAAGGTTCAATTGTGGCTTTAAAAACTGAGCTTTAAAAAAAATGTGTTGTCTTCTTTCCTTTCCATTTTTACTCTCCTCCCTCCCCCCCGACACACACACACACACACACACACACACACACACACACACACACACCGGGAATTAATTTGTTAAGTATCCTTGGGGAAATATTTGGCAGAATTCTGGCTGAAAAGGGAGAAGAGGTGAAAATGACAAGCCTTTAAAAATTGTATGACTAAAATAAAGATATTTTATTCTGCTTGTTTAATTTATAGAAAGAAAAAATAAAGTCACTAATTCTGAATTATGAAATGTTTTGTATGAATAGAAAAATTGGAACATAATCAAAATAAGGCATGAATAAAAATAAATACAATGCTTAGAAACAGGTTCAATACTGAGCAGGTATGTCTAAAGAAGGTTTAATGGGTTTATAATAAATTTATAAAGAATATTGTTATTAACATTAGTGAAAGGGTGAATTAGTGCATTCTTTTGTATGCTGATTAAATCATTATATTGGAGGACTGCATTTCTTTTCTCCTAGTTTTTGGGTACTACATATTCATTAGTGGCAAAAAATTAGAGCAAATAGATGAATTTTTGTACCTTGGTAGAATATTGACTAAAGATTGTAAAATGAATGGAGAAATTTTAAGTTGTGAATGTCATTGAATCAAATGAAATGGAGCATTCAAGAATAATATCTGATAATACAAGAAATAATTTGATAAAAAGAATGAATGAATGTGGATTGCATAAGAAAAGAGAATGAATGTTACAAATACAGTATTTTGAACCAAAAAATGATAAAGCAGTATTTTGTTTGGTCATGTACAGGGAATAAGTGATAACCGTAAAATAAATATATGAAAGACGATTGCATAGGTTGGAAACATTAACTAGTTTAACACTAAACATTCATTAGTGTCAAAAAATTAGAGCAAATAGATGAATTTTTGTACCTTGGTAGAATATTGACTAAAGATTGTAAAATGAATGGAGAAATTTTAAGTTGTGAATGTCATTGAATGAAATGAAATGGAGCATTCAAGAATAATATCTGATAATACAAGAAATAATTTGATAAAAAGAATGAATGAATGTGGATTGAATAAGAAAAGAAAATGAATGTTACAAATACAGTATTTTGAACCAAAAAATGATAAAGCAGTATTTTGTTTGGTCATGTAGAGGGAATAAGTGATAACCGTAAAATAAATATATGAAAGACGATTGCATAGGTTGGAAACGAAGTCATGGCCAATGGCACAGAAAAGAAATACTTAAAAATTCTTATTTGAAAGCTAATAAAATGATGAATATATGTATATGTATGTATATGCATGACTAAGTATCAGTTGAAAGAGACATGACTGATATTTACCATAGAAGTGGCAGATCTGTGGGATTTCGTGCCATTTTTGGGACTGCTTCAACTATTCATATAGTGATGTGTAAGCAAACCATGTGCCATACAAAGCATTAGTCTCTTCTGTCTTCATTCCAAAATAATATTGGGTAAGAATTGATACCCCTAAAACCTCTCCATGCTAAGAATTGGGTGCAGTATCATTTCAGTGGAAATAAAAACATCAACTAGATTATATAGAAATAGTCAGTCAAGCAAAGCATTGGATTAATGGCTCGGTTCTGCTCAGATATCTCTTTTATAAACGCAATTTTTCCATTATGGCATAAAGAAAACAGTTTCTGGTTAACAATTTACTAGTTCATTTCCTTTAGATCTTTCTTGTGTATAATTTGGCTAATCGTTAGGTTATGTGAAGCTTTGGTAATTTAATAAATTGCAGTCATATAATGTATTTTCCCTTTATATTTACTTTTCCTCCAGCATAAGCTTTGTGTTCTGTTTTGTAACAGAAGTCATTCTATGACTGCATAGATTGAAATGTGGTACTGGAAATCCTTTTTATAGTCAAGCAATGTTCTGAAAAATAGGTTTTTCTACCTCTAAATTGCAGGGGTCATGGCTGACAATATAGGGATATCACCAGAGTGGATGGTACTGAAATATTAATCCTTTTCTTTCCATTTTGAAGTGTTGGAGTGAGGGAACTTAGATGAAAAACAGATTAGGATTCTTAATAGAGTGTTAGCATCCCTAATTTAATTACGAATGTTATGTCAGTTCTGTGGTGACTATGGATATATCATCTAAAATTGACCAGATAAAATGCATATAGTAGAGAAATAGAAATACAATGCAGTGTCGTAAAGCATTGCAGGTGTTGAATTATAATTACGGAGAAGTGACAGGCAGATAGGTAAGCATCCTGTACATTGTCTGAATCAATTTACATGAAACCTCACTCAAGGAAAAATATATAATAAGGTTGTGTCATGAAGGAAACAAACCATATTTTTCTGTGTTTCAAGATTTGATATAAGCTTTGCTTATGACCCCAAACATCAATCTCGTATGACTGATGTCCCAGAACAATTTAAGATCTACACCATGTACCACAAAATAGTATCCAGTTAATGTGCTGAGTAAGGGACTCTAGCCTTAGTTTAACTAATTTGAAAGCTCGTCCCCTTTGGCAATGCACCTATATTCTTTTAAACTTTGGGGGGGGGAGCAGAAAAATGTCCATTAACCACAGAGTGATAAGGAAACAATGGATGGCTTGAAAGAATTTCAAAATACCTTTGATTCAGTCTCACATACAATTTGCTTTAAATATTTTTTTAAGACAGATGAGAATTGTAGAGAAATTCATGAGTTGAACTTGTTTCCTATCTTTATTACAATTTGACTACCAGGCATGTAAAACTATTCAGTCTTTTATTGCATAATCATCATCTTCATCAGCACCAGCACCAGTACCATCATCATCTTAAATTGATCTGCAGTTTCCATGATTTAAATCTAAAGATGATATAAAAACAGAAACTTTAGTTAAGCTTTCACTGCTAATGGAATGCACTCTTAGTAAAACATTGTTGGAGAGCAATTTCTTCTTTCTCTGGAGACATCGAGCAAAACCATGCATCCAGATTCTCTTCCTCAAATTTAAAAGATCGTTTAGAAAGATCATTTGTTTCTGGATCCAACAAAGATTGCCCAGAAATTTTATCCAGTTGACTATTGCTTGACATCTTTCCTGGACAAGATTATCAGGTAGCATGTTTATGAGCATTCGGACAGCCAGGCTAATGTCAGAATGCATTTATTCCAAACAGGTCATGCCAGACCAACCTTGCTTCTCTCTTTGATAGAGCTATTAACTTTGTAGTTCAGGGGAATGCTGTAGAAGTCAGCCAAGCCTTTGACAAAAGGCCTTATGCTATAGACCTTAACAAAATGGTAAATTCTGACCAAGAGGATACTAGTCTTACATAGACTCACAGGCGGAATGATCATGCTCAACGAGTTTGTATTAATGATTCCACTTTAGTTTGGAAGAAAGTATTGAGTGAAATGCCAAGAACACTATTGTGGACATTTCATATCCAATCTGTGTATCAATGATGAAAGATCTGAGAAAACAGTTATAATTAACAATCCCTCCCTTCTCATCATACTCCTTCCCTACCCATCCTTTTAGCAAGGTTGATTTTTATAGTATTGTATTTACAATATGTTATCAGGTTTTATACAGTTTTATCTTCCAATATTGTAAGCCGCGCGACATTACCGTGCGGTAAGATGAACAGCTAATAAGTTTTACAAATAAAATAATGTATTCAGAGAACACAAAAATGGAGGAAGTACCAGTATTTTAGAGGAAAAATTAACAAGATCTAAATATACTTAAGCAGTGGCTAAAATGATTTTAATAGGGAAAAAAATTGGGAAGTTGATAAGAAAAATGTAAGGCACAAGTATGGTTGGAAGAAATGTGACTTTGCAGTAGGACAATTAAAAGAGATTTTAAAGGGGTGTCCATGGTGGGGAGCCAAAAGAACCAAGATGGTGGATACCATCTTTTTGACAGTATGTACGGGGGAGTGGGATTTTGATCCATAGCTTCACCACCTTCTGTCGTTTAATTATTTCATGAAAATAGCACTTAGAATCATGCAATTTTGAGCATTGCTTGCTTCAGCCTAAAGATATTGTCATGCAGATTCCCAATGTTATGAAAATTAAATATATATTTTGGGGCTGTGTTATAGTCTAACAGCTGCAGCATTGGAATAGGTAAAAGAATGTGAGAATTGCAGACCAGCAAAATCTGGTTTAGAAAAAAACACAGTAATGGAAGATGAATGTTCTTTGGTTCAGATGGCTGGCGTCAATGCACAGGATAGAAACTTTGGTTGTTATTCACATTGGAATAGTAGTGTATTTGAACCCACTGTCAACCAGGAGCCAATTAATTTTTAGCAGATACAATGTGTTCTGCTTCATCTATTCTGAAATCTTACTGATTTTTTTTTCTGCCATCAAAACGTGAATCCAGATAGCTGGTCTTTGGCCTATTGTATTGCTGTAACTTATGGATATATTACATGTTTAAAAACGATGAAAGGCTGAATTCTCTCTATATGTGTGATGAGGCCTTCGTGGAATAATGCTGCTTTTAAAAAGCCTTTTACATTTGAATCATAGCCAGGACACCAGCTTGGGTTCATTTATTCAATTTTGAAGCCTTCCCAGTTGGCAAGAATTATTTTTAGTAAATGCTGATTTGCTAAACATTGAGGCAAAAAGCCCCACTCTTTTGTAAGTTTTATCATGCCTATGTTTTTATCAGTCTTGGATCACAGCATGTCAGCAGTGGTAGCCCTTAAGAGGATGGACAGAAAGAAGGGTGTTATGTACTTAGTGTGATGTGATGGTGGTGGTGGTGGGATATAAATTTAAAGGGCCCCATAGGTTTCCTTGCAGGCATTGAAATTCTCAGCTAACACCTTCTGTTCCCTAGCAAACAGCTGAGTCTGGGTTCTTAATAGGAATGTCTTTGTTTGGATTCTGAAAGGCATTGTCTGCCTTATAATATAGACATATTAGTCTGCCTGTTCCTGTGGCTTAATAAAGTCTGGTAAACAGGCTTCCTTTAACACCAACTTTCATTTGATCTAGGCCAAGCATTTTTGTGGTGACAGGAGGCTGCTGAGACTTATCCTGGCAATTGCCTGGAGAGAATGTGATCAAAGGATTGGTCCTTTCCTCTCCAGTGACTTTTTGAAATAACAAATAGTAAATATCATACACCGAGAACAAGCATTTGCCACAAGCCATTTGTTTTCAGGCTGACCGAACCAAAATAGAAGGATTGTGATTTATTACCTAGTAAAGTCACAGAAATGAATCTCTCTCATTCAAAAGAGTTTCTCATCATTTTGTCAGTTTATCTGTTATTTCTGATGGCTATTTTTCCCCCCTCTGGTTCTTTTTTTTAATTAGTTTTCCAAGTTGTCATGTATAATATTGTTCTCAATAGATGAACTATATGTTGGATTCTGTCTATTGGACTCATGCTTAGAGGTTCGGAGGAGTCCCTTCTACACATATTGGAAAAAAATCATGGAGGTTGCATCAGCTTGGAGACTAGTTCTTCCACTGGTTACTTACTATATTTTTAAGACTATAAGATGCACCAAGGTTTTGAAGAGGCAAATTAAAAAAAAGTTTTTGCACTCTACAGACCTCCCCAAAATGGCCCATTTTTCATGAAAATGGGCCAGTTTTTCACGAAAACAGGCCCATTTTTTTAAAAAAAGGGCATGAATAGCTTTTAGGAGGCTTGTAGAGTGCTCCTGATGAATGGAGGGATCCAAAAACAAGCAAAAATGGCCATTTTCATGAAAATGGGCCCTTTTGTCAAAAAAAGGGCATGCATAACCTTTAGGAGGTTTATAGAGTGCTCCTGGGGGCTGGAGGGGCAAAACTGAGCAAAAAACTGCCAATTTTTCACTCATTTCTGCCCTCCCCAACAACCAGGAGCACTGTGCAAGGCTCCTAAAGGCTATGCACAGCCATTTTGGTAAAGGGGGTGAGGTTTTGGGAGGCAAAAAATGCTGTATTTAGTGTATAAGACGCACCCAGATTTTCAGCCTCTTTTTTGAGGGGAAAAGGGTGTGTCCTATGCTCCGAAAAATACGGTATATCTCTATCTCTTACCCTCTCAAGTTTGTAGCATATAAAAAGGAGCAGTAAGCATCTGCTAATCTATGAAAATAGGATGTCTCTTTCATTGTGGAATGGATCAAATTTCAATGCTACTTTCAAGCTAATCTATGAGGTCCAATATTTTTTCTTAACTGTATAATAATTTAGTCAATCTAAGTTATTTCTAATTAGATACCATTGAAAGCGAGGGACGCGGTGGTTCAGGGGCTAAGATGCTGAGCTTGTCAATCAAAAAGGTCAGCAGTTTGGTGGTTTGAATCCCTAGCGCTGCGTAACGGAGTGAGTTCCCATTACTTGTCCAGCTTCTTCCAACCTAGCAGTTTGAAAGCATGTAAAAATACAAGTAGAAAAATAGGGACCACCTTTGGTGGAAAGGTAACAGTGTTCCGTGCACCTTCGGCGTTTAGTCATGCCGGCCACATGACCACAGAGATGTCTTTGGACAGCCCTGGCTCTTCAGCTTTGAAACGGAGATGAGCACCGCCCCCTAGAATCAGGAACGACTAGCACGTTTGTGTGAGGGGAACCTTAACCTTTACCATTGAAAGCAGTGAATACTATGAGCATTTAGTCCTGCTGGTTTCAAAGTTCAGCTAGCTTTGTCTAGATTCAATAGTTGTCTTTTATGTCTTTTATATCAAAGTATTTTACTTATAGGGCTACAACCACTCAAGCCAAACTCAAGAGTCTGGCTATATATGAATGTCTGGAAAATGCTAGTCCAGAGGATAGAAGCTGAGAAAGAGAAGACATACTTTCTTGGTCCCACAAAATGACAACATCTACCAAGTTACTGCTACTATCACCTTGTAACTAGGCTGCCACATACTTTTTGGTCTCAGAATAGCTTAGGATGTGAACTGGTTCAGACAAATACAGAGTTGAGATGTTAATTAAAGGGTCTCATCCTGCCGCACCATCATAAGAGAAAATCCTTTCTCATCTAAGTCCTTGATAATATATCATATAACCCTTTTAAAGTCACTGAGCTGCAAAGTCATCTTCCTTTGTCTGGACCAGCTGGCTTTATTTAAAGAATTTTGCTTTAAAAACTATTATCTAAAGCTGAGCTAAGTTTTTAACCCAGGATTCCCAGAGTCGTTGCTCTTGTTTACTGGAATTTTTGTATGTGTATTTTGAGTCTTTCATCAGGAACGCTCACATCCTGAGAAGAATGTGATTGGATGAGGTAAGTCACTATTTTCTGTGGCTCATAATCCTCATTTCCTTTATTTTGTTTTAACTAAAAGCCTATGTATCCATGGGGATCATGAATTAGCATGTGATCTTACATTGTTTAGAAGTGGGAATATTATATCTGGGGTTCAAAATTCAGACAATAGCAAGGGATTAGAGCTTTCCTTTTTGCCGCTACATAGTTGTTGAGATAGATTTTTGCAGCATAGACCTGTGTGTGTTATCCTGCTCAGGAGATCCTGCAATACAGCATCATCATGTAATCACTGTAAAATGACTTTTTCTAAAACAAATTCATAAAAAATAAAGCAACCAGGTAACTAGTCAACAACAAAGTAAGATGTTGTGATTATAAAAGCTTGCAATCTCGACCTTTTTCATTCCTTTCTGCCAAATTTCAAACAAAATGCAAAGCTCGCTCTCTGGTCATTCCATTTAAAAGTTATTTCTCCTGCATTTAAAACAGACTAGTAAGTCTATTTAAACACCAATTTCCCAACTAGTGGAAAAAAGAGGGAAGGTAAGCATTTGCCCTGGAATATGCTAAATTTAAGAGAAGAGGTAAGTGATACAGATAGTCCTCAACTTACAACCTTTTGTTTCGAAGTTACAGCAGCACTGGAAAAGTGACTTAAGAACATTTTTCACATTTATTGCAGCGTCCCCTGGTCACTGGATGCAAATTGAGGGGCTTGGCAACTGGCTCATATTAATGATGGCTGCAGTGTCTCTGGGTTATATCCTTACCTTTTGGGAACTTCTAATAAGAAAAGTCAATGGGAAAGCCAGATTCACTTTACAGCCATGTTACTAAGTTAACAACTGCAGTGATTCACTTAACAACTGTGGCAAGAAAGATTGTTAAATGTGTTAACAGCTGCTAGAATTGTATTTGCTAAAAACTGGAAAAATGAGAAATTACCAACAGAGGAAGAAATTGTTCGGAAAATAATGGACTGTGCTGAAATGAGTAAACTTACATTTGAAATTAGAGAACTAGAGGATGAGCAATTCTATAAAGTATGGGATTTGTTTTATCAATGGCTGGATAAAAAAACCTGGAAATGAATCTTTTTTTTTCCTTTATCTTATCTTATATGTAATAATAATAGAAAGCTATACTTAATGTTTTGAAAAAATTTCTTTTTCTTTTTTCTCTTTCTATATATGTTAAGCTTTTACTATGAAACAGACTACTTACTTATACGGTATAAGAATAATAATGTATTTAATGTATAAGAGTGAGATGATTTAAATTGTTAGGTATGATTGTAGCTGGTGACATTTTATAATATAAAATGAAATAACGATGATATAATGAATAATGGATATAAATATAGATTGAAATACCACATGGATTGACAATTAATAATGGAAAATTATATTTGGAGTCGTGGATGACTGGAAATTCTATGGTTAACGGAAAGTAGAAATGTGTAATATGAATTAATGGGAATTCTTTGACTTAATCCTTATTCTTATCTCTTAGAGATTGGTGATACAATTTTATAAAGACTTAGTATTACCTAGTACAGCGATGGCGAACCTTTTTTGGCTCGCGTGCCACAAGTGGGGGGAGCGCGGGGGGGGTCGTGTGCGGGCGTGCCGCACCCATAATGCAACGCGCCCCCAGTGCGAATGCGCACACAACGCGCCCATTTTTGCATGATTTTTTCGCCTTCCCCAGGCTCCAGAGGCTTTATAGGAGCCTGGGGAGGGCGAAAAGAGCCTCCCCCGCCCCCCCGGGAGGCTTCAGGGACCGTCCCGAGGCTTCCCTGAAGCCTTCGGAACACTTAAAACCACCCTCCGAGCAACCCGGAAGTGACTTCCGGGTTGCTCGGATGGTCGTTTTAAGCGCTCTGAAGGCTTCAGGGAAGCCTCGGGACGGTCCCTGAACAGGCACGAGACGTGCGTCTCCATCGCCCGGGCCCAGATCGCCTCCGCTGCACGACACCTCAGGCTTGGCGTCCTTGCGCCCGGCCTTCACATCGCTGCCGCCGCCGCCGCCAGGGCGGGCTCGGCCGAAGGGAAGTCCGTCAGGCTTCGGCCGCACCGCCCTCGCCTCCTCCTCCTCCTCCTCTAGCCGCGCCATCGCAAGGATTAAGGCGAAAGGGGGGGGCGGGGAAAGCGAAGGGGGCTTTGTTGTCCTCCTTCTCCTTCTTTCCCCCTCCGGCTCGAACGCGGCACAGGGGCCCGGCAGGCAGCGAACGAGTCGGAGCCTGCCGACTGGAGGAAGAGGGTGAGAGGCGGGTCTTGTGAACGGCGGCAGCAGCGGCGACAATAGTCGCAACTCGGCTGCCTGCCGCCTTTCCCCTCCTTTGTCTCCCAGCCGGGGCGGCCCACCGCCGAGTTACGACTATTGCCGCTGCTGCTGCCGCCATTCACAGGACCCGCCTCTCACCCTCTTCCTCCAGTCGGCAGGCTCCGACTTGTTCGCTGCCTGCCGGGCCCCGGCGCCGCGTTCGAGCCGGAGGGGGAAAGGAGGAGGAGAAGGAGGACAACAAAGCCCCCTTCGCTTTCCCCGTTTCCCCCCCTTTCGCCTTAATCCTTGCGATGGCGTGGCTAGAGGAGGGGGAAAGGAGGAGAAGGAGGACGACAAAGCCCCCTTCGCTTTCCCCGTCCCCCCCTTTCGCCTTAATCCTTGCAATGGCGTGGCTAGCGGAGGGGGAAAGGAGGAGGAGGACGACAAAGCCCCCTTCGCTTTCCCCGTCCCCCCCCTTTCGCCTTAATCCTTGCGATGTAGTAAGGGAAGCCTCCGGATGTTCCCTGAAGCCTCCGGGGGGGGAGGCTCTTTTCGCCCTCCCCAGGCTCCTATAAAGCCTCTGGAGCCTGGGGAAGGCGAAAAAATCATGCAAAGCCCCCTTCGCTTTCCCCGCCCCCGCCCCCTTTCGCCTTAATCCTTGCGATGTAGTAAGGGAAGCCTCCGGACGTTCCCTGAAGCCTCCGGGGGGGGGAGGCTCTTTTCGCCCTCCCCAGGCTCCTATAAAGCCTCTGGAGCCTGGGGAAGGTGAAAAAATCATGCAAAGCCCCCTTCGCTTTCCCCGCCCCCGCCCCCTTTCGCCTTAATCCTTGCGATGTAGTAAGGAAAGCCTCCGGACGTTCCCTGAAGCCTCCGGGTGGGTAGGCTCTTTGCGCCCTCCCCAGGCTCCTATAAAGCCTCTGGAGCCTGGGGAAGGCGAAAAAATCATGCAAAGCCCCCTTCGCTTTCCCCGCCCCCGCCCCCTTTCGCCTTAATCCTTGCGATAGCGCAGCTAGAGGAGGAGGAGGAGAGGGCGGCGCGGCCGAGGCCTGACGGACTTCCCTTCGGCTGAGCCCGTCCTAGCGGCGGTTGCGGTGGCGGCGGCAGCGATGTGAAGGCCGGGTGCAAGGACGCTGAGCCTGAGGCTCCGCCCGGCGGAGGCGATCCGGACCAGGGCAATGGAGACGCACGTCTCGTGCCTGTTCAGGGACCGTCCCGAGGCTTCCCTGAAGCCTTCAGAGCGCTTAAAACGACCATCCGAGCAACCCGGAAGTCACTTCCGGGTTGCTCGGAGGGTGGTTTTAAGTGTTTCGAAGGATTCAGGGAAGCCTCCGGACGGTCCCTGAAGCCTCCGGGGGGGCAGGGGAGGCTCTTTTCGCCCTCCCCAGGCTCCTATAAAGCCTCTGGAGCCTGGGGAAGGCAAAAAATAGCTTTTAAAAAGGTGAACTCAGCTGGCCAGCGTGCGCATGTGCGCTGGCCAGCTGACAGGGCAGCGCCTCGCGTGCCCTGACAAATGGGTCCGCGTGCCACTTGTGGCACGCGTGCCATAGGTTCGCCATCACGGACCTAGTAGATAATTATGGATGTAAGGAAACAAGGGTTGTCACAAATGAAAGAATATTAATGGTAACCTGAACACACAATGCTCAATGAAATATTTAATTATGTTTAATGGATAATCAGTGACTTTATTCTTAATTGTAAAAACCGTTGCACAAAAACTTGTAACCAAACGACATGCTTGATGAAATTGTGTTTTTTCTTTTTCCTCCTTGCTCTTGTTCTGTATGTGTTGTTTTGTCTTTTTTAAAGAAAAATAAATAAATTTTTTTTAAAAAAAGAAAGATTGTTAAATGGGGCAAAATTCACTCAACTCCTGTTTTGCTTAACAATGGAAAATTTGGGCTCAATTGTTGTGGTAAATTGAGGACTACCTGTAATAGTACACTGTTGGAAGATGTGAAGCACCAGGATAGAGCCAGATCATCATAGACAACATCTATATGATCATCAATAGTGAACATTGGCTTAACAGGACATAATTGATCAATCAATATGCTAAAAATAAGAATTTTTTGAAGCACAGGTCTAGGGGCTTAATGTGGAGCACCTAAACTTTTCATGTTCCTCCCAGTCTCCTCAGTTTTATGCTCTAAGCCCGTGATGGTCAATCTATGGCACACGTGCTGGAAGCGGCACACAGAACCATTTGGTGCAGGATGTGCAGACTCACTGGCTCTTCTTCCACATTCCCTGCACACACGCACCCTGGTTAGCTGGCCTTCGCACATGCGGGAGTGCCAGAACCCTGAAGAGCAATATTCCGGTGTGCATGTGGGCGCCGGCACCAAAACCTACGGATTTACAGCTCACACATGCCTGACAGCCAGCTGTACATCGAGGCGCACCTGTGCCAGAAACCAGAAGTTCATGCCATTTCTGGCATGCAGGTCGGCACGCGGTGACGTAAAAGGTTAGTCATCACTGCTCTAAGCACTGGTCTTCAGCAAGACCCCAGATTGCACAAAAAGCTACATATGGTATTTATTGATATTTATTTTAAATGAAGTTGTATTTGCGATTGAGATTAAGAGGCTTTGGAAGCATGCATGTTTGGCTCAGGATAAGGTTATTTTCCTTGATGGCCAAATTAGACCCCTTGTCCCTAAAGTCATATCCATCCCTTTGCTCAAAAAAATTAGGTGACCATGTTTTAAAGAAAGAAATGTTCTGTTTAAGGACTTTCAGAGGAAAATGGGATGAGCTGATTGATTGATTGAAAGAGACAGGGTAAAAAGGGGGCAACTGATGAGAAGAAATGAATAATATGAACACTGAAAGCTTTGCATGAATGGATTTTAAGATCCTTCCATGCTTACTAATAGGGTACGTTTTTACATATTTTTACTTTGAATCATAATATTGTAGGAAGTTATCACCTAGCCCTCTCCCAGGAAAATGAAATATCTAGGAAATATTGATAAGGCAGAATATTATATTTTCCTGGATGTGAAAAAGGGAGAAACACATTTTAAAAAACTAAATTCCTGCAGCTTCCTGCCCATCCCCACTTTGTCAATGGGCCATTAAGAAGGCCAAGCTAGTCCACTTTACATAATAAAGAGTTATCCTCTTCAGCTGTGATGGGATTAAGGCAGGATAATATTGCCTTTTACTCAACTGACCACATGGCATCTAAACTCAATCAAACCTGAATTCAAAACTCACCCTAGAGGGTTGCCCTTGCATGGGCCCACGGGAGTCTGGCAACCAATCAGAATACATTTCTTACACAGGAACAGGAAACAGATAGGTGGGGCAGAACAGATTATAAAAATCCCTGCAAGCCCTTCTTCACCCCTGCTCTTCTCTTCCCTTCTCTTCTTCTCCACCAACATTGAAGCATGTGATCACCTTTTCTGTTCAGGACTCAGGCCATGTGGTCCTGTCTGTCCACCATTAAAACCATCTTTCCAAGCAGCCTCCATGTCTCCAGTGTCTTTTTCCCCACTTGGAGCCGAACCCAGAAGGACATTTCTTCCAACAATATCTACAAATATTATTCTACTTTCTAGAAAATACGTTGGCCAGTATCATGATATCAATATAAATTATCAGAATCTGTGTGTAAGAGATTAAAGACGGTCAGACAAGAGGAACATGTCAGGTAAAAATAGAAGCTAAAAATGAGATTAGCTAAAATAAAGCAGAAGTATTTTCTTATGAAAAGTAATTGCCTGGTACATATGTTTGAGAGAATGGTAGGTGTGATAAGGAAAAAAAAACCCTTTCAGAATCACTTTTAAAATTGGATATATCCAATCTTTACAGGAATAAATGCAATAACTGAACTGTATGATTAAATGTTGAGACAGCTGGTTATCATGTATAGCTGTTCAATCTTGCAGCAACTGTTGCTCAGGAGAATTTAAACTTTTTGTCCACTTTCATTGCATTCTAATTAGTTTATGGGAGATTAAAAATTTGAATGTAACAGTCAAAATGGGAAAATAGAGCTCAGTTGTGGCCTATGTGAAGTTTTACTCCTTGGTATCTAGTTAAAAATAAGTGAGATATATGTAATGATGTGTCCACTGATTTGAAAGTTGCTGACATTAGAAGCACACATTGCTGTAGAAGAAGGACTACATTTGTTCTTTCATGGGGCAGTTTCAAAAGCTTGCAAACAGCCAATAGCAAAATAAAGCAATGGACTGAAATGCATTCATTATGAGAAATAAAATTTAAATGTCTATTCTATAAATATGAGCTGCATTGGGGAAAAAAATAAAGCTAACATCAAAGCCTGCAAAACAACCATTGGCAGATTTACTCCATTCTCTAATTGTTTTCCTGATGTATTTTTTGTTTGTTTTTGTTCCAGTCTGAGCAAGTCTATGGAATAGTAGAAGCAAAGATCTGCATTTGTTTGGAGGGGAGATGGATGATTTACAAGTTGATGTGTTCTTTTTTATAATTAATAAGCATTTCCTTAATACAAAAAGGCAGCAGTAGGTGCCCATTATAGGGCAGATGGGAAGATAAGTGTGTTTTAGAGGAAGAATACTACTTTATCACTGCATTGAATGCATATTATTAGTAATTTAGTTTCATGTAAAACATTTCATTTTCCCCACTGTTTCACCAGCATCTGTGACTTGGAAAATTATCCTCTTTCCTATGTGGCATTTCTGTAAGATTGAAAGATGAAGAGATACTTGGCAGCAGCTGTTAACCCACCTGTGGTGACAGCTTCTGTTTCATTTCAGTTACAAAATTCTCAAGCCATCAGACAAATGTTTACTTGTCCACAATTAAAGGCACTACTTGGTCTGTTGAGATCCAGGGAGAAAGGAATGTCAGAGTTTTTCAGCAGGGAGACCAGCACTATTCTTAGTCAAATATTGCACCAATATGTCTGCTCTGAAAGAAAGAATGGCAGATAATGACAGGATAATACCGGCAAGCCTGTGGCTTGGAATGCATGGGCCAACCCTACTCAATGATTAAACTTATTCCTTTCTATGTGAACATCCACAGAGAAAGCTATCATTGTAAAAACTATTTAATTAAAAGGGAAAAGTTAGCAGAATAACATGGAACACACTACAACAGCAGCAGCATTATATGGGTGAGCAGACATAGAAAGGAAGAAAATGAACTAGCTCCTACCTCAAGAAATGAAATATCTCACAAAATATTTGCCAAAAGTAAATAGAAGAAATGAAAGGATGCTAATCCTCAGATTGAAGTGCTGCTTTAGTTGTTGTTGTTTTTTTAAAGAAAGCTTATTCTTAATCTATTTTCAAACTTTCTCTGAAATGGAAAAACGTAACCAATCTCTCAACACTTCTAACATTGTTTTATAATAGATGTTTAAATCACTGAATAACACCAATCAAGTTACCTCACTTTTTTCTATATCAATGCTGATATTTAGGATGCTGTATTCATGACCACCAATGGAAGAGCCTGAAGGGTCAGGTAAGACACAGATCATCCTGGAAAAGCTCTATCTATTGTATGTGGTTACTAAAAGTTGGTAGCCTACCTATCACTTTACAGTTCCAAAATAGCAGTAAATCATTACTTGTTCTGGCTGACCAATGGCTGAGTGTGTTTTGAGGGCTCATCCCCATTGGTGAAAATGTACCAAAACTTCAAATAATTCACCCTCAAGAAAAATAATTTGTTTTCATTTTGTTTCTACTATGTATAAAAGAGAATTCAACAATTTCTTAGAGTACTTCCTGCTAATTCAATCTCGAAGCTAGAATTCCAGATAAGACGCTACTGTATGACTGAGGTGATTTGTAGAGATCCTAGGTACCTCATTAGAAATATAGTGGTATATTCTAAATCTAATTGCAATGGAAGACAATGTAACTAATTTAAGAAAATTTAAATAAATGTAAGCTTAGTGTGCTATGAGTTGAAAAATCAATCACTGAGCAATGTTTGAAAAATTGAGATTGGCCATCAAATCAGTTGTAATGTACTAGAGCTGGCAGGGCTAATGGCTTTTTTATTTGAGGAAATAATTAACATTCTGGCTTTGGAGATACAATTTTACTGAGTATACTGAAGCTTTCTATAATGTGTTGGAGGTACAAAATTGATGGAGGAAGTAGTGGATCAAGTTTCACTCCATCTGTATCTACTGGTCTGAAACTAATCTTCAATATCAAATGTACCTGAAAGAGTTACAACAGAGGAAAGGAAATACATTGAAAAATATGATTAAAACATTTATTGGCTATTTTAACAGTAGTTGGATATTGTTTAATCTAAATTTAATAATTTATTTATGACTATTTGCTAAACTACAGAGATACCAAAGGAAAGTTTGTCTTGTACAAACCAAGCTGAGTATTAAATTCTGGATTGAAATCAAATTAATTAGAATAACATTTACATTTCCTACAAATGCCAACACTAGCTATTCTTTTTTAAAATCTAAAGCCACGTTATAATGAAAAGGCTAAGGCCAGAAAGAAGTATTGGTGAATGAAAATGATAGTATCCCTTAATCTTGGTCTTTAGACACAGAGTCACTTCATTTGGAGCTGGTAAGATGTCTTCTGTACAAGCTTGAAATGTCACAGTCATTTTGAATGACCCTGAAGAGAAGCTAGGTTTCCCCATAGCTTTCCCAAATGAAATGGCAAAGGCTGTGATGGAATATGATCACTTCAAATAGAAAGAAATTGCAGTGTAGTTTTACTGGTGATAAATGGTAAAGGCTATAAAGTATTTGGCTTTAAAGCAAAGGAGAAGTCTCTGCAGAGCCTTTAGAATGAAATGTTTCTGATGGAAGTGACGTTATGAATTTTTAGTCTAATATGAAAAGTTTTAGATATATTAGAATCAGTGACGTGCGGTGAGGTTTATGACTGGTGAGGCACTGACACAGTGCTGAGTTTCAAATATTTTTAGACTTGTGGACTTCAACTCCCAGAATTCCACAGCCAGGCATGCTCAGTTCCAATTTAAAGCGACAGCATTTGTTTTTCTCCTTTGCTCCTTCTTTCTTTTTCTTTTTCTTCTCCTTCCCCTCCTTCCTCCCTCTCTCCCTTCCTCCCCCTCTCTCAAACACACACACACACACACACACACACACACAAGTTGGATTGGACTATCTCTCCTACCCCTTCCCTCTCTCACTCACTCTCAAACAAACCCCCCCCCCCCACACACACAAAAGTTGGATTGGATATCTTTTCCAGTGGCTTGAAAGCAGCTCCTCTGCCACCACCACCCCCATTCCCCTGCTGCCTTTCCCAAACACCTCCACCATTGCATATGCAGCCTGCTGTCTGGGTGGGAAATGTCTGGAACACAATAAAGCCCACCCACCACCTCCTACTGGCAGGCTGGGGTGAGAGGAGAGGCAGAGAAGCCAGAGGGGAGCCGAGCCGAGCCTTCCAAAAGAAAGAGGCTGGGGGGAAGTGTGTGTACTACAGCATGGCTCTTTGCCTGGCTTCCTGCCTCCTCCTGTGGTCTCCTCAGTGCTCGCTTGTGCTCTCCCTCCCCAAGTGTAGTTTGATTGCAGGTGGAGCCATGTTGCCTTTTCAAACTTGTAATCAGTGAAGCTGGGCTAGATTTTTATATAGTTTTATCCAGCTGTGTGTGTGTGAGAGAGAAATGAATGGGGGCCTGGGGAGGAAGTCACTACACTTGGGGAGGGAGAGCACCAGTGAGGTTAAGCAGAGTCATCCACGGTGAGGCAGCAAGTAGCTCAGCTTTTTCCTTTTCCTTTTTTTTTTCATGATGAGAGTGGTGAGGCTGTGCCTCACTTGCCTCACCTGACTGCACGTCACTGATTAGAATTATCACCAAAGAGGGTGGGGAGCTACAATTCTCAAGCAAGAAATATGTAGGCCTTCATACTTCTACATTGTTTTACCTTTTGTTTTGGCAAAATTTCTTAGTCTGGAATTATATTTTTTTCCCCACAGAATCTTTTTTAGAAAAATAACTAGACCAATTATATTTGCATATAAAGAAGGTGGTGGAGACACCTACTCATACTATTCAAGATGAACTATAATTGTAGCACAGATTTATCCATTTACCTGCTTGCTGGCCTAGCCTACTGCTCTCTCCTCCTTTGCAAGACTTCCTGAACTCTGTCTATGCTTGAAGATGTGGCAGCTTGAAGGTTTTGGAAACTTGAAAAACAAAAGCAGACAGTAGGAACAGTTTTGATAGACAGTACCACCAACAGCAGAATCTAGCAGCAGATGCCTTGACAGAGTCAGGAAGCAGCTGTCTGGTGACTAGACCATACTGAGAAACGGGGACTAACAGCACATTCCTTGCAGTCAAGGTCAGCAGCAAGTGGCTGTAAATTACCCCAATTATAAAAGTCAATGTGTTGTAGAGGTGGGTTGCTACCAATTCACACCGGTTCAGGTGAACTGGTAGTGAAAATTGCAACTGGTTCACCAAACCAGTAGGGTAGGCTGGTTCCCCAGTTGCTGCGACATGTTTTTTTTTTGACATTTTTAATGTTCTGCGCATGCGCAGATCTATTTACAGGCAACTGCGCAAATCGTGTGTGCACCAAACTGGCAGTAATGCCAGCAGAAACCCACTCCTGATGTGTTGCTAGGGGTGACAACACATCCTGAGTGATAAGTAAGCAGAGCCTGGTCAGGTGGGAAACCATTATAGGGCTCCAAAGGTCTGAGTAAGATCAAGACCTTAGTAGACACACTAACTCTTGGGAATAGGAGTAAGACTAAAAAAAAAAAATTAGCATATTTTTTGGAGTATAAGATTCTCCAAAGTATAACACACACTTAGCTTTTGGGGAGGAAAACAAGAAAAAAAATCTGCTCTGCCTCCCAGCAATTTGCCTCCTTGCAGCAAACAGCAAGTTTTAGTTTCAATTTTCAGTTTTGGGCCTCCCAATGACCCTCTGTTTCAGGCTGCAGAGATTGTCATAGCCTATCGCTGTCTTTGCATCTTATTTTCAGCCTCTGCAGGCCCTGTTTTCGGCCTCCACGTGTCCCACTTTCTGCCCGTTCTGGGCAACAGGGATCAAACTGGGCAGAAAATGGGGCATGCAGAGGCCAAAAATGGGGTGTGTGGAGGCGGCGATAGGCAATGACAATCCCAGCAGCCTGAAACAGCTGATGGTCAGTAGGCTGATCCAACTGACAATCGGCTGCTTGTGCTAATCAGGCTGTGCTGAAGGTGAAGCTGAAACTGAAACAGGCTGTTTGTTGTTTGCTGCAAGGAGGCACATTGCTGGGTGGCAAAGGCCACAGGGTGGGTGCTGGAGGGTGGGCAGGGCTATATTCAGTGTATAAGACGCACCCAAATTTTCACCCTCTTTTAGGGGGTCTTTTAGTACATCTTATACTCCAAATAATACAGCATTTTTTGGGGAAGGTCTAACACTACCTTTAAAAAAACTGGGTTGTGAAAAAAACTGGGGAAGGAACAGGATAGAGAAGTAAACTCTGCTGCCTGTCAGTAAAGCTCCACACCCATGAGATTAGAGCCATTCTACCTGTATGTTATACACACTAGGAAAAAATTACAACAGCATCACATGATCCTCTTGTTATTCCAGGAAGCATTTGAGAAGGCTAGCTTTTGAAAAGGAATTGGAATGCTATCTCAATTTTTTCTGGTGGCTATTTTTGGTCTTGAAAAAAATGTCGGTGGGAATGGAATGCCATTCCCATTTTCTGACAGCATAATTTATGGTTGTATGTCTCACAACTCTAAGGGAATAAGTTGCTGCATAATTCAATCATATTTTTGTGTTTTCTTTTAATTCCCAGAAAGTAAAGAAGCCATAGAAATTCACTGACATAATCATATTCAAAGAGGTACTATACATGCACTGAAAGGAAACCTGGATAAAACTCCGAGAAATCAAAAAAAGGAGCAAGAAAGTCCCCATCTCAGATACACTTTTAAGAAAAGAAGGAGGAAAGCTTTACTGTTTTTGCTTTTGGTATTTGTTCATCTGTACCTTAGGAATGACCAAAAGCAAAGTGAGAAAAGAAGAATGCCACCCACACAAACCTCATTATAGCCTATGTGAGAAGAAGCAATTCAGATTAAAGAGCAGTGGGCTGAAATTAGAAATCATTCATTTCTTTTGTTTTATTGTGCTTTTCTTTTTGTGCCTTTCAATATTCTTCTAGTTCTCTAACTTTGAGGTATATAACACAAACTTCATGTTTACCATTTGGCCAAGATCAAGTGGTTGCCACTTTTTTTTAAAAGAAATTACAAAAAGAACTTATCCAAGGAAGATATATACCACTCTGTATTACTGAAGTGACTCTTCCCAGGAGTTGGGAAGAGAGTCTGGTAAAGATATGAGTAGATAGTTTAGAGATGCCCTAGTAGGAGCCAGTATAATTCACAAATGCTTAAAATAAATAGTTTTGAAAGAGCACATGTAATTTGTGTGTGGAGGGGTGTACCAGGTGAAATGCATTTTAATCGGTTGCTGAATGCTGCATTCAAAGTTTTCTTTGTAAACAGTCAACCCCTTTGGGATAGTTGCAAAATAATACTGATGTAATGATAGCTAGAGCGTCTATACAATTACATATGTTAGATGTTAAGTTTTTTTTTTCTGACAGTTAGCTAAGAGGAAAGCTACAAAAATATCTGCAAGGAAAAGTTAACAGCTGTTCATTTCTCTCAGTGGACAAGTAGATTAAGATGAATTCTTCAGACACCCCTAATGAGTGTATGTAAAAGAATGAATTTCAAGAAATGGTGGCATCTGTCATAGTTGATGCATGGCTGAGAACCTCCACATTCAAATGGACTTGAATAGCTGAATTTTAATAAGGGTTTTCCTCCACCAGTATATGTTTTGCATGCATAGAAAGACCTCAAATCCAGTTGGAGCTTGATATGGCTTGTTTTTAATGCTCCTTAATGTCACTTATCAAACTCCTTCATGACATTTAGAAAACTCATTCTTCTGTGCATTTGTTTTCCAAGATGTCAGCAAACATAAAACTAGCTGAGGATGAAAATGTTTCAAGAGAAAGGACAGGGAATAGAAAGAAAAAAATACATTGCTTCTTATGGATCAATCTATGCATATATACACACAAACACACATACACACACAAACACACACACACACATATATGCACACATTTAATTGTGCATAATATACTTCATTAACTATCCTTCAAGCTGACTAATTATACCAGATGGTATAATTTGGGGAGTACTTGGCTTCCCATTAATTATCATTCTACTACTTACTGAAAAAGGTATAATTCTTTATTTAAAAAGTGAACAGTTTAATAAAAATTAAAGTTCTTGTCCAATACTGAACATTTTGATACCTTATGTTGTTTTGTAATGAATAAGTATACACTCAAACAATAAAGGTCCTTCCATTTGTTTCATTAGAATTTTAGATTCAGATTATGTAAATTAGGATTACATGTACAAACCAAAACATAGTTTTCTGAAGCTAAATTGAGCAGTAACAATACTTTCAACCCTGAAGTAACAATACTGCACGTACCTCCATGAAGACATAATTCCTGGCGTGAAACTTGACTGAAAAGAATTTAGATAATCCATTTCCTTCAGAGCCTTTAATCAGAGGTGGTAGTCAGCCAGTTCTGACAGGTTGTGGAGAACCTGTAGTAGAAATTTTGAGTAGTTTGGAGAACAGGCAAATAGGCTGGCCCCAACCCCACTGCCTCCCAGCTGATCTTCTTTTGTTGCCCTGAACAGGAGAATGGAACCAGAAAGCAGGTTAGTGGGGTGGGGAGGGAATGGAATTTTTTATATATATATTAAAGATTTTATTGGTTTTTTAAAACATTTATGGGGAAAGTGTACAAAGGTACATAGAAAATTTTGGCAGCTCCCGTGCTAGTGGTAGAAATCCCTCCAAATCTCACATTGTTTTCAATTTGAAAACAACGTATAAAAGATAAGCATAAACAGAATTCTTACATTATATCAATCATGTGTTCAATCATCCCGTTCTTTGTCACTTTCTAGTATATCAACAATTACAATAATATTTCAAATACATTTATTTTTGTGATCTGAGCCTTTTCGATATTGCTCCCTCCTTCCTGTCTCCAGATGGTGCCACGCCCTCCTCCCCCATATCCTGTACATTGCTGCATTTTTCACCACCTCCCTTATTTTCATCCTCTAGGAGAGAAAAATGTTTTTAGTGAAGGCTTCAGCCTCTTCCACTGCGTTAATTCTAATTCTGTTTCCCTCCCAGAAAATCAGCATTCCCTCTGGCAATAACCATCTGAACCAAACTCCTTTATTGTATAATTTCTTTGATAAGGAAGAATACTTCCTCCTTCTTTCTCTAATTTTTTTTGGAATTTGCTTAAGAATGATAATTTCTTTATCTTGGTATTTTAATGGTCCCTCCCTTTGGGCCCCTAGCACCTCATCCCTCATGGTCCTCCTAAAAAATTTAACATGTACCTCCCTTGGAACGTTATGGGTTCTAGCATATGCTGAATTGATCCTATAGACCAGATCCATATCCCACCACAACTGTTCTTTATATGTCTTGATATATTCTGCTAAGATTGTACTCATGATATCTTTAAGATTTTCATCCTCTGTTTCTGGTAGGTTCTGGAATCTGAGAAAAAAGGACATTCCTTCAAGTTCTATTTTTGCCATAAAGTTATCCAGTTCTAAATTTTCCTTCCGGACTGCCTAACCTCCCTATCCAGCCCAGCCACCCCTCCTCCAACAAAACAATTCTCTGTTTATTTTCTGTAATATGATGTTGTACCCCTCTGAGTTCGTCTTTGAGATCTGCCACCTCCTTCTTCAGCTCATTTTGACCCCTCATAATTTCCTGAAACATTTGGTTGACAGATAATTCTTTTGAGCTCTCTCCAGCCCCTTATTTTTGTAACAATGAAGTAATTTTAGTCAGCTGCATGCTTGGACTGGAGGTTGCCGAGGCAGGAGCCGAGAATGACTTGCCCGTTTGTGGCTTTTTAGGTCCCATTTGTCTGAATTCAGAGATGATAAGTCTTTTACAAAGAAAATGGCGTCAGCGGAGCGTGCAGCCTGGCTGATCCAAGCTGGCAGGCAAATCCGAAAGTGAGAAGTTAGTTCTCCTTCACTGTTCCAAGGCACAGAGATACACCAAAAAGGGGAAAGTCAAATAATCAAAATCCAGAAAGACCACACAATAGGAGAGGTCCAGAGCACCTTCAGGGGAGGTTTTAAGACAATACCAGAGATTTTTTAGCTTCAAAAGGCAGAGTTCATTTATAAGTACAAAAACGAAGAAGGGGGGGAAGCCATCTTGACTCCTCCTTTCACAGGGAGAAGGGCAAAAGTTTCCATTCTTTAAGAAAACAGCTCAGCAATCCCCTCTTGCAACTGTGATTTCGATCTTTCTCACATAGTTAATTCAAGTGGCAAGTCAGCCTTTGTTCTCTCTCCATTCCGATGTGGAAAGAGATAGTTTGAATGCCGCTTTGTCCAAGGGCAAAAGAAGAAAAACACCCTCCTCTAATCTTCGGTTTAAATAGATTGAACACGAACTTACAATAGTCTGCTGCTTATCCGTTAACGATAGTTGAGATTAGGAAGGATCCTCCACCACCAACATTTCGGCTACTCTTCCTCTGCTTGACTCATTTCTCCTGGAGCCCATTCGGCAAAGGGGCAAATATGCCCACACTTTTCGCTCCCTGGCTCCTGGGGCGAAGCAGGAAACACCCCCACCGGCTGCCGCTGAGTCTGGGGGGTTCCGACAAGCCGCCCTGCGGCAGGAGACCCCTCCAAGGTCCCCTGTGCTCCTGAATGGAGCCCACCAAGAAGATGAGCGGCGGACAAGACGTCCGTCGCCTACGGGAACCGGAAGTGATCTGCTTTGAAAAGGGGACACAATTTAAATATGTCGTTACATAGGCTGAAGCCGCATTCCATCAGCATTGAGTCCCTCATTTTCAGAGCCCAGATGATATATATAAACTGTCTGTGGTGTCACAGAATAACAACCACACTTACTACAGCAATGGACTTCCAGTACCCTCATTATGCTAGATTCTGCATTCTGAGACTGGGACTGCAGAATCACTCCCAATCCCCAGATGAATTACACAATAGTGTGTCTTCTTCTAAACCAAAGGACTACCATAGAATTTATATATGTTCTATTTATCTGACTAATAAATATTATTATTATGAAATAAATATTTATCTATCTATAGTGACAGAAGCATTAAAGTAGACCTGTAAACTGTAATGAGCCAAGGGAACTTAAATTTAAGTGAACCAAATGAGTGTCCTTCTTTACTGTTCCTTTTTGAAAGAAGTGCTTCAGTGAGAATAAATGCTGGGAACAAATTCCATTTGTAAGCTTATTGAAAGGGTTGGATTAGCAAGATCTTCCTCGCATTATATAGTCTTTCTTAACTTGAATAGCTATTTGCCTTTCCTCACAGCATATTTTTCAATAACAAATGCTACCCAATAGCCCTTTTGAAACGGTACAACATGCTTTGAAACAGACAAGTCTGAGCAATTAATTGTATTTCTAAAATGTCATTTGGAGTTGTATGCCTTCGAAAAATTCAGAGGTCTGTTGTTAGGTTTGACTGTCAATTTTATGGCAACACTACTATAGCCAGACTCAGTGAGAGATGGTCACATGGTTTGCTGCAGAAAACATGTTATTTGGGTTAGGAGGCCGAGGTTGCCTGTTTTATACCAAAGGGTCTGACTATTACAGTCAAAGCCTACTTTTCAAGTTTGCTTGACTCAAACCACCTGTCTGTTTATTTCTGGATGTCTCTGAGGACTTGGCTTGGTAGCCACATTTCCTAACAAATTTGAGAGGGAAAAATATCCATAAAATACTCTCAAAGACTAAGAATATAAAGAAAGTTTCAGAGCTTGTCACTGTATTGAAAGCAAGTATATAGGTTTCTTTCTTCTCAATATATTTATACTTACTATGCCCTAAAGGTAAAGGTTCCCCTCGCACATCTGTGCTAGTCATTCCCGACTCTAGAGGGGGCTGCTCATCTCCGTTTCAAAGTCGAAGAGCCAGCGCTGTCCTAAGATATCTCCATGGTCATGAAGCTGGCATGACTAAACACCATAGGCCCGGAACACTGTTACCTTCCCACCAAAGGTGGTTCCTATTTTTCTACTTGCATTTTACATGCTTTCAAACTGCTAGGTTGGCAGAAGCTGGGACAAGTAATGGGAGCTCACTCCATTACGCAGCACTGAGGATAATATCACCATCTTAGTGTCAATCAGTGATGTGCAGTTAGGTGAGGCAAGTGAGGCACAGCTTCACCGCTCTCATCATGAAAAGAAAAAAAATGTAAAAGGAAAAAGCTGAGCTAGTTGCTGCCTCACCATGGATGACGCTGCTTAACTGTTTAAAAGAGCCTCTAAAAAAGTGCCCTCTACTATGACGCAGGAGAACTGCATGCCTCCTCTAGTCTGACTTTAGGCGTTTTATGATCACTCAAGCAGAGTTAAGCAAGGGTTAAAATCCTAAACATTCCTGACATAGTTGAGGCACACAGTTCTCCTGCCTCATAGTAGAGGGCGCTTTTTAGTGGCTTTTTTAAACAGTTAAGCAGAGTCATCCACGGAAGCCAGGCAAAAAGCCATGCTGTAGCACACACACTTTTCCCCAGCCTCTTTCTTTTGGAAGGCTTGGATCCGCCCCCCTCCAGCTTCTCTGCCTCTCCTCTCACCCCAGCCTGCCAGCAGGAGGTGAGTGGGTGGGCTTTATTGTTTTCCAGGCATTTCCCACCCAGACAGCAGGTTGCATTTGCAATGGTGAAGTAGTTTGGGGAAGGCAGCAGGGGAATGGGGGGGATGGCATAGGACCTGCTTTCAAGCCACTGGAAAAGATATCTAATCCAACTTTTGTGTGTGTGTGTGTGTGTTTGTTTGAGAGTGAATGAGAGAGGGAAGGGGATAGGAGAGATAGTCCAATCCAACTTGTGTGTGTGTGTGTTTGAGAGAGCGGGAGGAAGGGAGAGAAAAACAAATGCTGTTATTTAAATCAGAACTGAGCTTGCCTGGCTGTGGAATTCTGGGAGTTGAAGTCCACAAGTCTAAAAATATTTGAAACCCACCACTGTGTCAGTGCCTCACCAGCCGTAAACCTCACCGCACGTCAATGGTGTCAATGAGCATCCTTATTTACTGTTCCGTCTTTACTGTTACGCTAATTTGGATAATATCTTGTTTTGCTTGATTAAATTGTATCCATTTGTTTTATCCAGTTAAACAGAGTTAGCAAAATAAAATAAAACACATTTTGTTTTACATGCAAATATATATTTATTATGAAATTCAATGCAATAATGTTAACAACTTGTGGTTGGTAATAGTAACTATTTGACATGTTAGCCTTTTCCAGCTAACAAGCAATTTGGCCTCTAAGTTGAATATTACTAAGAGTGGATTCGTGGGCACCTCAGTGCAACATATGAAGATTGCTGCTTCAGCGAAGGTACTTCACGTGAAATGTAATTGCTGCTCAGTGATGAGAAATGTAAGCTTCTGCACCTGAGTAGGAAACGTCAGTGTACAAGTGGATAGTGGGTAATACTTGGCTTATTGTACTTTTGAATAGTACTTGTAAGAAAGATCTGCATGCCAGATGCAGATGGCCCAGCAGTATAGTACAGCTGCCAAAAGAGCTATTATGGTCCTGGGCAGCATCAATAAATCTTGGGAAGTGATAGTTCTGCTCTATTCTCCATTGGTCAGAGTGGACCTGGAATACTGTAGTCATTTTTTGTTGCCACAATACAAGAAGGATGCTGAGGGAGAGTACAGAGAGGAGTAATAAAGATAAGGATCTTAGATTCTCTGAAGAATGATTTAAAAAATTAGATATGCTAAATCTAAAGATGAGAAGGCTAAAAGTGTAGACGTAATAGGAGTCTTCCAATACTTAAAAGGACTGCATGGGAAGAGGATATGGATTGATTCTCTGTAGTGCCCAAGAGTAGGACAATAACCAATGGGCAAAACCTTAAACAGATTAATACAAATTCAAAATTGAGGCAAGTTCCTATCCATGAATACGATTGAGCAGAAGAACAGCTTACCCCATGGACATTTGAGTGTTCCATCACCAGAGAAGAGGTTTTCAAAGAAAGATTGGACAGCTGTTTATCCAAGATGGTTTGTCCAAGAGTATTCCTGCACTGGACAGAAAGTTGACCTATAAGATCACTTCCAACACTACCATGCTAAGGGTTCAAAGGGTCTTGTGATCCAGAAGTTCTACAAAAAACCCCCACTTTTTAATGAGTTCTGCTGCAGGAATAGACACCAATTATTATTTTTTTGTCACATAGACAATGCATCAAGCAACAATGGACTTAAGATTTCAGAATCTTTGTCATTTTAATACCTTGAGACCTCACAGTTTCTACAAAATAATGAAAACAAAGTAAAAACAGGGTGTTAAGTTTGGAACTAATCTGACATTCTTAATCTTTATTTTTTAAAAAAATCTGTAAAATCTACAGTAATATGGGATTATGACTCCATTATCTGCATTCTTGCCTAACCTTTCACTTTGTAGGCTCAGAGATCAATTTTACATCAAATAAATCAGCTTCCATGGTCCTTGAAAAAAAGGTCTCTGGCTAGGACATGTAATCAATGTCCCCTTTACTAAAGACTGATGTTTACTCGTGCAAAGTATGCTTTATGCATACCTAGAGCAGTTACTAGGCACCTAAGTGACCGTGCCTTGCAGGACGTGCTCACACGTCTAAAGTTACTATGAATGTATGTATGTATTCAGTTACATCGCTTCAGTTAAACCTTTGCATAAATAAGTTTAAAGGGTTTTGGTTTTTTGCTAGCTGTATTTTCTTTCAGAATGGCTCATTGTTTGTTCACTAGGTTTGTTTCGCTCATTGCTTTTGGATGAGTTTGTGTTAACAGCCGGCTGTATTGTTAATACTTTTTCCTCCTAAATATAACATAACATGCATGTATGCTTATGTGTTTCAAGTTAATCTTTGCAAAAACATGTGTTTCTAACTTTTAGAAAAGCACTGTAGCTAAAAAAGCTATTCTTTTTATTGTGTTTAAGATGATGGTTTTAAAAATGCAGCAAAAAATAATTTTTTATTAGACTATAATTTCAAAGTGGCCATTTCAATTGGATTTACTCCAATTTCAACTGGATTGGCTTCAAAATATTGTTGTTGTTTTTTCAGAGCAGTCAAGCCTTGATGTTACTAGAGGTTAAAGAAATCAAGTGGATGGTTTTATTAATCATCAACAAGGGCTGGCAAACAGCCTTTTCAGATGGGATTAAGTAACGTATCGTATCTGGTAGGGTTTGTGATATGTGATTCTGTACCACTTGGGTTTAAATTTTTATTTTGATGTAACAGATTGAAACACCTGATAAAGATCTCACCGTATATCAGGGCCGTTAAAATGGCCAGTTGTGTTACGTAAAGGCCACACCCACCACAGCTCTGCAAATGGGGAAAAGTCACGAAACGTCACATGACAGCAACATGACACCGCAAGTTTGACATATATTGCCATATATTATAACTACTCAAAATGAAGTACATGTAGTCCTTGATTTACAACAGTTTGTTTAGTGACTGTTCAAAGTTACAATGGCTCTGAAAAAAGTGATTTAAGACCATTTTTCATAATCATGTAACCATTGCAGCATCCCCATGGTTACATGATCAAAATCCAGATGCTTGACAACTGACTCATATTTTTGATGGTTGTAGTGTCCTGGGCTCATGTGATCAACCTTTACGATCTTCTAACAAGCATAATCAATAGGGAAGCCAGATTCACTTAATATTACTAATGTAATGTAATGACTGCAATGATTCACTTAACAACAGTGGCAAGAAAGGTTGTAAAATGGGATAAAACTCACATTTTGACCAATGTCTCGCTTAGCAACAGAGATTTGGGGCTCCATTGTGGTTGTAAGTCAACCTGTATGTTATATTTATTATGAATTCTTTTGGCCACAAAGTATAAAACCTCTCACAACATAGAATTTTTCTGCAAGTATATGTTTTAAAAACACAGCATGGAATGGAAATATTCTCATGTAAAAGAGAGCAATCAAAACAAGATTTAAACGACACCTATGACCATTAGCAAAGCATAGCATTCGTGTGTGGGTGAATACTGAGTTTTAGGATACGTATTGGGAATTTCCTATCATTTTTCACTCTCAACACCGAAATAATTAAGAAGCATTAAAAAGTAATTACAATGTATTCATTGGCATTTTTTAATTGCTATATTTGAATTGTGTCTAGCTCTGTTTCACACAGATCACTCTTGAGTGTGGCACCTGTGCTGAACATTTTAGCATGAAACAGATGAGTGCTCCCTAATTTGATGCATTTCAGATGTCTTGGATTAAAATGCTGAGGAATCCAGCTTTGCTAATGCTAATGCTCATCAAGGATTCTGGAAGATGTAGTGCAACTGAGCTGGAGGGCATCAGGTTGAGGAAGACGGGAGTTGAAGATCAAGTCCACTGCTAAAGAGAGGGAACAAGGAGCTCCTAGCCAGGGAATAGGTCAATTTATTATAATAAGCAGTGACAGCAGCACAATCTGGATAGCTGCATGACTGAGCAATTTTAGAAACTGTTCTACTAAAAAGTGTACTGTTTTGGCCATCCATTATTATGATAAGTGATTTCCCAGAGTCTTTGTGTGCATGTCAAAGTATAGCTCAGCACCAGTCTCCTGAAGTGCCACTTCCAGAACTGTTTCATACAAATTTCACAAAAACATAATGTGTTGGTAGGGAATCATAGAAATTGTAATCCAATCTTCTGAGAGATGCCTTATTGAAAAGGGTGGTGCGAAACAATGCTTTGTTACACTGACTGTTCTTGTATAGTCATGTCAGCAGCAGGCCCCTAAAGAGATGAGTGTAAAATAGTAAACAGCAATTCACATGGCCTGTGGCCTCCTTATTAAATACTGTAAATACAAGAACATCACACTCCATTTGAAACACTTTCTGGAGTAATTTCCCTTTCCTCAAAAACAACTGATAAGAAAAAGAATTGTGCAACTATGTGTAACCCTGGAGAATGACTGCCAATCATTTGCCACAATATATGTGCAGGCTAATGCATCTAAACTTTTATTCAGTATAAAATACTTCACTATATTCCTATGGATTATTGTCCTTGCACTCTTCCAATGTAGCAAGAAATTGGCACAAACATTTTCTCATTACCCAATCAGAGTCCCGAACAGTGTCTCACTGTCACAATCAGCCGATCTTGAAAGGCCACCTAACTCTTTATATGTAGGATGAGTCATAGTCATCTTGGAACAATACTCCTGTGACAGGTTGAAGTCACCCAGAATTTAATTTTAATGAAATTTCTATCTGTTGCAACAATAACAGAAGGCAAAAATAATAAAGGGATGACATTCATAAAAGCAAAGGCATGATTTCTATGAATCACAGAAAATTAATGATAAAGGATAGTAGAATCTTCTAGTAATCCAATTTATGCTCTCTCCATTAGCCATTTATTCTCTGCTGGTTTGGGCTCTAATCTTCCATTTTCATTCAGAAAAATAAGAGTATAAGAAGTGAGCAGACACCAAAGAGAAAAGATAGCGGCAGCATGACATTAAAGCATAACTGTGTCAGTTGAGTAACGAGACACTAGAATAAATAGATAACGCTTAGACTCTGATCTCACTGAGGTAAAATGCCTCTTTTAACTATCAGTGCATTGTATTTCACTTACTTCAACATCCGTCTTGAAAATCTACCAATTCAACACCTGTCACATTAGGCAATTATATTGTATACATTATTAATTAGAAAAAATGTAATACATTTTTATAAAATATGTTTTATGAATGAAATATTTCCTTATCAGAGTAAAGTATCCAAAATTTAAAGTACTTTCATATAGTAATCTAAATTATAATTTGACCATAGAAACCTTTTATACTTTAAGAATAAAGCATACTAAAGAGCAGTTGATTGATTACAGCTTTTACTTGCGGGGAGGATGGTAAAAATAAAACTTGCATACATGCAATGAATTTAATTAAGGGTAGGTGGGTCATGTCATCAATAAATCACTTACTATCACTTTGTCAACACCTTATCTTTATAAAAACAAATTGTCACTGTCCATACTGACTTTGTAATCGAGATAAAAAGAGGAAATGTAATTTGATCACATATTTTCCTGGTGATCCTAAACCAAAAGCCATGAACACAAAATAATGTCCTTATCTTCTTTTCTGAGCAGGTTGCCAAATTACATAAACAAAAATAACATGTGTCATCCTTTATATAATGCAGACACAGAACTTCAAGAATAACCAATTTTTTCTCTTTATATAGAAAAATTGTCTGCTCAATTTCAGAGCCCCATCTTTGATCTGTATACAATCAATGTGTGTGTGTGTGTGTGTGTGTGTATGCTGGTCTTGTTGTATTCTGGTCTTTTCCCGTGTAAGATTGAGATTGTCTTGGCAATGTTTCGGTGAGGTCTCACTTGCCATCTTCAGGCTAGAGCTTTTAGCTGAAAGCACCAGCCTGAAGATGGTGAGTGAGACCTTGCCGAAATGTTGCCAAGACAATCTCAATCTTACATGGGAAAAGACCGGAATACAACAAGACCAGCATACCTACACCCATGAAAATCTACGAAAATATATATTTGTGTGTGTGTGTGTGTGTGTGTGTGTGTATGTATGTATGTATGTATGTGTGTATATATTCCTTATGTACTTTAGATTGACCTGCTAGTAAAGTCCCAAAAGAGAAAGAATATGGTTTTTAAAATGTTATTTATTTGTGTAATTTTTTTAAAAATGCAAAACTTCCCTGTCCTTCTCTAAACTATAAAAACTGTAGTTTAAACTATAAAAAGTTAGAACAATAAAATAAAAAGTCAAAGAGATGTACATACAAAAAGAAAGCCATACCAAATAAAATGAAATCTTACACGGGACCATCACCATTGAATAAGAAGAACCAAGAATAACCAAGAATAATGGGAGAATAAGCAAGTTTTCAATGCCTTCTGGAATATCATTGCAAAAATCAGATAGTACCTTTTGCAACTAACACCATTGTATTAAAATAGCTTTCACAAACCTTTAAAGTTCCTACCAGACTTTATTTTTTTTGGCTGCCACAGACTTACAGTTCCTTTAGAAGACAATGAAGACAGTTCCTTTAGAAGACAATGAAGTAAAGATAGGATTACTGAAAGAGTGCAGAATGTTCTGTGTAAGAAAGAAAAATGAGAAAATTGTTGCATTTAGACAAGAATAAATCTGGAGAGGCTTCCTTAAAGACCATCCAATTAGGAATGAAAGAAGATAGAACATTTAGTAATGTAATTTTACTTCTGAGTAGTGCAGAGGTGGGTTGTTGCCGATTTGGCCTGGTTTGGTAGTGGAATTCAAGCCTGGGCCACACAACCAGCAGCGATGCAGGCCTCACACACCTCCAAACTGGTTTTCTTGCTGCTGCTTGGGTGCCGCCATTTTGAATTTTTGTGACTCATAAGGTGACCAACCGTCCTCCTTTAGGGAGGACAGTCCTTCTTTGGTAAGTTCTGTCCTCCCTCGAAAAGTGTCCTCCTACATGTCCTCCTTTTCGATATTTGAAGACTAATCTGTTGTGCGTTACGTGACGTATTTGTATTTGACATGACAATTCGTCAAGACTCGGTATAGTGCGGTATAAGACGCGATTATGAGGCGCATGCGCTCCGCACGGGAGACCTTGAGATCGAGTGCCGCGTGCAAGTGGCTTTGTTTACTTCTTACCGAAGCACAACACGGCACATATGCACGCAGTAGACTCATGGCACGTTGGCAATTGAATGACTCACGGTAATTATTTCTTTCTCAGTGAATATTCAATTATACAGAAGTAAGTACAATTCACGTTTTATTAAACAGTTTTTAATGGTGTTTTTTTTACTTCATCGCAAGTATATTGAACAGATATTGAATCTTGTGTTGAATTTTTATCTAAAGAAATGCTAGACATTAAAATAGATGACAATTGTCTCTGAAGAAATTAGAAGACTGAATGTATATTTAAATTCTGAAAAAAATAATACAATGGGAAAATCAACATGTTGAAATTGATAAAAGATGGGTGGATATTTTCAGCCATTTCAAAAATGAACATATTCCATGTGAACATTTATTTATACTTGTTCAATTTATGTTGTGCTGCCCTGGAACTAATGCAGCAGTTGAAAGAGTTTTTTTCAATTGCCAATGATTTTTCGACAAGTAAGAAATCGAGATTGAATGTTGTTGTTTTTTAAACAAAGTTTTATTGGTTTTTAGAAAAAATATCAAGGAAAAGGGATGGTGGAACAAGTTACAAATTTTGGCAGTTACAATATGTAGGATTGTATGTACAATCTATTTGTACATAGATTAGTTTAATACTACATAATAATATTTTGTCAGCATATAAACTTTTGTCTTCAAATATTTTCAATCAATATATGTCAGGCAGATTTTCTTACTCATTTTTGTGATCTGAGTTTTCTTGGTATTGCCCCTTCTCCCCCCGCCAGCAGAGCTCTGGCCCCTCCCGTGAGATTGAGATTGAGAAATCGAGATTGAATGTTGATACTCTAGCTGCAGCACTTGCTGTAAAATTCAATATGAAGGATATTTCTTGTTCAGATATTTCCAATATATTGTTAGAAGAGGATACATTGACAAAAAATATTAATTCAATGGAAAAGTACTCATTTAAATAATAATTAACAGGCATGTAAGCATAATTACAATATAAAATGTTACAAATGTTTTTATTATGCATATATCATATTTTAGTGTATTATTGTTGCAATGAATAAAATATTTCTTTTATTTACGATATATTTTTTCCAATTTATTTGTCCTCCTTTTCATTGTAAAAAAGTTGGTCACCTTATGACTCAGCATGCACAGTTCACTGTAAATTGTTCTGCACATGCATGCAGAACAATTTACACTGAAGAGTGCATGCGTGGTGAAATTCAAAAATGTTTACTACCAGTTCTGTGGGCATGGTTTGGTGGGCGTAGCAGGGGAAGAATACTGCAAAATCTCCATTCCCACCCCACTTCAGGGGATGCAAACCGCAAAATCTCCATTACTACCTCACTCTGGGACCAGTCAGAGGTGGTTTTTGCCAGTTCTCCGAACTACTCAAAATTTCCGCTTCCGGTTCTCCAGAACCTGTCAGAACCTGCTGGATTTCACTCCAGAACCCACTCCTGGAATAGTGGAATATACTTACCTTGAAGAAAAGACTATCAGGTATTGTTCACAAGGAAACAATTATTTATGTGCTAGAAACAAGATTAGGAATTTCCCAAATGAAAAGCTTCATTATTCGTATAAATATGTTGGCCCATATATTGCTACTTGTGACAGAACAATAAATAACATTCTGACCTCCTTTTCCCTTCCACCAAAAAATATCAGGGTCCCCAATGCACAAGATTAGCCATGTTATTTTGCCACCTGAAGCACAAATACCACAGAACAATAAAAAAAAATTGCTTAGCCCAAATTCATTTCCCTGAAAAGAAAGCTTCTCTTTTTCCATTTCATTCTTCCATTTCATTTGTGTGCTTCAAATGCCAGAGTTTCTGAGCCAACATTTTGGTTGCTAAGCAAGAGCGTTGTTAAGTGAGTCTCACCACATTTTACAAGTTGGCCATGCCCATCTAGTCACATGGCTGGCAAGCCACTCCCACCCGGTTACATGGCTGGCAAGCCACACCCACAAAGCAGGCCACACCTACAGAAGAGGTTCTAAAAAAATTTGAAACCCACCACTGGTCTGAAGTTAACTTTAGAGTTAATCTCTGCTGATCTGAGTGCTGGTTACTGGTGGAGAGGTACTGGAGTCTTTTTCTCTTTGGGGCTGGTTGATGATCTCTTTTGCATAGTCTATAGATGTTGTTAATGTCTATGTGTCTATTGATGGCTGATTTGTCAGAGTGCCAGGCTTCTAGAAATTCCCTAGCATTTTTGGACTTAAGCCTGCATAGGTTAACTCTGCATAGGTTAACTCCAAGGTTAACATCAGACTACAATCAAGTAAGTAACACACCAATTCTGCAGTCAGCAGAATTAGGCTTCAATACTGCATTCTAACCCCTGCACCACCACAGTTCTTGTTGTGTATTAATTGTACATTATTTTTATATTACAAGGAAAATACATGAATGAAAGGAACTAGAAGCCAAGAATAAAAGGTTGAGTAGGCTGGTGTTGCTTGAAATATCAGGCTCCAAATCACCAGATTAGGAAAAAATGGAATTTTGAGTTCGTCAAGAATAAAAGCATATTTGAACTAATTTAAGTGACAGAGCTATTATTAAGCACAGTTTATGTAGAAGCCAATAAGTGCTTTAAAATAACTTACAGTGACATTCTTATAAGAACTCATGCCATATAATGGGAAGGCAGTATCTTAATCATGGTTTGCTGAATAGTTCATAAGAGCTGTGGTGACGCAGTGGCTAGAATTTAGTACTGCAGGCAAACTCACTACTCACTCCATTCAGAACAGCTCAGTTGTTCCATCCTTCCAAGCAGTGGTGGGATTTAAATTGTTTTACTACCAGTTCTGTGGGCGTGGCTTGGTGGACATGGCTTGGCTTGATGGGTGTGGCTTGGTGGGCATAGCTTGGTGGACGTGGCAGGGGAAGGATACTGCAAAATCTCTATTCCCACGCCACTCCAGGGGAAGGATACTGCAAAATCCCCATTTCCTCCTGATCAGTTGGGACGTGGGAGGCAGAGAATAGATGGGGGTGGATCAGAAGTGGTATTTACCGGTTTTCTGAACTACTCAAAATTTACGCTACCAGTTCTCCAGAATTGGCCAGAACCTGCTGAATACCACCTCTGCTTCCAAGGTCAGCAACATGAGCACCCAGATTGTTGGGGGCAATAGGCTGATTCTGTAAAACTGCTTAGAGTGGGCTGTAAATCACTATGAAACAGTATATAAGTCTAAGTGCTTTTGCTAAGTTTCATACATAACTCTAAGATATTACTGCAAATTATGACACAATATTATATTAGGCTGTATGTGAAAGCAGCCTAGCTACTTAGAATTGAGATGTTTCCCCTACTGCTAGGAAGAAGAAAAAAACTAGATAAAGTCAGAAGTTGCCAGTATACAAGGGAGCATTGCTCTGATTTTCTTTCCATACCATTGTTAAATCTTCCTCTCTCCTTTCTTTGCCTCTCTCTCAATATTTTTGGATATGTCAGAAATATTAGTTATAAATCTGGTTAAATCAATACAATCTGGTTCATAGGGATTTAAAAGCAAGATCTGTTATACTTCTTGTTGTTTTTGGCCTGTAGTATGTGATTCTCTTCTAAATGTTGATAATATGGACTATGACATCTTTAGATGGTACAAATTAATTGTACTTAAATGTTGCATTTGCTGCCACTGCTGCTCATCATCTTCAATCATCATCATACTCATCATCTAAATATTACAATACTTCCAAATTCACATGATCTGCATTATTATGTGAGAACTATTCAGAATGTTTGTATTTCTTTAAAACTATTAAACATATTTAAAAATATTTATTTGTTGCCTGACATCCTACAACATCACACAATAGCAGTGACGTGCGGTGAGGTTTATGACTGGTGAGGCACTGACACAGTGCTGAGTTTCAAATATTTTTAGACTTGTGGACTTCAACTCCCAGAATTTCACAGCCAGGCATGCTAGGTTCCAATTTAAAGTGACAGCATTTGTTTTTCTCCTTTGCTCCTTCTTTCTTTTACTTTTTCTTCTCCTTCCCCTCCTTCCTCCCTCTCTCCCTTCCTCCCCCTCTCTCAAACACACACACACACACACACAAACACACACACACACACACACACAGAAGTTGGATTGGACTATCTCTTCTACCCCTTCCCTCTCTCACTCACTCTCAAACAAACCCCCCCACACACAAAAGTTGGATTGGATATCTTTTCCAGTGGTTTGAAAGCAGCTCCTCTGCCACCACCACCCATTCCCCTGCTGTCTTTCTCAAACACCTCCACCATTGCAAATGCAGCCTGCTGTCTGGGTGGGAAATGCCTGGAACATAATAAAGCCCACCCACCACCTCCTGCTGGCAGGCTGGGGTGAGAGGAGAGGCAGAGAAGCCGGAGGGGAGCCGAGCCGAGCCTTCCAAAAGAAAGAGGCTGGGGGGAAGTGTGTGTACTACAGCATGGCTCTTTGCCTGGCTTCCTGCCTCCTCCTGTGGTCTCCTCAGTGCTCGCTTGTGCTCTCCCTCCCCAAGTGTAGTTTGATTGCAGATGGAGCCACGTTGCCTTTTTAAACTTGTAATCAGTGAAGCTGGGCTAGATTTTTATATAGTTTTATCCAGCTGTGTGTGTGTGAGAGAGAAATGAATGGGGGCCTGGGGAGGAAGTCACTACACTTGGGGAGGGAGAGCACCAGTGAGGTTAAGCAGAGTCATCCACGGTGAGGCAGCAACTAGCTCAGCTTTTTCCTTTTACTTTTTTTTTCCATGATGAGAGTGGGGAGGCTGTGCCTCACTTGCCTCACCTGACTGCACGTCACTGCACAATAGTGTCTGTTTCCTGAAACACTTCCCCTATGCTAAGCCATTCACTGAGAAACCCTCACTTTCATATTACTTGTAAATCATTTTACAATAAGAGATTCTGTTGGTGTGTAGTTTGGTATTCTTTGCGATTGAAAGATTATACGACATATTGACACCGGTCTTCGTTTTATTTCATACCGATTTATCTTCTCTGGGCCTGATCAATCTTCTGTTTATCTATTCTGCATCCACAGTTCTTTGGATCTATCAGTGCTCAGTCTGGAAACTTTCATGATTTCTGCAAAAAGAGATAAAAGTGATTCTAGTGATTCCTTGTTTTCTTCAGCCCTGAGGTTCTAACTAGATACTCAATTCTATCTCTTCATGCCATTCTCATACACCATTTGTCACCTTAACATCCATATTCTAAATGCTAATTTTGTTCAATTATCTTGTCTGTGTTGGACCAGTGCATAAAGCACTTATCTGCTTGAGTGAGAAGCAATTTATCTTGCTTTTTAAAATGAAGTATAGGTCATGGTATGGAATTACAATAGGAATAGGGCCAGAAAGAAGCTATCAAATATTAAGTCTTATTCTTCAATAAGTTTTTAATGTAATTATTATAGTAACTGAGCTTCAGTAGAAGAAATCATCCCTACCAGTACTGGTAAGAAATTATTATTTCTATTAAATGAAAGAAATAAGGAGAGCAAGTACAAATTGTTAATAAAAGCATCAGTCTCTTTTACTTCTTTTGCAGTAAACAGAGAATGTGTTTTTCAGCCAGCTTCAATTCTTCATAACAGAAAACTTTTTCTGTGCATCATAACTGTGATTTTTTAAATGTTCTGTCTACAATAAATTCACACATCCAAGTTAGCCTTTATTTAGTCATAGTTTTCTGAAAAAACATTCTAGTCTTTTCATTTATTACATATGCCATGCCACCAATTGTTGGTTTATATATCATGCTAAGCCAAACAAATGACATGATAGTTTACGATAATTACTTCATTTGGCAACATCATATCTAAAGTAGTAGATGTCAGGGAGTTTGTCTAGAATATGATGCAATTCAGACTTATATTTTTCAGTGGCAGTATTAAATAAGTTCCTTTTAAAAATGTTTTTAAATTATTTAAAATTAAGGCATACATGGCTTAGGATAATGTTGTAGGATTCCATTTGGGTCAATTACCAGGACCAGATGTTTAGTCTTCTGAGTTTTCAGACTCGTGGTGGAGCATATTCTCAGCGAAGGTCTCTTTAGCAGAGAGAAATTTTAAATTATTATTTTTTCTTTGTAACTTCAAATTCACGTTTGAGCCATCCATGAGTTCTATGTGGCTTGTTACAAATTCCAACTCTTGGTTTCGGTTAAACCAAGGCAACATCTAGTCTATCCTTTCCCACATTAGCTTCAGATATAACCAGATGCATATGGAACATCATATTCAAAATATATGTGACCATTTATGACTCCAATCCTATTGAAGTCTGAAGCCACAGCTGATTTTTCATCTAAAAAGTCTTTTTAGTTCAGTTTTCTTCTCTATTTCTGAGTTGAAATTACATTTTTGCTGTTCTAGAATCAATGTTAGGGGTTCCCCAATCTAACATTAAACATGAAAGGAAGTTAAGCAAATGTATGACTAGAGCAATTATCCAGGTTTTCTCCTCCTTAAAAATGGCAGATTACGACCAGTTCTTCTTCCTGTTTTCAAAAGCACAAATATGATGGACATGTGATAAAGCCAGAAAAAAAATTGGAGTATGATTCTTACCTTAATACAAAAAAATATGAAAACGGAAATAGAAATGAAACCAGAATTTTTCCTTTGGGAACTAATGTAAAAAGAACTGGAGAACAAAAATTGAACATTGTTACTGTATATGTTGACAACAGCAAGATCTACAAGGCATCGGTATCAATCGATGACTTGTAGATCTGCATTTTGGTTCACAATAAATTGTGAAATACTTTCAATAAAATAGTGTGTATTAGTGACGTTTCTTTTTACAATGCTAATGCTATATGGAATATTACAATTTCCAAAGACATTTAAAGTGTTAACATTAATAGTAGTGGGCACATATGGCTGGATGGTTCTTAAACGTTACTGTATAATACTTTGAATCATGGTAAAAATAAATCTTATTGTGACATCAAGGAATTAAACTATTTTAATAGTAAATACTCTTTATAGATCTAGATGCTAGAACTTTAGAACAGGAACCTGTGTATTATTCATTAATACAATATAGCATATTTTGGAAGTAATAGCAAAATATTACTATTGAAATGTCAGGAATGTTCATGCAACTAGTAAGCAATGGCATGTTTGCAAAACCTGTATTTTATACAAGGCATTCTTATCAACAATAGGTATCTTACAGGACTTTTCTTGAATGCTTTCTGGGAAGTAATATGAAACCTTGTCCATACTGCATGTTTATAGTAGTTAATGTGTTTTAATGGAAATGCCCCATTTTCATCAGGAGTAGGGTCATTTTTGTCTAACATATTATAGAAAATATTTTTAGCAATGACTACACTGAATTTCCATTGTTGTGGACAAAACTGTAGGGGCTGTTGTCTCATATTCTGCTTGTCAACTATCTAGAAGCACCTAGTTGAGTACAGTGAGTAGAAAAATCTAGCAGAAACAGCCATTTCTTTCCAACAATACTTCGCTAAGATGTTTAAAAGGTAAAGGTTCCCCTCACACATATGTGCTAGTCATTCCTGACTCTAGGGGGCGGTGCTCATCTCCATTTCAAAGCCAAACCACCAGCTCTGTCCGAAGAAGTTTCCATGGTCATGTGGGTGGCATGGTTAAATGCCGAAGGCATATGGAACGCTGTTACCTACCCACCGAAGGTGGTTCCTATTTTTCTACTTGCATTTTTACATGCTTTTGAACTGCTAGGTTGGCAGAAGCTGAAACAAATAACAGAATTTCACTGAGTTACACGGCACTAGGGATTCAAACCACCAAATTGCTGACCTTTCTGATCAACAAGCTCAGCGTCCTAGCCACTGAGCCACCGTGTCCCACCTGCTAAGGTGCTTAGCAGTATATAATTAATTATAGCTGATTGTTTTTACAGCTATAATTACTCTGGTTTACTTCATAGAAGCTTTTATTTTGACAGTTTTTGTCATGAAATTAGTTGGTTCTATCTACAAGCAGTTATCCCTACCAAACCAAATATCCAGACAGAATAGGTCAATATATTGTGGCACAGTAGATGACAGTCTTTTCTTGATACGTGTCAGTTCTGTGTGCTTTCTTGGCCCTTCTAACATACTTAGATTTAGAAAGAATTTTTTTGTCTCTCTCCCTGTTTCTTTTTTGATATAATCTTTAAATTAAAGGACTCTACACTGAACCAGGTATGTAGCTATTTCTGCATATGAAAATTTTAACATCAGTGTTGAAATAGCATTATACCACACAGCATTCTAAGAATGAAAATTATTTATTAACACATTGATATGACACATCTTAGAATGTTAGGGATATATTGTAAATCATGATACTCAATATATTATGAATGAAACAATGAACACAACTGCTTTGTTTCTGAAATGTACAGTTGTCCCATTCTGTAGATTCATATACAAATATTCAAGCAGTATCTCTACAGTTGGTAACATTTTGCAATTTTAATCCATCATCTCATTTGCTGGCTGGCACATGTCTTAGTAATGTATATTGCATGTAAAAAGTTATTATGCCTTGTAAACCTTCACTGACTTAAAAGTAAAATATGTGCAGATGTCAGAATTCTTGAAAAGCAGAAATTGGGGGAAGGAACAATAAGACAAAAATCCCATTACTCTATATAGTGTATATTATCTTGCATTAAATTCTTCAAATAGTTAAATTCATAAACACATTAATATTGAAAAAACACTAATAGCCTTATACAACTGTTTATAGCCAAGAAGTTCACTGTTCCTCAGATATCCGGGTGTGAGTCACTTGGTGTGAAATGGGGCCCAGGGAGGCAGTGGGGTTTGCTGATTGTATACTTGGCTCCTCGCTATACGTCAGCAGCCCTGCCCGAGCTCCTCGAGCTGATCTCGGAGACGGCGGTGGAGATCCCCAAACTTTTAGTTATGGGGGACTTCAACCTGCCGTCGATGGGAGCAGCATCCGAGGTAGCTCGGGAGTTCATGGCTTCCATGACAGCCATGGGCCTGACCCAACTAATTCAGGGCCCCACACACGAAGGTGGTCACACACTGGACCTTGTTTTTGTATCTGAGCAGTGGACGAGTGATCTGGGAATAGGGGATTTAGATATTACCCCCCTGTCATGGTCAGATCACTCATGTCTCTGGCTAGACTTCCCTGGTGCTACCCCCCACCGCGAGGAGGCAGAGCCAGTTCGTCCAAGCTGGTACCACCCCAAGCGCCTGATGGAACCAGATAGGTTCCAGACGGAGCTTGGGCCATTACCTGTAGCCCTGACCCGCGCTCGGTCGGAGGACCTAGTGGCCGCCTGGAATAGGGTGACGGCTGGGGCCTTGGACCGGGTTGTGCCTTTGCGACCTCTCCTACGGCAGCGACTCACCCGGGCACCTTGGTATACCGAGGAGCTCAGGGTGATGAAGCGCCATAGAAGATGTCTAGAGAGCAGGTGGAGGTCCTCACGCTCCGAGTCTGACCGAACACAGGTAAGAGCCTATTTACGGACCTACCTTGTGGCATTGAGAGCGGCCAAACGTAGACATTGTGCCGCTCTTATTGCGTCTGCGGATAACCGCCCTGCCGCCCTGTTTAGGGTGACCCGCTCCCTCCTGGTTCAGGAGACGCGGGGGGCACCCTTACAGGGAAGAGCAGAGGAGTTTGGAGAATATCTACAGAACAAAGTCGCTCAGATCCGAAGCGGATGGGCCCCCTCCAGTGGTCTGGACGGGCCGTCAACAGCGAGTCTTGTGAATCCAGTCTGGGAGGAGTTTGACTCTGTTGCCCCCGAGGATTTGGACAGGTTGCGTGGACGGCTGCGACCCACCACATGTTCATTGGACCCGTGTCCCTCCTGGTTGGTACTGGCATCCTGGGAGGTGACACGAGGCTGGCTTCTGGGCCTGGTGAATGCCTCGTTGGGGGAGGGATCCTTACCATCTGCCTTGAAAGAGGCGGTGGTGAGGCCCTTACTCAAGAGGTCTTCGCTTGACCCAATGGAGCTAGCTAATTATCGTCCAGTCTCCAACCTTCCCTTTCTGGCGAAGGTTGGTGAGAATGTGGTGGCGCAGCAATTTCCACGTCACCTTGATGAATCCGACTATCTAGACCCACGCCAGTCCGGCTTCCGACCCGGACACAGCACAGAGACAGCCTTGGTCGCGTTGGTCGATGATCTCTGGAGGGCCAGAGATAGAGGTTATTCCTCTATCCTGGTCCTATTAGACCTCTCAGCGGCTTTTGATACCATCGACCATGGTATCCTACTGCGCCGGCTGGAGGGGATGGGAGTCGGAGACACTGTGTTGCGGTGGTTCGGCTCCTACCTCTCCGGCCGGATGCAATATGTGTTGACGGGGGGGCAGAGATCGACCCTGAGGCTACTCTCTTGTGGAGTGCTGCAGGGGTCGGTCCTCTCGCCCCTTCTGTTCAATACATATGTGAAGCCGCTGGGCGAGATCATCGGTTTTGGGGTTGAATACCATCTGTACGCTGACGACACTCAGCTGTACATTTCAACCCCGAGCCACCCCAACGAGGCTGTTGAAGTGATGTCCCGGTGTTTGGAAGCCGTCGGGGTCTGGATGGGGGACAACAGACTCAAACTCAACCCCTCCAAGACTGAGTGGCTGTGGCTACCGGTGCCTCGGTTCAGCCAGCTGACCCCATCGCTGGCCATAGGGGGCGAGCAATTGCCCCCTGTGGAACGGGCGCACAATTTGGGCGTCCTCCTAGATGCCCGGCTGTCAATGGATGACCATGTGGCAGCCGTGGCAAGGGGGACGTTCCACCAGGTTCGCCTGGTGCGCCAATTGCGCCCCCTTCTGGATCGGGATGCCCTACGCACAGTCACTCATGCGCTGGTGACGTCTCGCCTAGACTACTGTAACGCTCTCTACATGGGGCTTCCCTTGGGACGCGCCCGGAGACTGCAGCTAGTCCAGAACGCGGCCGCGCAGGTTGTCATGGGGAGCTCTAGATACTCCCATGTAACACCACTCCTGCGCGAGCTGCACTGGCTACCTGTGGTTTTTCGGGTGTGTTTCAAGGTCCTGATTACCATATTTAAAGCGCTCCATGGCACAGGACCTAGTTACTTGCGGGATCGCATCCTCCCACATACATCCCTGCGGCCAATCCGCTCTCACAGGGAGGGGCTTCTCCAGGGCCCAACCCTCTGGAATGACCTCCCCCCCAATATCAGAACCACCACAGACTTCCGCTCCTTCCGACAAAAATTGAAGACACACCTGTTTTGATTAGCTGGCCTGGCATAATTATAATTGTGACAACTGTTACCTCCTGGAAACATATTTTTACCTGGTTATTTATAGGGTACGGTTTTAAACTTAACTGATTTTAGGGTTTTTAGAACCATATTTATATTCTTCCGTACAGTTCTTTTAAATTTTTAACCTCCTCCTTATGTGTATTTATATCTGTATTTATATTGTATTTGATACTTGTTGTTGGTTGTGTGGACTGTACACCGCCCCGAGTCCTTTTCGGGAGAGGGGGTGGTCTAGAAATTCGAATAAAATAAAATAAAATAAAATAAGAAGCAATGATACAATTTGGCATTCTTCACCTCTGGACACCTGTCATTAACATAGATGTCTATCTAGTCTGTACGTAAGAGAGGAATATGCTACTATCTAAACCAAAGCAATACAAGATGATGATGATGATGAATCTTTGAATGTGAATTGTATATTATTGAATGTTAATCTTTCCTTTTTGAAACAGACATTTTCTATTAATACATTAACTATATTTCTTGAGTGATGTTTGAGCCTTGAAATCCGAGGGTAAACGTGGAGACATTAAAATATCAGTGCAATTGGGTTTCAAGAAAAGAGCATCAGGTGGTTCTTAGGTTGACACTGGGATTATGTCAGTGAATCATATGACATTGATGACTCTATGAGCTGAAAATGAAGTTCAAGACACACCACATCAATGCTTCCAAATATTGCCACAAGAGGGAATCCTGAACAAATGATTGAAACAAAGAGGAAGTAGCAAAGTAGTCACATAAATCTGTTCCTTTATTCTATTTGTTGTTCTATTTGCTCTGATTCCTGAAATAAATTAAATGATCCCTGAAAGGGTTCTTAAGCAGAATGCCACCTTGGACAGATCATATATAATATTATACTTATACTTTAAAAAAAAGCCAATTTCGTTGTATTTAAGTACAATGACAATAAAGATTATACTTATCATCACTTTATGACATAACAACAATTAATTATTCGAGTAAGCAATGTCACAAATATAATCACTACTGATTAGCAAATCTTAAAGCATCAGAAAGGAAAGATTCTAACTTAAAAAGAAAATGCTTTAACACACCATAGATGCCATGATTTCCACAGATGTTGTATATTAGCAACAGTACATTTTAATTGTGTTAATGTTTTCTGTACATTGAATACAAATATATATGCAATGCTGAAATCCAGAGATAAGATTACTTCAGCTGCGTAGGATTACCCTTTAAAATAATGAGCCAAGCAGAGGCAAATCGAAGTTTCATATAATTGGGAAGGACTCCATGTTTCTCCAGGGGAAGTTAGTAGTGGACATAAAGGCAAGATGAGTAGCATTATCCTTTCAGTCACATTTTTGTAACCTGAATATGGAACTAAGACTACTTTGATCACCCTTGTGTATAAGGTGTGGCATGTACACTCCTATTCTAAAACTATTTATTAATATAAAAGTTTATTTCCATATAAACCATATTCCATATTTATTTTTATATAAAATTATCTTCTTTGTGATGGCCAGGGTAGTTATTAATCATTGTCAGATAAGAACTTATGACCTGCGCAGTAACTCTTTCAGTTCAGCTATTCAGTTTAGTTCGACTAGCAAACATTTAACGCAGTGACAGTTTTGTTAATTTTATAATTGTTTTTTGTGTTTTAACCCTTTATTGGAATGAATAATTAAGCTACTCAGAGTCATTATTTTTGGGAAGATCATATAAGCCTGGATAATTACGTTTTATGGGTCTGAGGCTAAGTAGCTATGGGTACCCAGCACTGATATAAATTTAAGCTTATTCTCAAATCAATTACTCCACAAAGCAAAATGCATTTCTTATTGGCTAGACATCCCTTTTCACACTCCCTTTTAGTATTTAGCTTTATTCTATATTGTCCCATAAAATCTATGTGCAGAAAACATTTTTTCTGCTTAAATCAAAAGGACAAATGGCCTATTTTTAAAGATCACTTCAGGAACTTCTCTTCTCCCCCCGGAACAGTTCTAGAATTAATGGACTTAAATTAGAGGTAGATTAGTTAAGGTAGATTTTAAATATGTATTGGGAAGTGTGTCTTGATGATAAGAGTAGTTGAACAACTGAAATTATCACAAGGGAAGTTGGTTTCTCTCCCTCTGAAAAGCTTCAGAGTGTGAATAACCATGAGAATGCTCAGACTCTCAAGTTTCTTCATCAATTAATCTGTCATCCTAGCTGACAAACAAGTCTTCCTCTAGAACTATTCCTTCAGAACTAATTTTCTATGATTCCAAGATGTTTCTAATATTGTTAGTCCTCTCAGGCAAATCAGATAGAAAACACAATAATTCTATTTTATTATAAGGTACATTAACCGAATCTTTCAAGTCCAAAAGTACAAACTTTCCAATACCAGTTTTAACTGCTTGATCCATTAGTGCAGATCTTTCCTGGATTTCTTTCTTTTGACCATTAAGCCACTGGGGGTTCCTGCCTCTCTTGTTTTTTCCTAGATAGCATCTCTTCCCTTCATCACCTCTCTCCCATCACCTCTCTCCCATTCGTCAAGATCACCCACACATTCCATTATAACTATATCCTGATTAGGCAAGATGCTAAAGGCAGGAACCTAATTTCAAAAAACACAGGGTGCCTATCTTACAGGACAATTTTTACTGTCACGATGGTTGATTTTCTCCAGGTTTCTTAAAAGTGAACATCTATTTAGGATAAAAGGAAGTAAATCTGAAGTTTGTGATAATCCTAGTTGTGAATGTCTTTTTCTCATATATTTTGCATCTTGAGGGTATGAAACACAAAATAGAAAAGTGTACTTTTTAAAACAATTTAATGTTTATGATGTTATGTTAACTGGCTTGTTAAATGTGTAATATAGCTATTTTCACAATACTGTATATTTTATAAATAAGACATTATCTAGCGTAAAAATAATATCCCTGATTATATTTTAAAATATGCTTTTGTGCTCTACTTGGTTAATACAATATTTTTTTCTTTAAGGATACTTAAGTATTAATGAAAAGATCACATTTGTAATTTTAAGAAATATTTATTCATGTATTATCGCATCCTCCCACATACATCCCTGCGGCCAATTCGCTCACACAGGGAGGGACTTCTGGTGCCGTCCACTAGGCAATGCCAACGGGCGACACCAAGGAGTAGGGCCTTCTCTGTGATGGGCCCAACCCTCTGGAATGACCTCCCCCCCGACATTAGAACCACTTCTGACCTCCGCTCCTTCCGGCAAAAATTGAAGACTCACCTGTTCCGATTAGCAGGCCTGGCATAATTACAACTGTCCCTCCTGGCAAATGTATTATTATCTGGTTATCTTAGGGTTTTTTTAATTTGTTGTGTCTGTTTTAGGGATTTAAAACGTATATTTATATAGCTTTGTACAGTTCTTTTAATTGCATTTTAACCTCCTCCAAACTGTACATATTTAACTTTTTTATTGTATTTTGTGATATTCTTTATGGACTGTACACCGCCCCGAGTCCCTTTGGGGAGAGGGGGCGGTCTAGAAGCACCAAATATAAATAAATAAATAAATAAATAAATAAATAAATAAATAAATAAATAAATATATAAAAATATTAACAACATGATAAGGTGGTCAGTTAAAATGGATAAAATAAGTAGCATAAGTATATGAACAGTTTTGCTAAAGCATTTCTTTCCATTTTTCAATATGTCAATAACTATTTTTTCTGTTTGCTATTTCAGTAAAGAAACATTCCTATTAAAAAAAAAATGCCAGAAAGATACTGGTCTCTTGTATGTATTTAAAGGTACAGAAAATACTTTCAAAAACAGATCTGAATGGAACTGCTGTTCTTCTATAAAAGAATCCACTTTCTTTTTAATCTTGGGATAATACGATTATTGATGCTCTTGTTCAATCTTTAGTTAGATGTTTATCAATAACTTCATATCTGCCTTTTCTTCACCTCAGGTTTATATTATCAGACAAATATAGAAAGATGTTTTGAAATGGTTTTTTTCAGATTAGAGTCTATTAAAAACAGTCCACAGAATAGTAACAAATGCTAATTCTTCCTTTCTCAGTGGGAACTTGTAATTGTGTGGAGGTGAAATCCACTCTTACCATTTAAGCTTCGCATCTGATGTGTACCTACTATCTTGGTTCAAAGCCAACTCATGCATTTCCTTTTAGACTGATGCGTTTTGGCAACCGTTTGAAAATATTCAATCCAAATTGCAGGCTGACATATTCTGTCTTTGGACAATTCCCATGCTGCGGTGCCCTTACAGGTTTTGCCTCTTAAATCAGCCTAGGAATATTTTAAATAAATCAATAAATCAACTATCATAACAGAGGCTTAAACACTGGCATAGCAAAGAGTGCCAATCTTTGTTTTGTTTTTTTAAAAGAGACTTGCAGCAGGCAATAGACCTGTTCGGATTTAGTTGGACTAAAGTGCCAATTTTACTATGTCTCTGGGATAATAGGAATTAGAAAAGAGTAACATTTGGAAAGCTTTACCCTCAAGGTGTTTTGCCATCTTTTTATTTTCTTTCCATTTTGTAGCGCTGCTGTGTCTGTATGGGGTTTGATTTATGCTGTATTTGTCTATGCAAGTCTTTTCTTAGTAACTATGGAATAACATTTAATAAATAAACATTAATATTTGTGATAAAATGAATCTGCTTAATAAAAGTAATAAAATAAAGGTGTTTAATATATGCATAAAATTTTTAAAAAGCCATAGAAATAACTCCTTTTCAAGGGTACAATGTATTTTTTTACAGTTGTAAATATTACTTACAGTCTGTCCATTTTTTCTAATAGCTTGTAACTTTGCTGTATATCTACAGCGGCATTTGTGTCAGTGGGGGAGAGTGATGTTCTAAATCATTTGCAAATCCACTTAGGGTTAGGGTTATGTCTTCATGCAGGGATGTGGTAGATCGGTGGCTAAGATGCTGAGCTTGTCAATCAGAAAGGTCAGCAGTTCGGCGGCTTGAATCCCTAACACCGCATAACGGAGTGAGTTCCCGTTACTTGTCCCAGCTTCTGCCAACCTAGCAGTTTGAAAGCATGTAAAAATGCAAATAGGAAATAGGAACCATCTTTGGTGGGAAGGTAACAGTGTTCCGTGCACCTTTGGCATTTAGTCATGCCTGCCACATAACCACGGGGAAGTATTCGGACAGCACTGATTCTTCTGCTTTGAAACGGAGATGAGCACCACTCCCTAGAATCGGGAGCACATATGTGCAAAGGGAACCTTTATCTTTACTTATGTCTTCATGAATTGGGAGAGAAAAATGGATACCACCAATGGGTTTGGAGCACAAAGTTATATTTAGGAGGTGCTGAGTTTGTGAGCCTACCTTATCTACATTTCCTGGTAAAATATATGGGAAAATCCCATTTGAGGGAAATCTGTGTAGGTTCTGTCTCCATAAATTTAGAGAGAAAAATGTACATCACCAATGGATTTGGAGCAGAAAGGTATTCTTAGGGGGGCGATAACCTTTCAAGACTTTTTATCTACATTTCCTAGTAAAATACATGTGAAAATCCACTTATGGTTCAGGAATAGGTTTCCATGAATTTGGCAGCAAAATGGACATCGCCAGCGGATTCAGAACACAAAGGTAGGTTTAAGAAATGCTGAACTTTTGATGCTCCCTTATTTATAATTCCAGGTAAATACATGGGGAAATCCCATTGTGGGCAAATCAAGTTATGGGTAGAGGTAGGTCTCCATGAATTGAAACAGCAAAATGGACATTGCCAATGGTTTTGATATGGTTAGGGAGGGGCTACTTTGTGCGTCCATACTTTCTACTTTTCTTGGTATAATACATTGAAAAATCTCATTCTGAGGAAAAAGCCTCTTGGGTTTAGGCTTACTTGTCCTCGAATTCATAGAGCAAAATGACATTGACAATGGATTCATAGTGCATCGGAATACTTAGGAGGGCATTTACTTTGCGAGCTTGCCTGATCTACATTTATTTGTGAAATACATTGAAAAATTCCATTGAGAAAGCAAACTCACTCATAGTTATTGTTAGGTCTTCATGAATTTGGAGATATAAATGGATATTGCCAATGCATCCATAGAGCTTTGGTATGGTTATGACTTTTGAGGCTGACATTTGAGCTTGCACTTTCACCTTTCTTGGCAAAATACATGAAAATACATGAAAATCCCAATTGGGGTGGGGGAGGGAGACAAAACCTCTTAGGGTTAGTTTAGATCTCCCTGAATTTGATGTTTAAAATGGATATCTCCAAGGGATTTGTAGTGCTTCAGTATGCTTAGGAAAGACTTGCCTTTAAAAAAAAAATGCCCCAAGATGTTAATTTTATGGGCTTTTTTGAAAATTTTTATTTTTGCATAAACACAAACACAACACAAGGAATCCTCTTTCTTTACATACTGTAGAAAGTGTGTCAATTGGTTACAAAAAAGCTTTTGTGCATCTCTTCCACAGTCATCACCTATAATTCATATCAAATCATATATTTTAAATCAAATATATTTATAGATATTACTATCACCATACCTCAATTTTCATTTGACTATAATTTTTTTAACGTCCTTTTGCATAGAATATTCCAAAGTTTAAAACATAACCACATAATGGACTTTGTTAGCTATTTCCAATATCATCCAATAACATTAAATCCTTATGACCTATTCTAAATAAAAATCAATAATATTTAGTAACCAAGTTTCTAGTCCTCCTTTCCAAATCACTGTTTACAATTTATATCCAATTTCCTTTTATTAAGCCAATACATACCGTGTTTCCCCGAAAATACAACAGGGTCTTATATTTTTTTGACCCACGAAATATGGCCTTGGGCTTATTAAAGGGGAGGGCTTATTATTTTTGGGTTGCCGGGCGGCTGCTCCCTTGTGACTGGGTTCCCGAAGAGCACAGCCTCAAGGTCGAATCGCTGTGTTGCGCTGTCACAGCAGCAACACAGCAGCCATGTTTATCTTTGTTTATCTCAGTAGTTCTGCTACCTACAGGAGGTTTTGTGGTTCTAAGCATTCCAAATCCTTCTTTGCAACACCTGAACGCTATTATCTGAACTTAAAAAGCTGGATGCATTGGTCACATTGCTACTCTGACCTAGGAATCTTTCATTAGTACTATGCATCAGTTCTGCACATAAATTTACCTACTATTATAATGTATTTCTCATGCCCAACCAGGTCATGCCTAAGAACAGGTGGAGGATCTACAATAATAATACAAGGATTGGATGTATTAAAATGGTGAAAAAATAAGGAAATATACAGCTCTTTAGATAGTGAGTTGTTGATTAATATGGATGAGAAAGGGTCCCAAAAAAATCTTAGCTACATTCTTAGTTTGATGGTGGAGAGGATTTTGGAAGCATCTATAGTGAGTACAATTGTTCTTTAACTAATGTAGTTAATAATTAAATGCTTTCACAACAGTAGTGGGATTCAAAAAAAATTATTACGGTTCTGTGGGCGTGACTTGTTGAGTATGATGTGACTTGTTGGGTGTGGCTTGTTGGGCATGGCAGGAGAAAGATACTGTAAAATCTCCCTTCCCACCCCACTCCAGGATTTTTCCTTTGAAAAATCTCCATATCCTCCCAATCAGCTGGGACTCGGGAGGCAAAGAATAGATGGGGGTGGGGGCAGTCAGAAAGGATATTTACTGGTTCTCCAAATACTCAAAATTACTGCTACCGGTTCTCCAGAACTGGTCAGAACCAGTTGAATACCACCTCTGTTTCACAAGTAATATGTTTGCTTGAATCCAGATTAGTCAACTTTTATTTATGAAAATCAACTGGCTACATGGCTTCAAAGAAATAAGTTATCATAAGCAAATACATAAGAAGCTTGAGAAGAAAAATAGTACGGGTAAATTCTACGTTTTTAGTTAGTTACACTGACCATAATCACTTTGTTACGATTTGTTTTTCCATAGAAAATTTGTGACGTATGATTGGATGAGAGATTAGCTATTGAAAGACCATGAAGCTTGAAATAAATAGACATTATTCTCCAAATATCTTAATACAAGTTCCATACTTTTGTAGAAAGAAAGGTTCTAGAATTGAAATTTAACTGTCATAGTAAGAATAACCAACGAAGAATTTTAAACAATCTCATTGCTATGTATCCCATATCATTTGGAAGTAATTATGAGATATTAACATATCCAGTCATATTTACAGTTGAAAATGGTAATTAAATATTTGGAAATATATTCATCAGAAAGAAACAGATCTTTACAACTGTTGTATATTTCAGCTCTGATATTATAGCAGAACTGGTTTGATTGTTATTGGAAGTGTCCTTAGTTGAACTATTACTTATTATTAATTAGATCTCTGCTGCAGAAGACACCAAAGTTCTGACTATTGAAAATCATTTTTAATTGACCAGATGCTACCATACTAAATTAAATGCAATGTTTATCTTATTTGTGCAATTTTATTGTTTTGTACATCTTTTTGTATTTTATGTACTTTATGTTCTTAACACCTATAGCCAAGATAAAGAAATTCTGTACGTAATAAATAATATGTACTCATGCTACACAGACCTCCCAAGCAGCATTTGATAAAATTTCAATCAATGAGCCTCTTCGAATACAGAACCAAATCAAAGGAATAGCTTAGTTTAAACCATCAAAACAGGCCTGTACTACTTTGATCCACATCATAGATGGCTGTTTTCTTTTTTAACTGATTGAAGTGAAACCTGCTTCAATGCTCTAAGGCAGAACAGTAAATCAATTGTTCAGATTAGAAGCATTGTTCAAATCAGATCACTATGACAATCTGAATCAATGCACTACTTTAAACTGAATCACAGTTAAACTTTACATGCCCAATATATTCTCTTTGTTTCTTCTGTATTTATCAAAAATAAGCCTGCTGCCATCATTAAATAAATAAATAGTAAATTACTAAAAAACTGTATTTAGTTGTATATGAATTGGATACATAACAACTTGTGTTTATACCACTGATATAATTTAAGGGATTTAGGTAAATGTAAACGGACCTGTTGTAAATATGACTGGATATAATCAGGAGTAAATGAAACATACATTATCAGGAATGAATGGGAAACAATGGAGGCAGTTTTGAAGATCCTACCTTATTTTCACACTTTTCAAATACACCTGAAAATAACAGCATATTGTAGTATCTAAAACACCATTGTAAGAGATGATATGCAATATATTTCGTGAAATGCTATTTATATTTAATATAACATGATTGTGCTATTAAGTGATTTTTTTTAAAAAAAAGAGTTTTTCCTTATTCTACATTTCACAGATAATTTATTATATCCTATAATTATCTTCACTTTTTAGTATTACATAGTCTCCATATTTTAAGTTTAAAAATCAGTGATCAACTACTCATTGAATATATTTTGCATTAGATGTTATCTTTTCTGGTCTCTAAAATGTCTCAATAAACTATATAGAAGGTTTTTGTTTCACACCTTCTGCTTCAAGAAATGAATATAAAAATCAATTTCCATTGTTTCTCAGTATGCCTACATTGAATGTTATGGTGGCAATGAAATATGAGTAGGCTTCATGCTTGTCTTCAATCTTCCCTCCCAACTTCCCCCCCCCCCCCAAGAGCTCTACTCTGTTACTAAGAGAAAAGAAATTGTTGCCAAGTAACAAGAAATAGTGTCCAGCACGTACCAATACATCATGAGTTGCATATTAAATCCAAAACCCTCTTTCCAAACCGTTTTCAAGGTCATCACGTATGTTAAGGGTGCTTAAAAGCTCAAAAATTACCCACTGGAAGTAACTTTTACATAAGGAAGCCCTGTAAGGTGAATCTCCTATCTCACAGATAACTCATGTTCAGTTTGAAACCATTACTTTTCCACAAAATCAGCTAGGGAATTCCCTAGTTCCTTGATGGTGAAGTTATGGCACACGTGCCGGAAGTGGCTCACAGAGCCATCTCTCCAGGCATGCGAGCCATTGCCGGTTGCTCTTCTGGGTTCCGGGGTGCTGGACAGCTGGTCTTCATGTGTGTGGGAGTGCCGGAAACCAGAAGAGCAGCTGCCGTCTGCACATGAGCACACCGGGCAACTGCGCTTCCAATTTCCGGCAAGCGCATGTGCACCAGTCACCTGGTATTCTGGTTTCTGATGCTCATGCACTCATGAAGACCAGTTGGCTGGTGTGTATTCATGCTCCGGAAACTAAAAGATCATCTTCCCAGCGTGTGCAGGTGCACTGGGCGGCTGCTGTTATGGTTTCCGGCACGCATGCGCACATGCATGCTCCTGTTTTGTCACTCGGTGCTGAAAAGATTCGCCAATGCTGGCCTACTTTATACTTGTACATTTGATTTCATATATTTCTTGGCCTGTATTTTTGTTAAATATCACCCTGTCATTTTCAGCTGATAACTCTAACATGTCTTCAACCTGTTTGAAAGGTATATATTTTTGTAAGATATTGTCTATAACATTTAGTCCTGTATTACATAGAAATCTAGTAAGAGTGAAAACCACCAAGTCAGTTATAAGTATCAGGCCAAGACCTAAACATAAAGCACCACACTCAATGTCATTTAGGTAGTGTTTGATTAACAACCATTCATTCAGCAACTGTTCAACGTTATAATGGCACTGCACAAGTGGTGGTTACAATCAGTCCTTGAAGTTCCAGCTGCGCCACCTTATCCATGCTAATGGGATTGGGATCTGGTCACTTGACAATTGGCTGTTACTTATAATAGTTGCAGCATCCCACAGTCATGAGAATGTGATTTGTCATTTTCTGTAATGGCTTCCCATAAGCAAAGCCAAGGAAGCCAGCAGGGATGGTTGCAAGTTGCTTAGGTAAATCTTCCCCATTTCCCTTCAGCGTTCTGCACTTGTGCCATGCTACACTGTCTTCCTGCACACCTGTTTGTGGCATGCCTCACCTGCCATTCACACACTCTCCCTGAACATTCATGCACCCGCGGGCAACTTTCCCTATCTAGCTGGAGCTACTCCAAACTTCATCAAGCTTATGCTGTGCTTCCCTATTTCTTTCACCCACCCTAGCCATTCTTGTATCCCAATGTACTCTTCCACATTCAGAAGCAGCCACGCCATGCCCACTGCACTTACACCATACCACCCATGAAGCCCAGCAACAGCCACCTCAAATTCCACTATGCTCATAGAGGCCCTTCCTGGTCACCTGCACATTCTCTTGTTCCCTCTTTCAACCAGCAGTAGCCACTTGCCTGTCTGTTGGCCTGCTTGCAAGTTGCCTCAGACTTGCAACTTCCTGCAAGCTTGTCTGCTATTTTTGGTGTTTGAAAACTAGTAGGAAGTTGTGGGGAGCTGCTTAATTAATGATGTACATTCTTAAAAATGACAATAGGTACTGCAAAAATCTCTAAGTGATGAAGTCACATGATGTCACATTTCACCACCACATCATTAGTGATGGCAGTTCTGACCATCTGTACTTCAATTTATGTCCTGACCATCTGTACTCCAATTTATGAAGGAACTAGTGATAAATATTCACTGAATATGATTTTGAATCAGGTCTATACTTGCTTAATTATCCTATTATCTAGCTCAGTTAGCTACTTGTTAATTAAAAAGGTAAAGGTTCCCCTCGCACATATGTCCTAGTCATTCCCGACTGTAGGGGCGGTGTTCATCTCCGTTTCAAAGCCGAAGAGCCAGCACTCTCTGCAGACGTCTCTGTGGTCATATGGCCAGCATGACTAAACACCGAAGGTATACAGAACGCTGTTACCTTTCCACCAAAGGTGGTTCCTATTTTTCTACTTGCATTTTTACATGCTTTCAAACTGCTAGGTTGGCAGAAGCTGGGACAAGTAACGGGAGCTCACTTGGTTACGCGGCACTAGGGATTCGAACCGCTAAACTGCCAACCTTTCTGATCAACAAGCACAGCATTTTAGCCACTGAGCCACCGCATTCCTACTTGTTAATTAGAATGTCATTAATTAATTGGACAAGTGCTTTGTTAAAATCAAGTACTATTATATTTATAGTTTTTTCAATTTACCGAAGTTAACTGATCAACAATGAAATAAAATTAGCCTGGCTAATCCTGTTCTTGATAAATCCTTGCTTATGGTACATCTAGTAATTACCACATCGTTTTTAGATTGCTTTTAGATCACTCACTCTGTGATCTGTCTTAGAATCTTCGCAGGTAAAGATTACCTGAGAAATATTTCAAAGTGTAGAAACATGGATTAGAAAATATCAGCTCAAGATGTATATTCCTATGAGTTTAATTTTCAATGTGGTTTTTATGTGCTTTAGAAATGCTAGTATCTGTAGCATTTGTCTAAGTTGGATATATTCTGACCTTCATTTTTAACAATTCATGTTTTTGTTTTGTTTTATGTTGCCTTTGGAAACAGATAATTGTTTACTGCTCAAAACTTGCTTTTGTTTATTATCAAAACAGTCCACCTGTTCTGCCCAGATGGTATAATCTTGGTCCCTGTTCATTAATTAATAAGGATTTTAAGTTGCTAGAAATTGTAGAAATAGCTAAAACTATTTCTTTATTTCTTTTTACTTTGCTGTGTTTTGCAGAAATTATGGACTTTATTTTTATCTGACCAGCATGCATTATAATACTATTTCTAAATGATGCATCTTATTATTTTTCCTAATACTTTGAAAATTTCTTCCACAATTGATTAATTTGCTAACAATTTTAACATAATTTGTATTAATTTTTTTAAAGGAAGATACAGATGAATATAAAGTAAGAAAAGAAAAAGAAAGCTAAAAGTGAAAAATAGAAAAATAGAAAAGAAAGGGAAAAGATACAAAGAACTCTAACCTTAAACTGTCTACTGTTGACCTTACCCCATTCCTAAGAAGTCAATAGGGACGTGCAAAAGTGCACCAGCATGCCTACCATTCCTATCCTCCTGTCCCCATTTATTTGTACATATTTCCCGTGTTCTTATTCATGTTTATTCTTTCCTATTATCTTGTACATGAGTGATAAAACAAACAAACAAACAAACAAACAGTTTCCAAATTTCTTTAGAGCAGTTGTAAGTACAATGATAAATTTATCTCTATTTGCAACATAACACCGTTCTTTTAGTCTTCATCTATTTTTCTAGAAAGATGTATTTTTCTAGAAAGATGTAACTTCCTCTATAGAAATTGGAATGATATTGATAAAATGCTATTTGCATTGGCCAGATATCCCTCCTGTAATTTCGATAGCATTTGTTTCTTTTCTCAATTTATACACTAGTCACTCATCTGGTTTATTTGAAAGCTCTTTTTTTTACTTTACATAGTTCATTTTTCCCCATTTCTCTTCCTATCATTCAGCCTTAATTTTATTTAAAGTTCCCATTTGTGGCTTCTACTTTTTTTCCATCACTCCTATACTTTCAAGCTAGCCTAGTTTATGGGACTTTTTGAATATATTTCACACATCTCTGAACATGCATTTAGATTAGAAGATTCTTAGTGCAGAAAACATTAAGGAGTTGTGCTGTGGTTTTCACTGGCTCCTGGTAAATCCCCCAAAGTAGAAGGGATGCTTTAAAACAATAATATAATCAGTTTAGACTTGTAATTAGGCCAATGTAAGAAGACATGTGAAAGGCCTCTTACACTGAAACTCTTATTTCTTGATTCCTCCTCCCCCTCTAGATCAGCCTTTCTTAACCTGAGGGTGGCAGAAACATGTTAGCAAGCTATTTGGCAGGCTACACATTCTTCCCTTTCTTAAATATGTTTGGGAGGAGCAAGTTGATTTGAGGGAGATATTCAATGACTGAAAACGGCAGGTATACAGTAAGTGATGGAATATTGTCTGAAGGCTTCAGTTTATTGCTAATTGAATAGGCTTTGTATTAACAATGATGCAATCGGGGGGGGGGGTTGTTTACACTACGCAATAAAATACAGGTAATGCAACTTGCAACAATTCATTTACAGACCATTAGAAGTGAAAAAGGGACTTATGACTATTTTTTCCCATTTACAACCTTTGTAGTATCTCCATGATCACATGATGAAAATTCAGATGATTGGCAACTGGTTCATATTTATGACCAGATGCTGTTTCTCAAGGTCATGTGATCACCTTTTGACAAGCAAAATCAATGGGCAAGCAAGAGTCACTTAACAACCATGTTACCAACTTATCAACTGCATGTTAGGTGATTCACCTAACAACTATAGCAAGAAAGGCAAAATTCACTTAACAAATTTTATTTCTCACATTCATTTATTCTAAATTACCTGTTTAGAACAAAAATCAGGCCTGCACATGTTTGTTTGGAAAAGAGCTACATTTCACTATTCTAATTTTATTCCTTGTGATCTCTTATATCTTTTGAGTCAGAATTCTGTTAACATCTTCTGTGGCACACTTAACAAATCATTCTGTAGACAACTAAAAGGTTTTTGAATTAATTAGAACACCTGTGAGCAAGTATGTCTTCCTTTTAGTGCAAGGTTTATAAGGGTAGATTTGTCAGTCCCCCAGGAGATTTGTGTTTGTGTTCTGTGTTTTTGTGTGGCTGGAAATGCTATGCATGTATAAAGAAACTTGATGCTGAAGAAAGAAGAAAGGATTCCCAAATGAAAGAAGTGTAACTAAGAACTAAAAAGAAAGTAGAACTAGAAAGGAAGATCCATGGAAAAGACTGGCTATATATTTGTCACCTGCAGATGTCCAGAGCTTGGTGGCATCTCCAGCACAGTAAAGCACAGCACAGCCTAGCACAATACAACACAGTGTGACAGAGAACCAGTTTCCCCAAAACATAAAGAAATGATGATAGATGATAGATAGATGATAAATAGATGATAGATAGATAGATGATAGATAGATAGATAGATAGATAGATAGATGATAGATAGATAGATGATAGATAATAGATAGATAGATAGATAGATGATAGATAGATAGATTGATAGATAGATGATAGATAGATGATGATGATAGATAGATAGATAGATAGATAGATAGATAGATGATAGATAGATAGATAGATAGATAGATAGATAGATAGATAGATGATAGATAGATGGTAGATAGACAGATAGATAGATAGATAGATAGATAGATAGATAGATAGATAGATAGATAGATAGATAGTGACGGAAAGAGAGAGAGGAAGAAGGAGAGAGGGAAAGAGAGAGGGGGGAAGAGAGGGAAAGAGTGGAAGGAATTAGAGATAGGGAAAGATAGATAGAGGGAGAGGGGGAAGAGAGAGGGAGAGGTAGAGGGAGAGAGGGGAAGAGAGAGGGGGAAGAGAGGAAAAGAGAGAGGGGGAAGAGAGATAGGGAAAGATAGATAGATGATAGATAGATAGATAGATAGATAGATAGATAGATAGATAGATAGATAGATGATAGATGATAGATAGATGATTGATAGATAGATAGATAGATAGATAGATAGATAGATAGATAGATAGATAGATAGATAGATAGATAGATGATAGAGAGTAACAAAAAGAGAGAGAGGAAGAAGGAGAGGGGGAAAGAGAGGGGGAAAGAGAGGGAAAGAGTGGGAAAGAGTGGGAGGAATTAGAGAGAGGGAAAGATAGATAGAGGGAAAGGGGGAAGAGAGAGAGGGAGAGGCAGAGGAAGAGAGGGGAAGAGAAAGGGGGAAGAGAGAAAAAGAGAGAGGGGGAAGAGAGATAGGGAAAGATAGATAGATGATAGATAGATAGATAGATAGATAGATAGATAGATAGATTATAGATAGATAGATGATAGATAGATAGATAGATAGATAGATAGATAGATAGATAGATAGATAGAAAGAGAGAGAGGGAGAGACAGATAGAGAGATGATAGATAGATGATAGATAGATGATAGATAGATGATAGATAGATGATAGATAGATGATAGATAGATGATAGATAGATAGATAGACAGATAGACAGATAAACGAGAAAGGGAGGGAGGGAGGAGGGAGAGAGAGAGAGAGAGAGAGAAACACACCCAGAGAGAGACTGTAGTTCATACTCAGACATTGCAATTTTGGGTCTCAATGAAGCTTTATTTCTGATATTTCTTCTCTAGAATTTCCAGGCATTGAAAGAACAATGTTTTATGCATTGAACAAAATATCACCCTTAATAATTTATATAAAATATCATGATGGGAAAAAAAGGAATTAGATTCCACCAATCAGAAGATATGGTTTTTAGTCAGAAGTTTTAAACTGATATCTCTGATCACAGCATATTTTGACAGATAATGGGATGAATTTGCTCTATGGCTCAAGATGGCTCTGAATCAAGCTCTTGGCAGCCAACGACAACTGAAAGCAAGATTTTCTTAAGTTTGAGTTAAAAGTTACAAAATTTTCTAAAGAATAGGTTACAGGTTTACAACCACAATTGAGTCCAAAATTTCCATTGCTAAGCAAGGGACTTGTTAAGTGAGTTTTGGTCCATTTTATGACCTTTCTTGCCACAGTTGTTAAGGAAATCACTGCAGTTCTTAAATAAATCATGTGGTTATTAAGCAAATCTGTCTTCTCTTACTGACTCTGCTTGTCAGAAGCCAGTTGGGAAGGTTACAAAAGGTGATCACATGACACTGAGATAGGGCAACTGTCATAAATGGGAGTAGAGCAGGGGTGAAATTCAGTAGGTTCTGACAGGTTCTGCAGAATTGATAGCGGAAATTTTGAGTATTCAGAGAACCAGCATATACCACTTTTGGCTGGCCCCAGAGTGGGGTGGGAATGGAGATTTCACAGTATCCTTCCCCTGCCACACCCACCAAGTCACGCCCACAGAACCAATAGTAAAAAAAAATTGAATTTCACCATTGGAGTAGATTATTCATCCCTGGCCAGCTTATCTTCTCAGTGGCCTTTGATACCATTAACCAGTGATTTCAAGGGTTGGGTGTGAGGAGGTGGCTCTGTGTTGTCCTGGTTCACTTCCTTCCTCTGTGGCTGCTCTTAGTTGATAGGAAGCGAGTGGTCCAGCCCTTGTCCCTTGCTTTGTGGCATTGAGATCATCATGGACTGAGATCTCATCAATATGCTGTTGACATTCAGCTATATATTTCAGCCCATCGTGAGTTACTTAGCTTAACCATCTGCCATTGATAATTAATTTTAAGTACCCCAAAAGGGGTGCTTTACTTGTGGCTGCTCATTTCTTTTTTCTTCAGAAATATAATGCATTAAAATCAAGTTTCATTTCATGCTATTCATATCCACAACAAAGGGTTTTATTTTTATAATATCCTTTTATTCAGAAGAAACAGATTTAAAAGTAAGGTTGATAGTTTACCCTTCAGAGATAATATCATCCAAAATGTCAAAAACATGCTCCCTGATGTTTTTGCATTTATGGTGAGTGATACAGCATTAGCATTCAGTTTCTTTTAATAAAGCCCTACCTGAAATTTGCCTTTAATCACCTAAGGAAAAAAAACATTGTCTACTGAACTTGTCAATACATGAACACTGTCTCTTATAGTCAGCAACAACTAGCAGAATAAAATCTACAGGAACTCCTTTACCTTTATCTTGTATATTGATATCTTACAGTATCACTACCTCAGAATTTCCTCAGAGCATGGTACATTTCTTAGGAAATTTGATGGTGCACCACAGTATGGCTTCAGAAGTTTTTTCCAGCCTTAGTTAATTTAGTTCACCCTTTACCTTTCCCCCCAATTTTCACCAAATTCTTTAGCTTACAGACATTGACCCACTCCCCTTAGATATTCTAATTGCCTTGTTATTCCTGTCCTGGAAACCTGAACCATTCAATGTACAGTACTATATTTTTCTTCATAACAATGAAGTGGATTTTCCCCTCAACCAACCCTCTCTCTTACACACACACACTTTTGATCACCAACCTAAGTATTTACCAGATCCAACCCCTAGTGTTTTCCCCCCAAGATCAGCTAAGTTTTGCCAGCTGCTACTACCTGCTGGCTCTAGATCATACCAGAAGGCAACACAACAATGTCCACGCTGTAGTCATTCAGATCCAACGTATTCAGGATTACAAAGATTGACAAAAAAGATGGTACAAAGGAAATGTGATAGTTGTTTCTATTTCAGCCCACTGCCCCAGTCCACTATTCTCTTCTCCTATGTTTTTAATAGGCACAGCATAAATAACTTTACCATAAAGCCAATAGATTCTTGTAATTAATTCTCACTAACCTAATACCCACTGAATTCAGTGAGGCTCATTCTCAGCTACATTGAATGGCAGCCTGTGAATTTCAGTTTGAAATTTCCTATGATTTCTTTAAATATGCTGTTTCACGTTTCACTTCAGTGATGTTTGAGAAATCAAGTGATCACTATATCTGTTGTTCAGCAGTAATGTTTAGAAAACATTCCTTATGATGCTAAATTTCAGTTTAAATCAAATTTATATTCAGGTGATGCACCTGTCCTTTTAAAGCAATGAAAGCCTTAATAAATACAGTTGTATAAATTGTTCCACTTTGAATGAAAAGGGAAAGGGTTTTATGTCTTTAGAACATTACTGTAGTAGTTAAACATTTTATTTCTACTGAAAAAAATATAACGGGAATGTGTTCTGTGTATTAAAGAGAAGACATTCTCACTTGTACACAAATTAATCAGCTTTAGATGCATTTCTATCCACCAGCCATCAATATGCAAGATGAGAGAAAAATAGAAGTATCACTACACCTCTATAATACCCATTAATTAACTTAAGATCATTAAGAAGTTTTCTCCTTTATAAATCTTAGCTATATGTGTAGCTATAGCTCTGATTATATTTTAAAAGGAAAAAAACCAAATAAATGTTTGGAGCTATAAGGGCTATAAAAAAAACTTTATCTGTTCTTTTTCAGTAGACTTCTAACCTTTTCAGTAGACTTCCTTTGCAGTAACAATGGCAACAATAACTAGATTAAGTTGTCCTTAATTGTTTTCTATGAAATTTAAAATTATCATCATCATGATCATTATCATCACAAAATCAGCGAGATGGTCAGACTGGGTTTGGCATTTTTGTCTACCTATTGAGTCCTTACCAAGGACCTGGGATAGGCAAATCTGGCTGTTTGACAGATATCGTCCCAGGATGGAAGCTGTTCCAGTAGGACCACCCTCTGCGATTGACTGATGGAGTATTTGTCAATGCTGCTGCTGCTGCTGTTGCTGATGGTTGGTCACACAAGCAGCAATATGTTTAGGTTGCATTTTACATTTTTACTCACCTATCGAGTTCTTCCCAAAGAGCTGTGAGAGGCACATGTTTGATTGTGTTAAAGACATTGTCACAAGATGTAAGCTGTTCTAAGTAAAGCTGTTGTTAGTGCATTTCAAGGTGTTGGTTATCATCTTTAAAGCGCTCCATGGCACAGGACCTAGCTATTTGCGGGATCGTATCCTGCCCCATACATCCCTTCGGCCGATTCGCTCTCACAGAGAGGGACTCCTCCGGGTGCCGTCCACTAGGCAATGCCAGCGGGCGATGCCCAGGAGCAGGGCCTTCTCTGTGATGGGCCCGACCCTCTGGAATGACCTCCCCCCGGACATTAGAACTATCACCGACCTCCGCTCCTTCCGTAAGAAACTTAAAACCCACCTGTTCAATTTAGCCGGCCTGGCCTAATCCCAAATTTTAGCCCCTCAAGTCTGCATTTTTAAATTTTTTGGGGTACGTATTTTAGCTGATTTTAACTTTTATTAATCTGTACAGCTGAATTTAGGTTTAATTCGTTTTTAAGGGTATGTAAGGGTATTTATTTTTTGTATCTGTTTTTAATGTAAAGCCTGTACTCCGCCCCGAGTCCCCTCGGGGAGAGGGGGCGGTCTATAAATTTTGAAAAATAAATAAATAAATAAATTTTTCCAATGCCAATGATGTTCAGGTGGGACTTCACTCAAGGGGCATATTACAATTAGTACTATTTTTGCTAGCTTTTGCCATAGTCCTTCTACTTTGTGATATTTTTTTTGTAGCACTTTCTGAATTATTCTTCTGTTTTCATGTTCACTATCCAGACTTTTTCTTAATTGATCATTGTTAAGCTTGGAAAGTTTCAAGTGCCTTTTGGTTTGAATTTTGAAGTCCCAGAGTTTTCTATTACTTTCTTTAGTAGAGGCTACCTGGTTTAGGAATTAAAACAAGGCCCAAAACCTTTTTGGTTCTCTTTATTGCTGACTCCACCTGGTTTCTCTCTACACATTGAGTTGCATTTCACAAGGCCTTGTTTTTTTATTTCTGAACTGACCTTTTCACTTCTTCCAAATCTACTTTTATGGATACTTTATTTTATATTATAAATCAATATTAATCGGCTAGCTTCTGTTCTGTTATTTCTGACTTTGGAAGTCTTCTTTCCAAAACTGCTGCCTTCTTTTCAGTTATCCTCTTCTTGTTGGATTTAATTTGAAATAGGAAAGCATTATTTTTAGTGTCCAGTTCTTGTATATTTTGATAGATAAACAATTTTTGTTTCAGTAGTTCTGTAGATATGGTTCTGGTAGCTCTGGCAACAATCCTGAGTCCTGTAGTCCATTTGTCACAAGTTATCCAGGAAATCCAACACATTGCAGAATCCTTGTTGATCTGGGAGATGACTGATCTAGTATGAATCTCTGTAAAGTATGATTGAACCTTTGACATACTGTACTTCTCATCTTCCTCAAGCACACAAGCACCACAACTACATCAAGCTAGTGCCTCACTGGAGATTATTATACTTATTATTCTTTCAGTTGTATATGAAATGTACAAATTACTTGTAAGCCCTTGAGTGCATGTCTCAGTATCAATCCAATGCAAAGTATTATAGTAAGATATTAATAGAGAGTAAAGTGCTTGGATAATTCAATTCAAGGGAAAAAAGTTTGTACATGATCAAAAGTTTAATGACTCATCCAATTGTGTCTAGGACATCAGGTTTGATGCATAACTTTGATTCCAGAATGCACTTTGAATTTTAAGTTAGAAGGCAATGGTTCATATTAAAACTATATCTTTGAATTGAAGCTTCACCTAGCTTTAGCAGTAGTTACATGCCAAATTTTGACATTGATAATACATGAATGTGAAAATCTGAACAATGGGGTGCAAAATTGATATAATTGTAATTGAATAATGTATGAATATGTACAGTGGACATAGGTTTAGGCTGATTTACCTATTTGTAAAGTAAGTCAGTAACTTTATATAGAATTTATTCCTCAAAACATCCCTGCAAAAGCATCTGGTATGAATCAGTATATACTGTTCAATCACTTGATGCTTAGAAGACATAAAAACATTTTAAAACAAATCATTGCAATCAGAAAAAGACTGGGATGGCTCCAAATATTAGTTCTGACCCCACCTATATCCCACTTTAACCCCACTCCCTATAATTTGTCTTATAGGTTTGAACAGGAAAAAAGTTTCTACAAAAATGTCGATCAAAAATCATTGATATGTTCACAGATGGACAGAATTCTGTTCTGATATAAATATGTATGTACCTATATGTATTTTATTGATATGTGGTCCTCAGAATACGTACAATTCTAAATTATTCTTATCTCTTGTAAAACAGTGTGTGTACATGTTCAATCATTTTTGTTCAGATTTTCTTCCTTGAGTTCTGTACATTAATATCATGTTCATACAACTAATGCACATTGTCTTCCTTTTTGACTCTTTTCTTTTTTCTGGTTAATACATTCTTCACTGTCATGTGGTAACTGAATGTGCTGTGGATAGCTGACCTGTACAATCAGAAGTGTGAAAAGGTTATCCTAATGAAGGTTACTTCAGTGTATTGTGAACACTGCTCATTGTTTTCTCTTTGTAAAAATACATTCTGCTATATGTGAATCCATGCCTTTAATGTACACATGTGAACAGTATAAACAAGTTCTGGACAAAAAAAGAGCAGTTAATATATCCCAGTAAGATTATTAACTCAACAACAGAATATCTTGTTTACCCAAAATGTATTAGTTGTTCTAATGATGCCAGCTATCACCCTGTCATCAGTTTTCTCATTTGTATTGCACTTTGAATTCAGTACAAGATTTATTTATGCTGACCTCTCTGCAAATATTAAATATTTTCAGTATGGTTAGTCTGGTCTACATGCTTGTAAAGCTGAGCAATGACTATGCTACAATTGCTATATCTAGAAAGCGAATGACAGAAAATCATTAAATGTTTAAAACAAGCTGAAGGTCATCTTTGAAATAGGGAAAATAAGAAATTGAAGTAAAGAACTAAATTTGTGATTACCTGCTTTCTTTAAACAGGCTTGTATAGATGGTTTATCCTTTTGGATTCTACCTTATTTTATTAAAATAATGAGTTGAGCTTAATCACATTTAAAAATAAAAGCATACATTATTTCAAATACATTGGAAATAAATAATTACCTCCTTAGATTAATAGGCTAGCATTCATTCTTCATAAGTCACTTTCCCCATAGGTTTATGAGCCATCATATTCAAAAGCAGCAATCTCTTCAGTAGATAAGCAAGATGAAACACCTACATCATGTTAAGTCATGATGTGGCTTTTTTGGCAGTGGGGAATAACCTGGCACCATGTGTGAATCTATCCAAAATTATTTTATGGTGGTACATGTGTAAGCCTTACTGGACTTTGCATTAGGTTTTCTGGGCTATGGTACAAACTCATATAAAATTAGAAAAAGTATCTAGAATAAGATTTTAAACACTTTGTTTTAAATATACCTGTTATCAGTTACAGAGGCCTTCAGGAAAGTCTTGCTGGTTGCAGAAGAAATGGGCCAAGGCTTGCGAGGCAACTATCTGAAGCCGAAGAAGTTCGTGAAAGGCCTCTAACCGCGAAAAGGAGGCCGGAGGTGATGCGCGCAAGTGAGGTGAGTCAATGGACGACATCCCCCCCCCCCCCCAAATAAGACCTGGTGCCTTTTTTGGTGGCAAAAAAGTATAAGACAGGATCTTCTTTTCTTGGAAACACAGTAGTTTAAATATTATGCAAAGGGATTTATGATTAAAAGATATTGTATAATCTCTGTCATAGTACATTGGGTGAGAGTAAGAAATCTAAGTGTCTCCCCCTTAAAAACAAGTCACCTGTTTGAAAATTTATTTAGTTGTATTTATTTATAAATCAAATTTTTATGGCTGCCCATCTCATGGAAAGTGACTCTAGGCTGCACACAATAATCCAATAAAACAGTAAATAATGATATATAATTATTTTATATATTTTATAATAATTATTAAAACAAATTAGAAATTCTATTAAAAGTAGAAGTAAAATGGGAAAAGAGACTAATAGATGGAAAGACGTTAATAATGAGGGAGCAGCCTCACAAGTGCACTAGTCCCCTGGGTTCCCAAGGCCTGCTGGCATAACCAGGTGTTGAGATTCTTTGAAAGCTCGGGAGGGAGGAGGGCAATCTGATCTCAGGAAGGAAGATTCCATAATATGGGCTCCATGGCAGAAAAGGCCTGCTAGATAGTACCTGCCAAATGTGAGATCTGGTGGTATAGGTGGATCAATTGCTGAAAAGTGATCCTCAATTAACCAGGTGCCATGCCATGTAGGACTTTAAAGGTCAATACCAGCACCTTGAATTGGACCCAGAAACAAACTTGCAACCAATGTAACTCATGCAGGAGAGGTCTAAACACACATAACTGCTCACATCACTGCATTTTGCATCAGTCCAGGCATGACCAGGCATGAGTGACTGTGAGTAAGGCCCCTTGACTCAAGAATAGGTGTTACAGGTGCACAGTGTGGCAGCAGAAAATTTGATGGAATTAAAAAGAGATGGTGGTTTATTTTAAATTCTCCAACAGTTTCTCAAGGGAAGAATACTAGTGACAATACAGGAAAAGCCCAATCTGATGTGCACCTCTGTAAACTTCTTATTGGGGTTTAAGTGAAAACATGCAAAGGCAGTCACTAAATAGTCTTCAGTGACAGTCAGTTCATTCATACACACATCTTGGCTGTCTCTGACTTCAGATTGTTACAGCAATTTGAAAGGGATATAATAGGGATAGGCAGGATGAAGGAGACCTGCTAACTTCAGCTTTCTGTTCATAGAAGAAAATGCTCTGCCTGAATCTTGCATCCAGGTATCCTTGGCCTGCCATATCTTTTATGAAGTGTTGTTTTAAGTTAGTTGTTTAGACCACATCACAAAAGTTTGCTTTCCTAGCAGTTATTTTGCTACCAATTTCTGCATGTACCTTTGATCTGCAATTTCTCACATACTTTTAGTTAATAATAAAATTCTTTTAAAATTGGTAAAAGCTAATCTAATATTAATGAATGAAGAAGAGCAACAGTAATAATAAAAGGCTCAGGTTAGATTAAGGTCAGAACCTAAATTATTCTTGACATTTTAGAAGTATTATTATTTCCCTTCTGCCATAGCATGCTGTAATTATTCACAAGCACTATAGTTTTATAGTCTGATCTATGTTATAATATTATACATTTTTTAAATAATACAAAATATAAGAATCAACACTGAAGTAGTAGACTGTTCAATTTGTTTGGAAGTATGATAGGTAGGATGAATCATAGGTTTAAATGAGGATATTGAACATAAATTAAAACAAGCTTTATATTCCAAAGCATCTCCTTCTTGAAACAGAAAAAAGAATTATTATTAAATCCACAATTTTGCCCATACATGCCTTCCATTGAGGAGGCAAAGCTAGGCAGCAAAATTAAATGTGTCATCAGTTTAGAGTTACTTCATTCCCAAAAGTGCTACAAGCACAACCCCTTCTGAGCTCCATTGACCTTTATGTGATGCCAATTTAGTGTTGAACTTTAGTTGACCAGATTCTTCTCTATAGACTTGAATAAATGTTCTATGCTGAACCTAACCAGTGGTTCTGATTCTTTGAACCTGTCACTTTAAGCATTACACTGAGATTGGGAGGGACTGCAGTTGTTGACTCTATTGCAGTGACGTGCGGTGAGGTTTATGGCTGGTGAGGCTGGTGACATCATCAGCGCGAGCCACGGTCCCCTTCATGTTGACTCAGGAAGGCGGGGAATGGGACCATGTGTGCAGGAGGCTGAAGCTGCCTCAGCCTCCTGCACACGTGGTCCCATTCCCCTCCTTCCTGACTCCTGAGTCAACTTGAAGGGGACCACGGAGCGCGCTCCGCGGGACCGCAGCTCACGCTCCGCAGTCCCCTCCATATTGACTCAGGAAGGCGGGGAATGGAACCACATGTGCAGGAGGGAGGCTGAGGCTACAGGAGCCTCCTGCACACGTGGTCCCATTCCCGGACCACCTGTGCAGAAGGCTCCTCAGCGCCTTTTCCCTTTTTTTAAATTTTCATGATGAGAGCAGTGAGGCTCTGCCTCCCCTGCCTCCCCTGAACGCACATCCCTGCTCTATTGTCAGTGCAACAGTCATCTCATGGTGTATCATTCTGACAGCCATTTGCACCAATAAATACAGGCTGAAAAAACTTTATCAAAAGTAACCTTAACCAGGTGGGAAATAATCCAGAAGACCATTATGGGAGCAAAGGTCTTGCTGTCATTGTTTTCTAGTAAACATCCAAAGTTCTTCAGTCTATATGCTTGTTGATGGTTGACAATCAAATACATATGTTGCTAGCATGCACAAAAGGAAGGAGTTTGAATCATGACATTGGGGATACCTCCTTACAGATATTGACACACGACACTGCACACACTGTTGATCCCAAATATATGGTAGGTCTAGAGAGAAGCCATTCTGGAGAAATGTAGGTCTCACATGCAATAAAGCAAAAAGTTCAAGCATTGGTTAGAACAGTAGGTAGGAAATTGACCCTCATTTCATCACTAAGATTTAGTTTTAATGTTTCAGTGTACCTAAAAAATATTGAAATTTAAAACTTAGGTTCCTAAACAGTGTGATTTGGGAGCCCTGCATTCTTGGGGTTATAACTTTGTGCAATCTACAAAATAAATACTGCTATTAGATTTTTATTATTCTTTTTGAGTACTATCTAGGCTATATAACTTCCGTAAGTTTAGACATGCAATCCATTTAAACTGTTTCCTAATTGCTCAGGAAAGTAATACTATTTCTTAATATTAACCTTTACAGCTATGTAAAGTTTTCTGTAACTGTACCATTGATTTTTTTCAACCATAAAATTGCAAGCTTCTGTGTTTTTAGTAAACTTGTTATTTATGCAATTTCTTTTCACCTGCCATCATTTTTTGTTATACGCTATTTTATCAAAAATTGCAACAGGAACAGAGTTAATTGTCTTGGATCTTTTCCTAATATATGTCATTGGCTATGACCTTATTTTCTTTTATTATTGTTTAGCTAGAGCAGCAGGCTAAATAGTGTCAGCCAAAAAAAAAATTATATATTACTCTCCATTGTGTGTGCTGGCATATTTTTTGTGTAGTTATTTAATTATGGAAAAATTATATCAACATATCAAAGCACGCCAATAAATTAGCAATTTGCAGCATCTGTGTAAAAACAAAATGAGCAAGCTTTCTGTGATGAGAATGCAACCACTGGCCTGTTTGGAAATGAGGTTTATCTATCTCCCAACATGAACTCATTTGGCCAAGCAAAACCTCATTTTAGAATTCTGGTGTAAGCACAAACATTGCAAATTTTTAGAATTACACTTACTTTCATGCATGCTGGTTAACATTTTTAACCACCAAGGAAGCTTCCCTTCAACAATTTATTTTTGTGTGTTTATGGATTTGTACCTATTAGGTAGTACTCTGGGTAGTTTACAGACAGAATATATAAACCAATAAGCAAATCTTAGCCTGAACAAATTAAAACCACCTAAGTTAAATTAAAACAATAAAAAATAGATCAAATAACAATAGATCAAATCTCAGTAGGCATCCCAAAGACATTAAGACATTGTCTTAAGACCTTACAAAATAATGATAGAGGGAAGCCCCCATGAGCTCTAAACAATAAACTGTTCCATAACCTGGAGATTTTATTTATTTAAGATATTCATATGATGACCTATCTGAAACCAAACCACCAAAAGCTAAATATTAGATACAAACAGTAAAACTAGAAAGTAATAAAACTATTTTAAAAAATTTGGCATTACAACCAAATTTAGGCAGTGCAGCCTATAACACCCTCCTCCTACCGAAAGAGAGAGAGAATTACTAAAGATGCAATGTTAGTCACCACATGAATAGTTCAAAAATAAGAAACACACTGTGAGAAGCACACTTTAATTAAATTATATATGCCATGTCAGAATATGAACAGAAACTTATTAAAATATACACTAATGAATCGGATTTATTTTAATGTATTTAAAGTCATTGTAGCATAAGTTCATTGTTTTCAGAATCTTTTAAAAGTAGCTGCGTTAAAGGAAAAGAACAAACCTTTGCAACAATAAAACCAATAAAAAATTATATAGATGGCTTTTAAAGTGAAAGCCCCCCCCCTTTAATTTATGGCCTATGTATAGTGAAACTAAGGAACAAAATGAATTCCAGGTTAACTTGAAAAGGAATTCTATATTTTATTCCTGAGCAAGAATTGTTTTCTTTAAATGCAGAACAGGTAGCAAGACTAATATTCTATAAAATTAAATAGGGTTTGAAAAGAATATCAAAAGCAATACACACATTACATAGGTAAGCAATAGCATATACAAATTGTTTACATCTTATGCTGTGCTGGTTTCGTTGGCAGTTTCTTTTCATCATTAGACAACCAGAAGACAATTTGACAGCAGCTTCTCAAGGCAGTTACTTACATGAATATAAGTCCTGAAATACTTTCCTTTCATAAGTAACCACTTCAGGGAGTGCATTTTCACTATCAAAAACTGTACTGGGAATTGTGCCTGAGGGTGCAATGTCTAGACTGAATCTCTAGACTGAAAATTGCGTTCCAAGGAGAGGAATTTGACAAGCTACCTTTTTTTTATTAAGTACAGTAAAGACATTGTTATTTAAGTATTTATTTAAGTACAGGAAAGGCATTGTTATATTGGTGTTATGTTCTGCCTGCCTTTATAGAATTTACTACACTGTGCAAAAACAGATTTTGCTAAAGCAAAGGCAAGTGGCCAAAATCCCACATTCTTTGTATCATCAATGTAATAACCAAGCAATCAATCTCAGCCAATGTCCCATGCCCTTACAGAGTGGTTGGCTTATTTTTAAGCCATGAATATTTTGGTACTTATTCATAACTTGGAGTTTCAACATATCTGCTTATTTTTAAGAGAAATTTGGTAAGAATGAACCATATGTGTTTTTACTATTTTAAAATTTTATATTACTATTGTTATGTTATATACATATGTTATACGTTGCTATTATGTTATATTATGATTATGGATGTTCTTAGTTTTAGTTGGATGCTAGCCATAAATTAAAGTCTCTGAAGCTAAGCGGGAGACAAACATTACTTATTAGTTATATTAATAAATAAGTAATATAAAGATCTGCGACAAATAAAATTTTCATGTCAGTATGAAGGCTTATCATTAGGTGACTAGGAGTAATGGATAGTATACCGCACATTTTAATGTTCCAAAAGTTCCTCTCTTTTTGGGGATGGGGTTCAGAAACAGCTGTTTTGTTGTCAGTGTGTAAGATTTCAAAGTCCTTTCTAGGAAAGGTCTGTGTCATTACTAAGTATCTTCTGGGAATTAGTAATTTTTTTTTAGAAATGTCTTATTTCTAAAAGCATGAATATTACTGCCTGTTGTTGATGTGCTTCTCTCAATAAATTGTTGTTTTAATATTTCAATTTTTAAATAATTTTAATTGTTAATTATTTTTAGTCTATTTTATAGAAGAAAGAAAGTCTAAAATAATTTTACTACAGACACTTCTGAGAGGTAATGGGTATTTCGTTTCCAGAACATCTATATCAGATTAGAAACAAATAGGAATGAAGATGGACTAAGCATTGGTCTTTTTCTTAGAAAGATCTTTTCTATAATTTATGAGAATTTTGGTATTTTTAGTTCTTTTAACAGCAAAAAGGCCCATATAGGTTATTAAATAAATGGATCTTTTGACAGAGGTTTCTTTTTCTTTTCTTTTTTAAATAATATTACTGAAGTTTTTAATAAACATAGTAAAAAATGCAAACTAACCTAAAAGAAAAAAAGTAATATGGATGTCTAACATAATGATTTTTAATATGTACATTAACTTTGCCCTCCAAATCTCAGGTCATGTGTTACAACATCCAGTCTTTCATCCAAACTAAACAGCAAGCTGCAAAATTACAATTTTAAATTAGGCGAGATCAATCTTCCTTTTTATTTTTCATTCTGTAGTACCTTATATTTAAGTTGCATTTTTTTCCCTCCTTGCCATACAAATGTAGATATATCTTTTTCCAACTGCTTCTATGATGTATCAGTTGTCAGAATAGGTATTCTCTGAAACAAAAGGTAGTACATTCTAGGTAGGACATTCATTTTTATTATAGAAATTCTTCCCAGCAATGACAAATGTAGTTTCTATCATTTTAACATGTGTTTTCATTCCATGTCTTAAGATAGTTATTTTAAAATAACATACGATTCATATTTGTCATAGGGATATTCAGACATTTTACTTTCTTCTCAATCTTAAAACCCATTTTCTTCACCAGTTGTATTTGATATTCTATTTTCATGTATTTCAAGCTATCTATTTAATCATTGTTAACATCTGAACCTCTCCCCCTTTTGACATCTGTAACATACATGTAACTGCCATCTTGACCTTTTTATCTTTTATACAGATGTCCAGAGTACCATAGAAACTGGAGTTAATGCAGGGGTGGGATTCAGCCGTTTCAGATAGGTTTGGGTGAACTGGTTGCTCAGACGATTAGCTGAGAGTGAACTGGTTCGCTCTGACATGGCCCCGCCTTGTGCTTTACTTACCTATATCGTCTCAGCTGATTAGCGCAACAGAGCAGATTGCTGCACCTCAGCTGCGTTACTCCCCAAGGAGTAATGTGAAAGGTAAGTTTTGGTAAAACTGCATACGCACCTGCATGCGAGCTGGAAACACGCAATCACCAAACTGATTGTTAAACCAGCAGGATCCCACCACTAAGTTGATGTCAGATATTGTCTCACTTATATTACTAAAGTCTCCTGAAGTTGTTTCAGAGCTGTAGCCCAATGCTTGATTTGAAATGAAATTCATTACTTTATAAAAGAAAGGTTTCATTCCTCTTGTTGGATACCCTCTTCCCTGGCCTCATATAATTACTTTGTATAAAACTCCTGGAGGTGGGCTGCTGAGATTTTGGATTAATGTATTAGCCAAATTGAAAGAAAATTTGCAATGATCACTATGTATGAAAAACCTATTCTTGATAAGAAAAATGAATTGATACTAATTTTCCACAAATATAAATTGTCAGTCAGAATTATTATGCATTCTGTTATGAGCCATTGAGATTACAGACATTTGCGTTGGTGTTGTTTTTCTTCTCAGCCACCATACATTTCTTTTAACTGACTGCTTGAAATTACAAAATTTGCAGATTGGTTTCATTCTTTGCACCTGTCCTTAATCATAGTGACATTGGAAAAATGCTCTCTCCTGGAGGATGTTTCACAGCGTAGATTTCAAAGGTCATTAATGATTCATTGGGGTTTTCTTTTTTGCTTCTGGCATGCAGTGATTTCACAGAAGCAACTATTTGCTGTGGAAAATATATCTTGGCTTTAGAGCCACTAAATATGGTTGAAAGAAATGCCTTCATTTGTTCTGCTTTATCTCTATATTTATTGCTAAAATATAAAAGTACAAAGGAAATAGGAAAAAAACTAAAATAAAAAGAAAATGAAAAAGCACGAGAATAGAAAATAACCCTTCTAGATTTCAATTAAGAAAATATAATGAAAGACAAAAAGTAAATTTTATATCCTTTTCTACTATTTCTATCTCCAACCAGGGACTACAGTTAAGATATTTGAACTTTGCATCAAACATTAGTAGTTGTTAGCTTTTTAACCTTAAAACCAATGCTCAGATGAATTTGTTTGTTTATTTGTTTGTTTCTATTACGTTAAAATGATCCTTCCTCGTTATGGTGTTTCCAACATTTCTGTTATATGCTTGATTCTTCTTGGAAATTGTAAATAGAGTTATATGGTATTCTATCTATAGTATATAGCATTTTTTCTTAAACTAATTTGGAATAAATCGTATTGATTTTTCCCCATAGGTCTTTTCTTTGGTCTATCAGAATGACTGCTCTCAGATTTTGCATCCATTTTTCATACAGTTTGTACCTACATTCTAGTAAATGAACCTGTTGTGTATAATAATGAATTAATTGAATATTACTGGCATTTTGTGACCCATGTCTTATCTGTTTTAGATGAAACCTCTATTTTTATTTGATTTATTGATTGATGTGCAATCAAGCAGGGCTGATTTTTAGTGACCACATACTTAGCTTTTTCAATGACAATCTGTCCATAATCTGATCCTTCAAGCCTGCAATAGTGCACCCATTTTCACTGTAATTGAGTTTATCCACCTTGATGCTGGTTTCTTTTCTTCCACTTTTGCCGGTATTAAAGTCTTCTTCAAAGAGCTGGAAATAACTCTCACTAAATCAATTGTGACCAACTAAAAATGTGACTGGTTATCTATCTGGGCTTTGAAATATAGAATATAAATATTCTACTTCATTAATGTTATATGAAGAAACACTTATCTTCTATCTTATCCAATATAGTAAACAGATATGTGCATATGTACACTGACCATTGAGAAAGGGTATAAGTGCCATTCTTTTCTACTTTTGGATCTAGATTGCTTAGAAATATTCTGAAATAGGCAATCTGTACCCTCTAATTATTTTAGAACATAATACCATCGATGGTGATCAGCAGTAAGTTCTTAGGTGGGAGATACATAGGATGAACTCTGTCATTTTCACTCATACTGCAATATTTCTCTTAATTTCCTAATAATTCTATTATTTATCCTGGCCAGGGCCAGACTGCACTACCAAGAATTACTTATTGCTTGTCTCCCAATTATTAAATGGATTCCCTCTGAAACTCTTTCTCAAACTTCCTTCCAAGAGCAATTTTGACTTCTTAATTGCTACGACATACTAAAGAAGAATGTAGCAGACACATGGAAGACCCTATCTTTGTTCTGTCTACTGTTCTGTATGTTTTTACCTTCCTTTTCTTCTTGTTGCTTGCAATATGGGCTAAAAAGTTGCTATTATTCATTCTCGAGTATGATGACAATTCCTATTTATTTGAGCAACCCGTCCATCTTTCAAGACACTGACATTTCAACATTTGTCTTTCACACTGCAGCTTCCAAGTCATCTGCTACAATTTTTAACACGAAGATGGAAAATTGCATATTACTTTTGCAAGAGGTTTTATTTCCAATGATACATTAACTGTGTCTGCAAATGAATATGTATTCTTTTTTTTCATCTTGTAAAGTAAGGAACGAAAGGCTTGCACAGCACTGAAAAAACAATTCATTTTGCAATGGAAACAAACAGTTGTGTCTGCTTGGTAAACTGAGATGGAAGCAAGATTCGCCCCCTTCTTTCCTTGAATTCCAGCTGAGAAACAAACCACAGGATAGTAACTGTCTGTTATAATAAAGGGCAGAGAATTGCATGTGAATGATAGATGATGCTAAAGTTGCAATGTTGTCTCACATATGAGTCTGAGAAATATGACAAGATGGTATCCATCAGGTCATGAAGAGTCAGAAGTGACTGAATAAGTGAACAATAATAACAATGCTTAAAATGCAGACCAAACAATATTCTCTTTAAACACTCTTAAAGCTGTAAAATAAGTCAGATTTGTGTGAGAGATTACATATTACCAAGGAAGCTGATTATGTCAGCTTTCTGAAATAACAACAACAAATAACATATCTTGTTAATGCTTGTCCCAGAGGTGAGTCATTTGGGCAAAGGATTGCTTAGACTTAGAAAACTAAAGTGATTTACAAAAATATCTGAGAAGGAAAACAGCCATGAGGCCATGAGGGGCTGTGAGGTATATGGCATCTAGTTGGGCTGTGACAAATAGAAGAAAATGGGAAGAGAGAAAATGATGGGAACAGATAATGAGGTAAGGTAATAAACAGAGAAAGGACTGAATTCAACTTATTTCTGACAGTTAATCTTATTTCTGTTAGGCTGTATCGATTAGCAATATTTTTTCTTCTTCTTTATCATTTGAGAATCATTTAAAAATTATTAGCATGCCAAAATGGCTAATATGGATTACATTTCCTTAGCTTCTGCTATTCACTGAATAGCATGAACTCTAAGGATTGAAATAAATCTTTTATTTATTCAAAAAGAATAAATTATATGCTTATTTTGGCTGCAATTATAGTTTATTTCTACCAACCTCCCCCAAACTCCACAATCTTTGCTCAATTTAACATAGACTTCTACAGATACATAACTAATGGAAGTTTAAGAAATTGCATGAAAAATCTTCAAATCTAGGGGCGGGGGGAGAACAAAAATAGAATTGCCATTATTTTAAAATGCATATGATTTATTTATTCATGCATTCATTCATTCATTGCAATTTTCATTCCTGCTGTTCATTTGGAAGTCAGGAAATAATATAGAAAGCCTGCCTTGAAATTAATATTGTAATTGGTGTATGGAGCTTTAAAATCAGTTTACTTTTTGAAAGAAAAGCACCTAATCTGAGGTTTAAAATCATGTATTTATAATTGGCACAATTCATAGTCTTCAGTAAATATCTATATGTAAAAGCAAACATTGTCCCAGATGGCTTTTTAGGTAAATAGTTAAAAATATAATTAGCAAAACAGTCAACAATTTGAATCAAAACTTTCAGTATCCTTATTTACTATTTATGGTGTTTATTTATGTTCTGTGTTTTTTTCTAAATTTTATCAAAAAAAATCTTTATTTTTTTATCACATAGGTTGATAATTATGCCTGTTGAACTAACTCCATTTGAATAAAATCAATCATGCCTTTCCTATAATGAAATTCCTTCTAGCAGAGGAAGGTGGCAAATATAATTTCAGTTCTTATTGAAGCTTCTGCATAGTCTTATAGCTTACTCCTAAGACTTACATGAGACATTGAATCCCAACTAATACTAGTCAATTGTACTTTGAAGTCATATGAAAACACAAATAGGACAAATTGTTTTCTGCTACAACAGGAAAAAGACACTGTGTGAATGGAAATTGTTCATGTTTCACTATTCATTGGATGCTTAATTAAAAATCTTTCTTAAAATGAGAACTATTTTTGAGCGAATTTTAATACCTATGTAATGAAACCATCAAATTCCATTTAGAAGGCTAGAATTTTTCTTAATGTGTTATTGAGTCCTTTTGTCTTTTTTTCAGAGATTGATTCATTTATATATCACTGTGATAGATCTGTATGGTGCTTTATTAACAAAATTTTATTTATGCATTCAAGTTAGTTGACTCCTGGAAATTTCCTTCGGCAACTTTCTTGGCCGCATATTCTGGAAGGGTTTGCCCTAGCATTCTTTCTAAATTTGAAAGAAGTGACTGGGTCAACATAACTCGCTTTCGGGCTAAGATGTCTCTTGGTTTTTGCTTTGATGCCTTAACCACTACTCTAATAGTTCATGTTACAGGTGCCTTGGAAGCTGATGAATGGAGAACCTGCCACGCAAAATATCAATGTGTGCAGTACACTTTTAAATCTAACACTGTGGTCTTAATATTATTTCATTAGTGTAAGAGTAAGCAACCTGTTACCTGTAGCCACTAAATGTCCATAGAACCTCCTTAAGGATAAGCTTCTGAATTTAGGTTTGCATTGTAGAATCAGTAAGTCAGTTATCCATCAATAACAAGTTGATGCAAAGCAAAATGCCAGTTTATGTTATCATTTTTTAATCTTCATTCATTCATTTGTTTTACATCACCATCCATCTTATAAGACATAACTCTGGACTGCTCACAGCAGGAATAGAATGTCAGGGGAAGATATTTCACCCTGAACTACATGAGGCTTTAGGTCGCGGCTTTTCCAAACAGGCATATCTTCAAGGTGCGAAAAATAAAATAAAATCCCGGAAACATATTCTAATGAGAAACAAAACTTTTAATACAAAAATAAGAAATAGAAAATAAAACAAATCTATCTAATTGTTACATTTTGGCAAGAGCAGTTTGTCTACCAGCTTCCTGGCAGACGGACAAAGATCAAAAGGAAAGAAGTCTCTGGAATGTGTGATGAGCAGGCGCAGTACATCATTGCTGATAAGACCTTATGACCTGTGCAGTAACTCTTTCAGTTCAGCTAGCAAACATTTAATGCACTGACATAGAAAAACACTACGAAAACAATAAAATCAGAATCTGGTATCATAACAATACAACTATGATGCAACCAACAGCACCATATTCTTTTTTTTTCCATTTTATTTAATGTCTTCTTATTCTAGCATTTTGTTCATTTTAAATTCCATTTTTTAATCAGTTTGTGGAAAAGTATAAACCTGAATATCTGCACATATTTTCATACTCATTTTCCTTTGTGTAAATTTTATTGCATGATGCACATGCCTTTTGCAATCCATTTTTCCTGAAATCTTTTTTTGTGCAATATTTATGTAAGTCATGCATACTTTTTTTTTTAATTATGGTTGAATCCAAAATTTTTAAAATGTGAATTTCAGTATGTACGATATGTAACAGATGAATCATATATAGCTTAGGGCCGTGATGGTGAACCTATGGCACACGTGCCAGAGGTGGCATGCAGAGCCATCTCTGTGGGTACACATACTGTTGCCAGCTGATTTTCTGGTTTTTGATGCATGAATGCGTGCTGGCCAGCTAGTCTTCACATGTGCCAGAGCACCAGAAGCCCCAAAACCAGTTGGCAAGCGCCACATGCCACCTGGTCTCCCAGCGCACACATGCACCAAGGGTGGGTTCCTGCCAGTTCTAACCTCTTCTATAGAAGAGGTTTCACAAATCTACAGTGCCGTTTAGAACCGGTTCCAGCTCCCTCCCCCTGCCCGTCCACATATCATCAAGATGAAGAGCAAGAGGAGGAATTCTGGGAGTTGAAGTCCACAAATCTTAAAGCTGTTAAGTTTGAACATCCCTGGGGTCTTTTTTCCTAAAAGGGTTAGGAGTGCAAGGGTCTTGTAACTTGATAGCTTTAAGACTTGCGTGCTTCAAATGCCAGAGTTTCTGAGCCAACATTTTGGTTGCTAAGCAAGAGCATTGTTAAGTGAGTTTCACCACATTTTACAAGTTGGCCATGCCCACTCAGTCACATGGCTGGCAAACCACTCCCTCCCAGTCACATGGCTGGCAGGCCACTCCCACAAAGCAGGCCACACCTACAGAAGAGGTTCTAAAAAAATTTGAAACCCACCACTGACATGTGCACTGGCCAGCTGGTCTTCGGGTTTCCAGCTCTGCGGTGCATGTGTGCACGTTCCGGTTTTGGCACTCAGTGCTGAAAAGGTTTGCCATCACTAGCTTAAGGACTATGAATTGGGTAAATCTTCCTGTACATGAGAACTATCAGTGCTCCACCAGTTTCATAGCATACATAATATACAACTAATAATTCGATTTTTAATGCCTAACCCACATCTTTGCTGCAGGAATGTTACTATGATTTGAAGGGAAGTCAAACTATGAATGATTACATCATGGTACATTACACAGATCACAGCAAGTTATTTGGAAGCAAACACATTAGAGCAAAATAAAAATATTGATTGTGGAGTGAAATCCAAAATTGGTTTTGCTGGTAAGTGAAGAACTGAAATATATAATGAGGACTTTTTATTTTAGAAAATCTTAAGGCATAATAACTTCTGGCGCTCCTAGGATAAAGGAGACATTTGATAATGGAATGAATGGCTTAATAATGGCTCCTGAGATTCAGTGCTGCAGTAAATATTATTATTATGGGTGATTAAAGATCAAGATTAAAATACTTTGCACATAATGGAAAAGTGATATGCTTTAAGGGCACACTGCCAATCTTACAAATAGAGTCCATTGTCAGCAAAATGAACATACCTAGGGTTTCCATAGCTTTGACATTTTTCTTAGTGATACAACTGAAGAACTGGCAGAAGATCAAATGTCAACAGTGGACATAAAATCAGTGTTGTGACTGCTGGATAAAATTGTTCTACAATAGGGTTTGGAAAATAGTATTTGTGATCCAATGCAGTTCAAAATTTCCCATAGATTTATTGTGTGTGAACATTCAATATTACTGAAATGTTTAATTTTAAAAGACCAAGAGTTAACCTCTTTTAGGGAATGCCATACCATGTTTTTTGCACTGATTTAGTTACTCTTGGAGGGAATAAAAGCTAGGAATAGTAGATTATACAGAATCCTTCTGGAAGACTCATAGAAGACTGATAGAATCCAACTAACAACATATTGTACTTTACCTCTTAAACCTAACCCTAAATAAACAATCAGGGCAGTCAATTGTCTCAATATATACTTACAGAGAATTATCTTAGAGTTAATTGAAGCCCATCAGTGTGCTTCCATAATTATAATCAATTTCCCATAATTATAAACAAATCTTCCTTTAGTGTAACATAATCATATTTGTTTCTTACATGTGCATATTGTAAGGTGATGGTTCTCAAACAATCCCAAAATCCCGAGAAAAGCTCAACACCTAGGAGAAAATGAATAGGAAGTAGGAAATGCAGCAGTTATATACTTACAGGAGCAACCTCAGAGAGTTAAGGGCACTAAATGCTTAGTAAAAAGTATATGTATTTCATCCTTTGAATCTATTTGCTAGCAAGTTAATAAAAGGACTAGCTGAAACATCAGTGTGGTGGATGAGAAAGAATATGTGCAAATCAGTTTTAGTTGTTTAACACATGCTCAGGATTGATGTCTTATTTAAATAGATCTGAAATTATATCAGTGCTGACAGTACAAGAAAGTGGCAGTAAAATATCAAGATCACCTGCCCATCCCGTGTCTGAATCAAACCTGTCACTTAGTTTACGGCAGGCAAACTCACTATGTAGCAGAGAATCTTAAGCATTATACTAATTTGCTAGGTATTTGCACATTATAGTTTAGAAAAGAATTTGCTATTGCAGTACCTCTCAAAAGTTAGTAAGAAATATTACTACTGATTTACCATCTGAAAAAGAAACTGGATATACATGGGTTGAAATAAATTGCCCCAAACCATGAAACAAGGCCAATCCTTTGTTTACACAAAGCCTAATTCTATTATTATTACTCGATGGGTGGATAAATATGCCAAATCTAGTTGAACATCAGGATGACTGTGCAATGAACCATAATAATGCCCAAAAAGTCTGTTCAGTGGATAGCAATAGCACTTAAACTTATATATCGCTTCATAGTGCTTTGCAGCCCTCTCTAAGCAGTCTACAGAGTCAGCCTATTGCCCCCAACAATCTGGATCCTCATTTTACCCATCTCAGAAGGATGACGGCTGAGTCAACCTTGAGCCAGTGAGATTTGAACTGCTGAACTGCAGCTAGCAGTCAGCTGAAGTATCCTACAGTACTGCACTCTAACCACTGTGCCACCTTGGCTCAAGTCACTTGGAAACAGGAGAAGAGAGAAAACTGGAGAAAAATCACAAAATACAAAGACCTGCAAATAGCAATAGTATAACTATAGCAAAAGAAACAAAGTTTAATAGTAATAGATGCCTTTGATACAATCCAAAAACAAGTAGACAAAACAGTCTGTAAAGATTCTGTCATCCAGGTCATGATTGTTCCAAGGGTGCTTTTTTAATAGGAGTATAATATTTATTAATATGGATAAAAGGGAAAAGTGTACAACACTATTAAAAAGCAACTCATTTTCTCCTTTAACAAATGTAACCAGATACACATTAGACTGAACAGGTATCAGAACCTCTTGAAGGCCGAAGACACAGATTTGCCCCCTTGGAAAGGTGTGGAATTCCACACTGCGGAGCTTGTGTGCTTGAAATAACGCCACTTGCTCTTATTGAAGATTTCTTCCAACTTGGGTCTCTTCACCACTTCAAAGAGTGCTTTGGTGTTTGGTGGATTATAATATTGATGCAGGATTACTTGGCTTGGTTGATTTACAGAAGCCCAAGCAGGCATGGTTCTGCGGGCTGATTCTCATCATCTGTTGGACCATCACTGTTCAAATCCATTCCATAATTATTTAGATCAATCTTGGGTTGTTGGGGTCTTGCTGTGTCATTGGATATCAATTATAGATAGGTGAGTTCTCAATATTCATGGTCACATTCAGCTGCTTGTTAGCAACTATTGCCTGAGCCTCTGAAGTTGTTTTTAATCATCCCTCTTCTTGCTTCCATTGCTCCTGCAACTTCCCCTCTTTTTCTTCCATTTCTTTCCTGACTCTCTCTTCTTCTTTAGCTGCTTGTAAAACCTCTCTCTGGAAGCGTCCTGTTCTCTTTCTGTTCATGCTTCCACTGTGCCTGGATCTTGTCCTGCTCTTGCTTCTTCTCCAGTTCTCTCTTAGCAGACAGTTCTTTTTCTCTTTCCAGGTCAGCCTGGTGTTCTGCAATCTTTCTTGTTCTTTCTTGTTCTTCCTCTCTTTTCTTCTGCATCAATTCCTTATATCTACATTCTTCCTCCTCCAGTTGCAGTGCTGTTTATGGGTATCTTCCTCTTGCTTGAGCTGGACTTTGAGTTCTTCCAGCTTCTTAGCCACTTCCCTTTTCTTAATTCTGTCTTCTGACATTTTTTTCCTCTCAGACCTTCTCATTCTTCTCTTCATGTTGAGCCAACTTTTATTCAAGTCACTTTTTCTTTTCCTCCTCTAACTGCTCTATTTGCTCCTGAGCCTGCAACACCTGAGCCACTTTTCACATTTACATTTCACCTCCCCTAATTGTCATTTCTTTTCCTCCTCCATTTTCCTTTTTCTTTGTTGGCTTTTTCAAAGGTGCTTCTTCAAAGGTGCTTTTTCAAGAGGCAACTGGACATTCTTATTTTTTCTTTTGAAGATGTTTTGCTTCTCAGCCAAGAAGCTTCTTCAGCTCTGACAGGATAGTGGGTAATAGAAGGATTTATATTCCTTGCAGACAGCTGGTCATTTGCACCCTTTTAGAGGGTCATTGAAGCACTTGAGTTTTTAGCTGTGTTCTCAGGGTAGTGCTGCTGGTTCTTGTAGTATGTAATTTTTCTTCTGGAAGTCCATTCCTACTCCCACACCATTCCAAGGGTATTCATCTCAAATTATATAGCTAAAAGTCTCTAGAGTTTCTCAGTCATCCAGATCATGTTCAGGAGGCAACTGGACTTTCTTGGGTTTTTTTTTCTTTTGAACATGTTTCATTTCTTCAAAAACCCTCTAAAGTTACCAGCTGTCTACAAGGAATATAAATATAAGTGGATGAAACACTTGAACACCATTAGCATCACTGGTATCCTATAGCTCTTCTGAAAGCAAATTAATCTTTACCACTCTATTTTTTTCATCAGAGTAATTTTTTCTATGGATTGCTAATATCTGGAAATCTCCAAGATGGATTTGAGTCATCCTGGTGTGAAAAAATGATAAAAGTATGGGAAACTTTTATTTAATTTTTCAAGTTTTATCTCATTGGATGAGGGATGTATAAAATTAAATTCTAGAAATTCAGGAGCATAGTTCTTCTTAAAATGATAAAATAGATTTCATACTGGCCGGCTACCTGTTCAAACTTATATATGTACGCTGAAGATCATTTGACTTAATTTAGTGACCTGTTTTCTAGTTCTGAAAATTATTTCAGTAACATCTCTATTATTCAAATGAACACAATACCAATACAGTGAATTAGAGGCAGTGAAACACATATTGTTATGCTTTTTTAAAAAGGATTTTCATGAAATCTAAAGTTGGAGAAAGTCACTTAAGATATTAGTTAATTCCCTACTCAGTACAAGAATCCAAATTAAAACATCCCAGTCAGATTATTATCCAGGCTCTACTTGAATATATTTTTTTTATAATTATTATTCATTATTAAACTTATATACCACCTTTAATCTTGGTTGGGAAATTTAATAGAAAAAGTGGCCAATTACCTCCATCAGAAAAATATGTAAGATGTCAAGGTACTCACCAAGAACCAAACTCAATTCAAGGGAGACTTTATCTTTTATTTTATTAGTTTCTCTCTGCTTTCATATTTTTTGTATCTTAATGACAATCACATTTTCTTTTGTTTAAATGTTTCCACTGCCAATTTACCTAGAATAATCATTCACATGTAAACTAAATTTTGCCTATAGCTGACAAATTGCCACAAAGAATATATGGGAGGAAATTATCAGGTTTAGTAAATGCCTTCATTCTCTGTGTACATATTCTGCTTGATATGAATGAATTTGTCAGTTTTAGCATGTAAAGCTGTTAGCTGTCAATTTTATATATCATGGAACCTTGGCTTGTTTAAATCATTTTACAAATAAATCACAATGCGTGAGTTCGCGTAACACTTAGCCATAAAACTTTTATTAAAAATAAATATTTTTCATATTGTAAATTCCAACATGTTTTGTCAGAAGTGAATGCCATCTGTTCATCTGCTTTTTTTGAGAGATGAATTTGCAACTTTTTATATATATACATGAGACAAAATGTTAAAACATTTGAAAGTGAAGCTGACAGCTTGATCCATCCATAGTAGAATTAATGCAGCTTTATATTTTAAACCTAACCTGAAAATCTGGTTAGGAACGCCATCAGTTAAAACAGAACAGAAAAAAAGAACCTTTTGATAATATACCAATTAAAGACACTGAGCAAACTACAGTTATAACCTTAGCTGACATAGGAATGTCAAAAACCTGGTTCAATGACTGTTGGATTACTGTGCTTGATTGACATCAAACTCACCTGACTTGAACCCCATAGAGAATCTATGGGGCATTGCCAAGAGAAAGATGAAAGACATGAGACTGAACAATGCAGAAGGGCTGAAGGCCGCTATTGAAGTATCCTGGTCTTCCATAACATCTCAGCAGTGCCACAGGCTGATAACTTCCATGCCACACTACATTGAGTCAGTAATTGCTGCAAAAGGGGCCCAAAGCGAGTACTGAGTACATATGCATGTTTATACTTTTCAGAGGTCCGATATTGTTCTATGTACAATCCTTGTTTTATTGATTGCATGTAATATTCTAATTTTCTGAGATGGTGAATTTGGGGTTTTCATGAGCTGTACGCCATAATCATCAAAATTATGACAAATCACAGCTTGAACTATCTTGCTTTGCATGCAATGAGCCTTATCTCATACATCAGTTTCACCTTTTAAGTTGCATTACTGAAATAAATGAACTTTGGCACGATATTCTAATTTTTCGAGTTTCACCTGTAGTTAGAAGACATCATTCTGTTAAGAGTGAATAAACTCTTACTAATTCCTGATACCTCTGGGTTCTCTAGAGTTCAGAGAATAGATATTTAGGGGAAATAAAGAAAAATCAAATTGTCTTCTGAAAAGGCGTGTTGTATTTTGTATATAAAAAATGTGAAATAAGTGGTAGATAGAACGGCAAATGAGGGGAATGTATCATAAAACTCTAGAGTTGGAATGGACGTCACTTAACTTTTCAATTCTTACATTCTATCAATCATTGGGAAAACCTGGCCTCATTAAGAAACGAAAAGGCTGCCCTTTCCAGGATACTTAGATGTTTAAACATAATCAGAGAAAACTATAAAATTATAGTTAGCTATAAATTTAATAATAAATAAAATTATAAAATTATAGTAAGTTTTAAGAGGGAATCAATCTGTTCCTCAAAGAACCTGAAGGCAAGACAAGAAGCAGTGGGCGGAAACTAATCAAGGAGAAAAGCAACTGAGAACTAATGAGAAATTTCCCAATAGTTGGAACAATTAATCAGTGGAACAACTTGTCTCCAGAAATTGTGAATACTCCAACACTGGAAGTTTTTAAGAAGAGATTGGACAACCATTTGTCTGAAATGGTATATAGGGTTTCTTGCCTGAGCAGAGGGTTGGATTAAAAGGCCTCCAAGATCCCTTCCAACTCTCTTATTCTGTTAAATACATACAGAACAGCAGTAATATTGCAAACAATATTTTTATTCCTATCACTGTAAAGCAAAACAAAACCTAATGTTATCACTAGAGAAGCTATCACAATAATTCAGATTTATTCGCAAAAAGCCCACGATTGCATTTCACTAATGAACATGTAAAATAAAATATATTCTTAGGCAACAAAATGCTATGTGTTTTCAAATAGAATAAAATAAAAATTCTTTTCATACTGTCATAAAGTAATACAATGAAAGATATTATTGTCCACTCAGAAGAAAATATACCATCCTAACCACAGATATAAGCAAACCGTGGATGAGTTCATGGCCAGTAGCATGGCCTCAATGTATATGTTTGCAAGCCATTCCTTTTTCCTGGACTTGCCTCCTTCTCCTCCTACCTGCAGGAACAAGGGGACTTTCCGATCCACAGCAAGTACCATCCATGTTCCTTCTTCCTGCTGCAATGTGGCCACAGCATGCTATCTAGTTTCCCTGCACCCCACTAGAGAACAAGTTGTTCTTTCCTCCTATTTTGTTCTCTTTCTCCCTCCCAAACATAAATTGGTATCCCAGTGTTAAGTGTAGGTAGACACTTTGGAATTAAATATCCCTTAAATTGAATAGATAAATAAATGTCATTGGTTAAAAAGCAATCATTTTTATGTCTTTCGTTTTTTAACAAAATATTTATAATACGGTGTTTGTATTTCAATCAAACAAATATAAACAATTTAGAAAAGCTTTACAAAAACACCTTAAGAATAAATCACCTACCAGAAGATGGAAAACATTACATATAAAACAAAACAAAATCAAGAACTGCAACAAAACAGCTGCAGGCAGCACAGATATGCATCTGTTTATACATCAATTCCCCAATGCCTGTGTAAAAACAACCAGCCTTAAGATAAGAGACTAATTTTATTTATGAATATCAACAGTCAGATAGATGACCTTAGAAACTATGCAGTGACACTTAATAAAATGTTTTAAGCCAATGAGTTGAGGAAATCAATCTCAATCTCAAACTGGCATCTCCCTAACTCCCTGATGTATAATAGGAAGGGGAGAGAAAACACCAGCTTTTAATATTCTGTTGCTATAGCCTGTATCAACAAAGTACAGTTCCAATCAAATTTGCATAATCAATTTCTTATCCCAGGTTATCTTAAAGGACTAAACACTGAGGCAACTGATTTCTACTGAAGGGATCCAGTAGAAAGCATTTATTTTTGCTTTCCCTTCTCCTGAATCCCTGGGGGACTGATAGTATGTTCTCCCCCAGCATGACTTAGATGGACTGATTCTACTAGGAGTAGAAGATGCTCAGATGCCCAGGTCCATGTAGGCCTTTATAAATGATTACCACTTGGAATAGGATTCAGAAACAGTAAAAAAACATGCAGATAATCAACATACCTAAAATATAATATGGCCAGTATATTCTAATACATCATTAATAGTTTCACTATAAGTAATTAAAGCTTGTAAGACATTTTATTCTGCTACTGCTGAGGCATTTTATACACCATTTGTAATTTAAAAAATGACTGTATTGAAATTTTAAAATACTTGATTAACATTAATGAATTTGATAAGAAAAAACGTATAAATAATAAGCAATTCATTATGAGAATACTGTAAATATATATATTAAATAAACTCTAAAATCTAAATTTTGGATGCGGCAGAGTTTCTTGCGTAACCCTATAGTTAAAACATAGTTTCCAAATAGAATTGAATTTTGAATCAGTTGTACTTTTTAACACAAAGTTATTTTGGCATCAAAGCATCCTCCAACAATTTGGACAAGTCATTCTTGCATAAAAGGGATTTTTTCCCAATAAGCCAGGGGTGTCCAAACTTGGGAACTTTAAGACTTGTGGACTTCAACTCCCAGAATTTCCCAGCCAGCTGGGAGTTGAAGTCCACAAGTCTTAAAGTTCCCAAGTTTGGACACCCCTGCAATAAGCAGTATATAGAAGCCTTATATCTATTAACATACACAATGACAGTTCCGTATATTGAAGAAATGAATGGTTTGGTAAAATTTAATAAAAATATTTCAGGATGAAAGGGATTGTGACATTCTATGATGAACTATTTGCCAGTATTGTTGAGCTTTGCAACATGGCCACCAAGGCAGTTCTTCAAATAATTACTTCTCCTCCATTTTAATATAACCTTGATGTATTGTGCTAAACTTTAGTTGAAATAAATAATTCAATCTGAAGATGATTCAGTTGAATTTCTATTACCTTTTTGCATTAGTTTGAAATCACATGTCTTTGGATTCATCTGAAGATTCAGTGGAATATATATGTGTACACTTTTAGTGAACTAAACTAAATAGAATAATTTCTTCAAAGTGAAATGCAAATTCACATCAAATCTTAAAAGTTAATTTAATATTTAGATTTCAAACTTATTATTATTTTTAAACTAAGCTAATCCCATTACATTTTCTTAGAAATAGTTTCTCCCTAAATATATGTCATTTAACTTCTGTTCGCTTTCGAGATTTGCCTCTCCAACGGTGCATATGATTCAAATGTTAGAAAAGCCAGTAATTAAAATTAAGATGTACATAGAACCTTTTCATCTGTCAGTGGAAGCAAATGAAAATTCATACATGAAAAAGCCTTTGCCCCCCTCTTTAGTCAGTAAAAAGGAAACCCCCAGCATGATTAAGCCCAAACTGGAATGATCCCTTTGTCCTCAGTAATGTTAGCATAAAACAAAATATAATTGGATGTCTAGAGTTATAAAATCTGTAAAAGAGAATAAAAGCATACTCACTGTGGCAGAAATGAAGCCAGTAATAGTCGTGATGAACACAGTTACTCATATAGTCATTATATCTGAAATATTTGGGGGTACTCAAAAATACTTTTACCCAATAATACGGATATTTATAAGGAAATGTTTACAACAGCAATATTTATAAGGAAACAGACATATTTCCCACTTAACAGAGCTTATCTACTTGGAAGCATGCACTGACTCAACTAGGATTTTGAGGAGCGCAGATGCTACAGTATCTAAATTCCTCTTTCAAAGTAGACATATATATGGAGAAACATATTTACCCATTATGCCCATAGTAAGAGAAATAGTATGATAACGACCATAAGTATTATTTATTTTATTTTTCACATAACAATTTGCATAGGAGTCCTTCCTAGGTGCTGCTAAATAGAAGATAGGTAGTAGTGGCTGACTTTCCATTCACATATTCTAGCAATTATCTAGCAAGATTGTGCAAAACTTCATTAAAACAAGGGAAAGAATCAAATTTTGCTAAGAAATATATGTTTTTGGCTTCACTTATTCACTTAATTGCAGAATAATTTATTTCTAGTGCAAAATTCTAAAAAAGTACAAATGTTCTCATGCTTCTGTTGGATTACAACAAGATGGGGGTGGGAAAACATGAAAAATTAGAAGTTGGACTGTACAGCTTATTCACTAAGGTATTTTTCTAGCAAACTAACTATCAAGGATGATAGTAAAAAGGCAGTCATCAATTTATAAAGCATGTATGGAATGTCATGATCCAATAGTTGCTTTGATGTTATTTTTCCTATGCTTTTTCCAGGCTACTCACTTCTTCGTACAATTTCAATAGGTTCAAGATCGGGAATAAGGATGTTATGGGAAAGGTACATGTACAAAAGAAGCAGGACTTTATCACACAGTTGTGTCATCTTGATTATTATGATTGCTCTACCACAGGGGTGTCAAACTTCATGTAATGTATCGGGACTTTTTCCCCCTTCGCTAAACCGGGCAGTGGCGGAGCCAGCATGTGACACAACCAGCCCGTGGGCTGCAAGTGTGACACCCCTACTCTACCACAAACATTTACGTCAAATATTATCTGGACAGTTTTGACTATTTTCAACAAGAAATCAGTATACTCAATTTGTCTATGGATATGGATGTGTTAAAAAAATTAAAATAATAATTACATCATCATGTGTCATCTGATCAGTTGGTGCTGGAGATAATCTTGATCACAATCAGATTTGCAAATTTATCTAGAAGACCCATGTATGTAAGAAACTGAACAGCAGCATTATTTCCACAAGTCTGTAAATAATTGAAAGGCATAATACAAGGACATGATCTATTGATGATGTGGTTGGCGGCATCCTGCTGTTTCTGATTTCAGTACTACTCTTCAGTGACTGTTGCTCCATTACTTTTGTTGTTTACTCTGTATGTTGCCTGAATTACTCTTAGCTAGACATTACTAACCAGAACAAGGTACAGGTTCTTTTCTTTAAGAAAGCATGCCTTATTTTAGTGTCACTAAATAAGAACCTTGAAAAGGAAAACCATACCATACCTAATTGTTTACTTGTTTCACTGAAGTCAATAATATAACTCTAACATGTTTGTTTCAGTTTAGTTTTATAGAAAAATATTTCTTTAGAAGCAAGTATACTTAACAGATTTCATTAGTAACATAAGACTTGTTTATATTATCTTTAGTAACATAGGAATTATCTTAAGCAGTATTTAGTGACAGAAATTTTCATACTGTCATCATCTGTGTCTTGGACAAAAATTTCAGTTTCAGAAAGAAATGTAATGAAATTGTATACAGTACATATGCTGAATATTGATATAGAACAATAAGCCATTAGTTGGATTTTACTTCTGAAGTTAGATGTATCAGCACTGTTTAATGAACTTAACTTTATGTTAGAATTATTTGGAATGTGAACAATGAATGCCAGGTAGTATAAATTAGAAAGTCATGAAATCCATGCTTTCCCTTGGTCAATATGAACAATTGATCTACCAGTGGAAAAAATAATGTTTTAATGAAGAGATAGATGATAGATAGATAGATAGATAGATAGATAGATAGATAGATAGATAGATAGACAGACAGACAGACAGACAGACAGACAGACAGACAGATAGATGATAGAATACTTTTTGAAAAGCCAAAAATAAATAAAAGCTCAATGTTGTCTTATGAAAACATTGCAAATGAGGAATCTTTTAAAAATAAATATTATATACCTAGTGCAATATTTTGACATTAAGTTAGGAATGAATTGAGAACCTGCTCCTACTTGTTGGATGATCCTGTCATGGCCTAATCTGTTCAACCATTAGCAATCATATTTTCTCCGATCTTTACCTTCCATATATTGTATCATATGAGCAAATTCAGGGAGCAAGGTACTGTATTGTGATTTACTCACACTATATTAATCTGAGGATTCTTTAGATTGAGGTAGATTACTTTTTAGATTGGGACTAGTAGATGAGGAGGCAAGGAAGCAAAATGGCACATTGAAGATAGTCTAGTAAGGATCTAGGAGTGATGGAAGAATAATGGACATATATAATCCCCATCCCATCTGAATTCCTAATTTGATGTCAACTATAAATGAGCTACACTATATATATGTATTTGTGTTACAACCCCTGGTATGCCATACATCACATACATTGATGAGTTGGGATTGTCTGTATGTATGTGTATATATATACACGTACATACAGACAATCCCAACTCATCAATGTATGTGCTAATTGGATGAGACTGCAACACATTTGCTATACCCACACATTCTTTCGAGGACTAGATGTCATATCACATTGACTCCATAAGGCAGTAGATTAAACATGTGCTGTCATTGCTTCATCTGCCCACTGCCACCAATGGCTATCCTTACTTACACAAGTGTCTACCTTTTTCTTGTCATTGCCAATGCCTATATTGTTTCTGTTATTATCCTGCCTTAGATTTGCTGCTATTCTACTCACCATGCTGTAGTAATTTATTATACAGAACCACTACACCACTACTGTATTTACATTGAATACAATATCACTGCCTAGGAATTAGAGTGAAAAAGTATGGAAATAATGTCTCTGGAAATGTAGGTTGATCTTTGTTTGGCATAGAAAGCCTCAAGGAGTTCACAATCAATGGGAAAGAAAAGAGAAATAAAACAGAGTGAGAAGTAGTTGGCTGCTTAGAGTAAGAAGTAATTGGCTGGTTGTCTGAGCTACCAAGAGAAAATAATGGTAAGTTATGAAGAAAAAAGTACTAGATAATTTTATATTTAATTTTGAAATATCAAATGGTTCTCTCCATTTATGAAGCCACTGAAAATTTAGATGAACTAATATAAAAATAAAATAATCAAGATGATGACTAGCTAAAAGGTATGTCAGAACAAAATCCTGTAAAATTAGGTAAGGTCAGCTCCTTTGCATACTGTAAGGCAGGGGTGTCAAACTCAATTTCATTGAGGGCCACATCAGGGCTGTGATTGACTTTGGAGGGGCTGGCCAGGCATGGCTGACTGGATGGGTGTGGCCAACTTGACACCACTCGCAGGGCATGGCTGTCTGGGTGGGCATGACAAGCTTGAGGTCATTCCCCAAACTGCTGGCATGTTTCCTCTTTGCACTGGGTAGATTCGGCCGAAGTTCAGGTTTCAGGTTTCAGGTTTATTTAATTTATAGACCGCCCCCTCTCCCCGTAGGGACTCGGGGCGGTGTACAGACCATTCATAATCAAAACAACAGAGAATCACATAAGACATAGAACAGAAACAACACATACACACTGTCTGTATATAAAACCCCAAAACCAATTTAAAAATTAAAAACAATTTTAAAACCCGTTTAAAACCCCAATATAAAATTTAAAAAGCCATCCAGGAAAGTCAGTAATAGATATTAAATACAGTTACGATTATAATCATAATTAGGCCAGACCAGCTACTCGAAACAGGTGGGTTTTGGGTTTCTTGCGGAAGGAGCGGAGATCAGAAGTGGTTCTAATATCGGGGGGGAGGTCGTTCCAGAGGGTTGGGCCCATCACAGAGAAGGCCCTACTCCTAGGCACCGCCCGCCCACACTGTTTAGCGGAAGGTACCCGGAGGAGGCCCTCTCTGTGAGAGCGGATTGGTCGCAGGGATGTATGGGGCAGAATGCGATCCCGCAAATAACTAGGTCCCGAGCCATGGAGCGCTTTGAAGATGACGATCAACACCTTGAAACGCACCCGAAAGGCCACAGGTAGCCAGTGCAGCTCGCGCAGGAAAGGTGTTACATGGGAGTACCTGGTACTCCCCATAATAACCCGCACGGCTGCATTCTGGACCAGCTGGAGCCTTCGGGTGCATCCCAAGAGGAGCCCCATGTAGAGAGCGTTACAGTAATCAAGGCGAGAAGTCACTAGGGCATGGGTGACTGTGCAAAGGGCGTCCCGCTCCAGTAAGGGACGCAATTGGCGCACCAGGCGAACCTGGTGGAACGCCCCCCTAGCCACGGCCGTCACATGATCATCTAGCGACAGCCGGAATCTAGGAGGACGCCCAAATTGCGTACCCTATCCACTGGGGGCAGTTGTTCCCCCCCAATGGCCAGAGATGGAACACATTGGCTAAAGCAGGGTGCCAGTAGCCACAGCCACTCCGTCTTGGAAGGGCTGAGTTTGAGTCTGTTGTCGCCCATCCAGACCCGCACGGCTTCCAGAAACCGGGACATCACCTCGACGGCTTCATTGGGGTGGTTCGGGGTAGAAATGTACAACTGAGTGTCATCTGCATACAGATGGCACTCAACCCCGAATCCTCGAATGATCCCACCCAGCGGTTTCATGTATGTGTTGAACAGGAGAGGGGAGAGGACCGACCCCTGTGGCACTCCACACGTGAGCGGCCTCAGGGTCGATCTCTGCTCTCCCGCCAACACACATTGCGTCCGACCGGAGAGGAAGGAAGAGAACCACCGCAAAACGGTGCCCCTCACCCCCATCCCCTCCAGACGACGCAATAGGATACCATGGTCGATGGTATCGAAAGCCACTGAGAGGTCTAACAGGACTAAGATGGAGGAACAGCCCCCATCTTTCGCCCTCCAGAGATCATTCACCAACGCGACCAAAGCCGTCTCTGTGCTGTGACCGGGTCGGAAACCGGACTGGCGCGGATCTAGATAAGTAATTTCCTCCAGGTGTCGAGGGAACTGCTGCGCCACCACACTCTCAACAACCTTCGCTAAAAAGGGAAGGTTGGAGACAGGACGATAATTGGCTAACTCAACTGGGTCTAGGGAAGGCCTCTTAAGTAGGGGCCTCACCACCGCCTCTTTCAAGGCGGTTGGCAGGAACCCCTCCTCCAGCGAGGCGTTCACCAGACCCAGGAGCCAGTCACGTGTAACCTCCCAAGTTGCCAGTACAAGCCAGGAGGGACACGGGTCCAATAAACATGTGGTGGCCCGCAGTCGCCCGCGTAGCCTGTCCATATCCTCGGCGGCAACAGAGTCAAACTCCTCCCAGATAGGTACCCCAAGACTCGCCTCCGGTGTCTCCTCACGATCACTGAATGGGACCCATTCGCTCCGAATCTGAGCGATTTTGTCCTGCAGATATTCCCCAAATTCCTCTGCCCTCCCCTGTAAAGGGGCTTCCCGCGACCTCTGTGAAAGGAGGGAGCGGGTCACCCGGAACAGGGCAGCAGGGCGGTTTTCTGCAGACGCAATAAGGGTGGCATAATATCGACGTTTAGCCACCCTTAGTGCCACAAGGTAGGTCCGTAAATGGGCTCTTACCTGTGTTCGGTCAGATTCGGCACGAGAGGATCTCCATCTGCACTCTAGGCGTCTCTTGTGGCGCTTCATCATCCTCAACTCCTCGGAAAACCAAGGGGCCAGGGTGGTTCGCTGCCACCGGAGAGGCCGCAAGGGCGCCACCCGGTCCAAGGCCCTGGCCGCCGCACTGTTCCATGCGGCTGCCAGGTCCTCCATCCGGGAGCGGGTCAGGGCAACAGGAGGTGGCCCAAGCTCCGTCTGGAACCTATCTGCTTCCATCAGTCGCCTGGGGCGGAACCATCTAAGATCTTCTGGTTCCGCCTCCCCGTGATGGGGGGTGGCGTCAGGGAAGTCCAGCCAGAGAAGCGAGTGATCTGACCATGACAGGGGAGTGATCACCTGGTCCCCTATTCCCAGATCACTCTTCCATCGACCAGAGATAAAAACAAGGTCCAGCATGTGTCCTCCCTCGTGTGTGGGCCCCTGAATTATTTGGGTCAGGTCCAAGGCTGTCATGGAAGCCATGAGCTCCTGGGCTACCTCGGATGATTCGCCCGTCGATGGCAAGTTGAAGTCCCCCATGACTAATAGTCTAGGGGTCTCAACTGCCACCTCCGCAATCACCCCGAGGAGCTCTGGCAGGGCCGCTGAAGCATAGCGAGGAGCCAAGTATGCAATCAGCAGGCCCAACTGACTCCCTGGGCCCCATCTTACACCTAGAGTCTCACATCCGGATATCTGAGGTACGGTGAATTCTCTCGGTGCCAGGACTTCCCGTATAATGACCGCAACCCCACCACCCCTACCCCGGGCACGAGGCTGATGGAATACACGGTATCCTGGTGGGCACATTTCCACGAGGGGCACACCCCCCTCGTGGCCCAACCAGGTTTCCGTGATCCCTGCAAGGTCCGGCTCCCCCTCAGAAACCAGGTCATGGATGAGGGGGGGCCTTATTAACAACGGACCTTGCGTTACATAACATCAGTCTCATGCCTCGGCTCTGGAAACCCTGACCACCTAGGATGCGGGGGTTGGTACAAACGACTGGGCGTAACCAACGCCCCCGGTCTCCCAACCGACTACAGGATCTTCTTCTGTCCTCGCATCTACCCCTTCCTGCGACCGTTGTAATATAGGAACCCTCTAAAGGAACGTTATACTGACTCCCCTCCCCCGCTCCGCTCCCTTCCACCTCAGCCCCACCTGTTCGCCTGGCTCTAGTCCTATTCCTGGTCTGGCTAGACCCACCCCCCACCCTGGATCCCTTTAAAACATTTAAAAAACATTTACACAAAAAACCCCGGAGCCTCCTCTTCTTCCACCTCTCTGGATTAATACATCTGTCATCAAGGTGGGCCCTCGAAAGGGCAGAGGGCCATATTTGCGAGAGGGGGGACTCCCGCAATAAAATCAGGTCTACCCTAGAGTAAAAGTAAACCCTGGTTTAGCAGGGCCTCAGATCAAATTGAGGGTGCCACAGATATTAAAATTGCTTTACAAAGATGTTAAAATAGGTGCTGCATACAGCACTGAGTCCAGGAGAAAGGGAAATGCAGAGGGATATAGGAAGCCAGGGCCTGGATACTGATGATAAAAGGCCATAAGTCCTGGGTGGGGATAATGGGTGTAGCAGACCAGTCAATCAGTCTATAAATGGTCTATAGATGGTCAAAGGATGGTCAAAGGATGGGTGGGCAGTAGAAAAACAGTAGGGAGACAATAAAAGCAGATGGTCGATAGATGGTAAACCGGGGATAGTAACAGGGCAAATGGTCAATGCTGAAGATAAAGGGCTGCTACCTTCGCTCCTCCCCTCTCCTTCGCTCCAGCAGTAGCCATTGCCTCTCCCTGTGTGTCCCCAGTATGTCCAGCACCTCAAATCGCTGGGTCGCGCTGCTCCAGTCCCAGGGGCCATTTCACCAACCTCCAGTGCCTCCGACGCCTCAGCCAGCCTCCAATCCTCACGCCAGCGTTTTGGCGCTTCGGCCCTTCGTCAGGCCTCCAGGGCTCCCAGCGCCCGGCTCCACGGCTTCTCCCGGCCCAACCAGCACTGAAAATGGCTTGCATCGCTCCTACTATGCCCAGCCACTCTGCATGTTCGCACACACACCATATGCCACACACACGCCAGCCGCTTTCGTCCCAGCTCTGCCCCGCCGTCCCACGCCACCCCACGCCATCCACGCCCGGCATCTCAACAGTGGAGGCGGAGGCTGAGGCGATGGAAACAGCCGTAGCGGCGGCCGACGCTGGCTCTCTCTCCTGCTTTCCGGCTCTCTCACCCTCGCATTTTCGGCCGAATTTTCCGATCGCCTGGCCACCCTGGAGACCCGTTGGGGTCGTGATGGAAAGCCAGGGTGGCCCTCTCCTGGACCGGGTCCTTCCAGCTAATGCAGGGGACCCAGTAGCATCCCTATTCATGCAGGCAAGCCCCGCACGCCTGCGGAGCTCAAGGGTAAGCCGCCATAGCTCCGGAAGCTCCTCTTGTTCCAAGTGATGCAGGCTGGCCCCTTACATTTTCCAGGACGGCCCCACAGGCCGGATCTTACCACATCATGGGCCAGCTACATTGACACCCCTGCTGTAAGGCCAAATAAAAAGTTCTAAGCTGATAGATCATTCCAAAGGTTCTCAAACTACTTCACTTTTCAAACTACTACAGATGTTTCCTCCAAAATACAGCATCAAGGCTGATGCAACATCGATAACAAAATGTCATTGTTTCTGTTATATAATCTGATATCCTAACAGAAAGAAAAAATAGGTTCATTATGAAACAAGCTAGATCATTATGTAAAAATAGATGATTCAAAACAAAATTCAGCTGCATTTATATTCCTTAATGCTATTTTGCACAATCACCTCTAACTGGTTGAGGAAAAAAAAACTTTTAAAAGCTGCATCTCATGACATTTTACCACAAACTGAATGTTCCCTGTGAGCTTTGGTACCAACATTTCTTTTTGAAGATCATCAGTCAAGACTACAAGACAGTGGTCCCCAAGCCAAAGAAGATTTTGCTACTGAGTTGGTGTCTGAAGAACATTCTCAGTCCATGAAGGGATGCCTTCACTTAGCCTAGTAAAAGTGCCTACACATACAAGCATATTGAAAACTAGCCTTACGAATGAAATAAGGAACAAGCTATAAAGAAAGTATGCGGTAATGAGAAGGGTTTTCTCTCTATTATCTTACTCCTTTTACATAACCACTTGCTAAATGCCTCAGTGCCTAAATGACTTATAGAAGTCTAACTGGCTGCCTCAAATGTTGTAGTCTTTTCCATATGCTGCATTTCCTGGAAAGCTAAAGCACAAAGGAGTCCATAAAACCATTGTTGTTAATTATTTAAAAAGCTGAGTGTTTTTAAATCATACTAATGCACAAGCCATTTCCAAACATGCCTGTCTGTTTCCATATAAATTTGTAAATAGGAAAGCAGTTAAATCTTTTCCAAGTTTTAAATAGCTCTTAACTTTAAGTGGTCTGAAATAAATGATCAAAAGTGAAATAATATGATAGCTTTCAATCAGGAGTAATTAGTTGAATGTATTTGCTTGCTTATATTAATATTTTGAGTACAGGATCTTAACCGATTCAGGACAAAAAATGATAAACCAAATCTAAGTAAATAATGCATCTTAGTTAATAGTATCCACAATATTATTTGGAGGAGGAGGGAGTTAAAAAAAAGGGAGGTAGTATCCAGAGTGAACTATTTGGAGAAAATGCTGGAAGATTTTAGCAACTTTTAGACAGACTAACGCAAGAAGTCTTGGGAGATATTATGGATACATAATTATTAAAACGATACTTTTATACTGGTATCTCAAATTATACATACATTATTTAGGTACAAGGGATACATTTTAATTTAATATCTTCCTACAAGTACATTTCACCTAACTGGAAAAGAAAACAAACAGACAAAATAAACAAAAAAAAATCATTGAAAAAATAAAAAAAGATCAATGATTAATTAGATCATTGAAAAAAACCCTTCAAGACCCAAATGGCCAGAGTCTGATCCTACTTTAGACACATTATATGAAGATCCAGTTCTCTAGACAAGGTTCTAATGCCAGGAAGGGTGGAAAGAAAGAAGATGATGATGGATGGATGGATGGATGGATGGATGGATGGATGGATGGATGGATGGATGGACGGACGGACGGACGGACAGACGGACACAATTATATTTGGAAGACCTGAATGATCACATTAGGGACAGATCATCAATGTAGTTGCTAAGAGTTGAAACTGACTTGATAAATCAATTAAACTGGAGAGGGCATAGTCAGTAGAATCATATCATTACAGAATTTTTTCCAAGGTAGAGCGAGATTCTAATGTATGGAGATACATACATAGAACTTTCCATGTCCCTTAGGAAGGCTTCAGAATAAGGTTTCTGTCTCTAAGTTGTCTTCAAATTGTAAAGTCACACAAATTAAGGTACTTTTCCTCTACTCACAAAGACAATTTCTCTGGGTATGCAATAAGAGGCGTATTTCTCTATGTAGAAAAATTCAGGAAGCAATTATGACACTTTCTGAAAGCCTCAATTGGTGTAATCTAACTTCCTATGCTACTTCTATGAATAGAGATTTTCTTTTTTTTTCCAGCTGAAGAAATTCATGCAGTTAATACTATAACCAGTTTAAACATTAACACTCCTGCCAAAAGATCATGTGTTCCTTTACAATATCCTTTTGGCACTTTCCATTTGGTTTTAACATAAGCATTATACTTTAGTAGGATATGGGATTCACTTGTGAACTAATTTCATGGAGTATAAGAGGTGCAATGGCTCCTTAGTAAAGAGAAGTGAAGCAGATGAGTTCTGAACTGTTGTGAAAAATTCTGAAGCACAGCACTGAATAAAGCCATCTTTTTATTCAACTACCATGGTGTCCCAACTTTAATAAAAAGGGAAACACTGGACAATGGAAAACATATTTTTATAAAAGTTGAAGGCTACAAGTAGAAAAATCCTAGAGATCTGTTTGCCTGGAAACTTTGTGGGAAGTTAAGCAGATTCTTATCATTGTGCTGGGGTAATTTCTATTGTTAGGCAAACTCCCTTTCAGGAGCGATAATAGAACTAGGAATGCCCACTGCTAAAGAGATGGGATGTTCGAGAGTCTTCATAGGATTAGACAAAGACAGGAGGTAGGTCAGATCCTGGTCACATACAAAGACTGCAAGGAAGGTCCATGTTGTTTGTTACATATATTTTTCTACCACAGAACTAAACTTGAATGAAATATATGCATTCAAAGAATTACAGATTTGGTATATGTAGCTAGAGATAAGGGTTTTTTGTCCCCCATCACTTTGTTAGAACTGAGATCTTGCATTGAAACTAAATGTAGGGTGAATCTCAACGGCTACAAAAATGTATCTTTTAAAATAGTACATAGTACACAGCAGTGGTGGGTTTCCTTAGTTTTTACTACCAGTTCACACACATGTGGCATTTCTGCGCATGCACCGAAGTGTCTGGGCGGGTGCCGAATAGGGAACAAACCACTTCTGGTACACAGCTATGAGAATTGCTATCATTAGAGATTGTGATGGCCATTAATAAAGTCAGTTTTGAAGGGAATCATTAACAATTGAACTAACTCTAGTCTACAAGAACTACTTTTGGAATCACATTGTGATTGTGATTAAAAGGACATCCAGAATTTTGAATCAACCATCCTTAGACTTGGTGGGCAATTTTGATCTCCACCCACATCCCAGCTTGGTAAGGAGTATCCCACATCAGCATTAAGCCTTTGCTGGATTGAAGAATTTCCATATACATACATATAATCGCCTCTTCTGCTTCAGAAGTAGAAGTGCAATCTAAGCATGCAAATCTTTTTCTGTGTCAATTACTGTAGCTGAAATGAATCTCGTGCTGCTCTGTATCACACTTTTTAATGAACCCATAATTGAAAATATAAACTAAGAATTGATTGTGGGCAAACTTTCATCTCAGGTTTGCAGCTACACAAATGAGGTGGAGGACAGGCAAAGTAATCTCTTAACAATAAACTCATCAAAAGCAAAGCACTCATTTGTAGATTAGCCTAGGAGAAAATTAGACATCAGCCTGAGCTACAGTCTTTTAATGGAAATATAATCAGCAATATATCTTTAGGAAATCTGCATTGCCATCATATTATACCCATTTAAAGGTGAGGGTCAAGCAAGAAGCAATAGTCCAAATGCATTAATATACCCCAGGTGGACTTAATAGGCTGTTAAATGCACACTACTATTATATTTGTTTTAGTTTTCAAAAAGTCATTTATATCAATTTTATCAGCTCAATGATCAGTCATGACTTTATAACTAACCATCCAGTGCGTAGCTGCACTGTCATAATTAGGAAAAGTCAAGATTTTCATTAATACAATGGGAGATGCCAATGAAAGGGGGAAAACTTAATTTGAGTGATAACAAGGAGAGATCCAATTGCTAAGCCATGGTTGGTTTAGTTGGTTCAGCTTCTCCATTAAAATTAAATAAAAATAATTGATAGGGGATATAGGCAAAGCTCATTCAATGATCTAAAATGTGTTGGTTATACCTGCTGATGATCTTTGATGGAGCCAGGATGTTGATGGGCCATCCATCCTAGTTCTCCTTGATATCTCAACAGCTTTTAATACTTTCAACCACCATATTCATCTGAACCAGTTGTGAAGTTAGGAGTGGGAAGCATTGTGCTTCAATGGTTCATATTTTTCATTAGGAATCAATTCTCACTATTGCTACAGGGGTGAGGGAGAGAAATCATATATGAGGTGCTTCGGGGTGCATAGATAGATAGATATTGAGAGAGAGAGAGAGAGAGAGAGAGAGAGAGAGAGAGAGACAGAGACAGAGACAGACAGAGACAGAGACAGAGAGACAGAGACAGAGAGACAGAGACAGAGACAGAGACAGAGACGGATGGATATATAGATATAGATTCAATATGTAAATGCACAGGGTAATTCACCAATCTGGGCTACAATATCATCAATATGTTTATGAAACCAAGCTTTATATCTCCAGCCCATGCAGCACAGATGAAGTTGTCAATGATCCAATGCCTGGATCATTGGGAGTAGACTTTTTCTCATTGCTAATAAGTCTGGTTTGGGCTATTTGGATCCCCTGAAGCAGGGATGTCACATTCTACATCTTGTGTGTTGGTTGCCCCCTTTTCTTAATTGGGTCAGCCATTCAGTCAGCCATTCATGCCCTGGTCACCTCACACTTACATGATTGCAATATCCTCTATCTGGGGCTGCCCTTGAAGACCATCCAGAAACTACAGCTGGTTCAAGATGCAGCAATAACAGGTATGTGTGCACATGTGTCATAACTGCTGTGCAAGTTGTATTGGTGCAATTCAAGATGTTACTTATTATTTTTAAACCTTTGTATGGCATAGGGCTTGAATATCTGAGATATGCTTGTCTTAAGTCTAGGTTCCAGCAGAATGGTGCACACAAGGTCCCCTATATTTACTCCTGATATCTTGTGGGACCTAGGAAACATGCTTTCTTTCTTGTGGCCTCCACCTTTCAAAACAGTATAACCCAAGAGATAAAGATAGAGGCTTCTCTCCAGGAGTATTGGAAAGCCTTGAAAACATGCTCTGGTCCAGTGATGTGTTCCGGATTCTGATGCAACCGCTACGGTGCAACGGGGCTGGGCGCCCACCACATATATGCGCACAGCACATGCGCAGCACACGCACAGCACATGCATGTGTACCCAATGCCCGTGATGCTCCAGCTGCTCGGCAGAGCATCACGCAGGTGCCATATACTCTTTGCGTGTGCGCAAATGCCCCGATCAGCTCAAATAGCGGTAAGGAAGGTGGGCGGGTGGGCCCTCTGGAGCACCGTACCGGAATGGTACCTGGTGCTCCCAGCAGGCACCGGTATACCTGTACCGGTCATATCCTACCACTGCTCTGGTCCCAAGAGGCCAAAAAATTCAAATAAACAAAATTTAAAATAAACAACTGATTTAATTTAAAAATTACATTCAACGGGATTTACTGAAATGGGGCTTTATGGTGAAACCTTGATTGGAAAAAGAAATTCTCAGGACAATTCTTTCTTCTCAGGAATATTGATCTTCAAACAATTAAAGGGAAATTACACTTTTTTGTATTAGAAAACACTTAATCTGGACTGGGATCATGAACATGAATGATAAGGCATCTTTGATGTTCCTCCCTATTGATGTAGGTCATATACTTCATCCTAATATCAACATGAAAAAAAACTAGTACAAAGGGATAATTTCATAACAAAAGGAAATTGCAGGCAAAATGGTCTCATCAAAACCAGGATGCAAGTAAGAACAAGTGCTCTTCCCATGGCCATTCCTTGCCCTCAATATGAAGAAAATAAACTTGCTAATTATTCTTTCAAATACCATTCGCTTGCTTGGTGGTAACTCTCAGCAAGTGCCATTATTTCTGATTAACTCGGGGTAGCAATTTTAAAATGAAAATTGGCAAAAGTATTTCTTGGGAACCTATCACACTTAGTAGTAGCAAAGTGCTTCTTTATTAATAAATAACATTATATATAATACCAGTGTTACACTGTGGTTTATGATGAATCCCTTGAGACAGAAAATCAGTCAAGGAATTACTTGAGTAAATATTTCATATAAAACCTCCTCCTTCTTATAAGTGTACAGCTATGAAACCACTGAACCAAAAATATGAGCTTTTGAAGAGTAATTCATGTTTTGGCCAGAAATACATGTACAAGCACTAGAGTACAGCCATTATATTAAATTACTGAACAACCCATTAAGAGAGAAAAATCCAAACTAATTTTGAAACCAGCAGAAACCAAAATTAATATGAAACCAGCAATTAATATAATCCCGCATTGCATCCAATGGAGCCAGTGGCACATACCGTAAGTATACTATAGTGTTGTATACATTGGCAAGAGTTTTTTTTATTGTGCACCTGGTACTGCTTAACTAAGGCTATAAGAGGAATATCCTGGCAATAATTTCTCAGGTGATGCAATAACCTCTTAGTGACTGCACAGGTGTTTAGATAAAGTAGAAAAATTGCTTTCAGGAAGAAAGCTGTTCTTTTTTTTCAACATTTTCAATATAATAATTATTTATGGTATATGAGAGTGTCTGGATTTGTGACATGCCTCATTTTGATCAGGGTAAAGCCAAACTTTCTAAACAGCCCAAGTGGAGATAAGAGAGACACATTTTTAAAACTGCCCACAAAAGTGCACAGTCTGTACCTCAGCATATCAATAAGAGGTAAGAGAAAATTGGAGGAATGTCAGATGCTTATACATTTGAAGTATCAAAATCCCTTAGTCCAATGCGGGTAATTTTTAAGTTACGACCATTCATTCAGCAACCATTCAAAGTTATGATGGCAGCGCAGGAAGGAACCGTGACCAGTCCTCAAGTTCTGGCCATTTCAAGCTGGCAACCAAGTCACATTTATGACTTGTTGTGTCAACTGATGGTCATGTGGTCATGATTGGCAACCTTCTCTGCTGGTTTCCCACGAGCAAAGTCAAGCGAGAAGCCAGCGGGAAGGTTGGAAATCATTTCAGTAAATCTTTACTTTACTTTATTTAGATTTATAAACCGCTCCCTCTCCCCGAAGGGACTCGGGGCGGTGTACAGTCAGAATAATCTGCCCCACTTCCAGCCTTTGTCTCATGCACCATGCCCTCTTTCTCCTTTTTGCTCACATCATGACCTTCTCCTTCCCCCTTGCTTGCTAGCACCCTGGGCCTTTCTATGCTCTCACAAATTTATCTATCAGCACTCTCCTTATGGCTTCCCGATACTCACATGCACCTGGCACCTTCCTTCCTGGGCCTCCCTGTGCTTGCACTCACCTTGCACCTTCATGCACCCCCTCCCCCCCCATCGCAGGCCTCCTTACCTGGAACTCCCACTGATTCCGACTTAATGATCTATATGTATCAGGATTATGACAGCAACTGGACCTGACAGGATTGCATTTTACACTTTATGACTGTATCACTTAGCTATTCCAATCCCAATTGATGTCATAATGCAGGGGTGTCCAAACTTGGGAACTTTAAGACTTGTGGACTTCAACTCCCAGAATTCCCCAGCCAGCCATGCTGGCTGGGGAATTCTGGGAGTTGAAGTCCACAAGTCTTAAAGTTCCCAAGTTTGGACACCCCTGTCATAATGTAACTATCTGTATTGCTTAGGTTTGCAGCAACTTGGCAACGTTGCGTCGTGTATCATGTCACGGTTACAATTCCCATTATCTCAAATAATATATTGAATATATCTACTAAACATGTGAAAGGCACAGGATTAGGAAGTTTGTTTTATAAAGTAAGCTGAGCAGATAATGTTTTGTGCATTTTTCTTGTTCTAGATCAGATACAAAACCACAGACGAATATTTGCAATATTGTGTTCCATCAGCAAAGACAAGAAAGCTCTTAAGTAAAAACATGATCAAAACAATTATTTGAACAAACATGGGTAGGATCTCATAATTAAGGTTATAACACAATCACCTTACTTCTCCACAATTATCCTATTCATACCATGTTTCCCCGAAATTACAACATGTCCTGATAATAAGGCCATGCCATATTTTTCTAGTGGGCAAAAATATAAGCCCTCCCCTGCAAATAAGCCCTCTGGACAACCCCCCACCCCCGGCCAGGCAGAGCGCCACTCACCAACCTAGTGGTATCCCGAAGGTGCCAAGGAACCGGGGGGAGGCAAAGTGATCGCGTTGCTTAGTGCCTTCGGGACCCTGTCTTATTTTTAGGGAGACACGGTAGGTAGCCACCCAGATTTATTCAGAATTATTTGTTCCCTAGTGTGAAATCATAGACAGCTCATCTGTGGTTAGGCCATGGAAAGGAATTTGTTCACTATTTTTAGGATAAAGTACTCACAGCTACTAGCTAGGCAAAAGCAGTCATGGTGATAGTGGCATTGCTATGCTTAGTTATAAGAATTAATTTGAGGCAGTGAATCCCAAAGATTCTGTTAGCCAGCCCCCCTGGGGAATTTTTCTTGATTGTTCAATGTCTCAGTGGATGACAGGATGCTCAATCCAAGATATGTGAATATCTGCTTGAGGCAGTGTACTTTCTGGCTGCACTGAAGGAGGAGCAGGTGCATTTTTTTTTATTAAAACGCCATCTCTTGACCCAGCTATTCCACCGAGATGTACAACCTTCCTTTTAAAGAACATTTTAAAGATTAAGAAAAAAAAGAAAATCACACAATTGCAGAGACTTCTGAAGGAGTGGATTATCTAAGAGGAGAGGTCAAGTCCATGACTGCTTTTACAAGACTTGACCATTTCCCCTTATTATTTTATATCTCTCTAATGCTGTTAGGTGAAGTCATTTGTCAATCCCTGTTGTTGTTTATTCATTTCTCTCTTTTTCAAATATCAGTGTTTCATGCAATCACCTTGGCTCAATTTTTTCTTTCTTCTTAGCCAATTCACCCTTTTTTCATATATTGCATTTATAATTATGTTGCATTTATGAGTTATGTTGTTTAAAATATTGTGTTAACACATCCCAATAACTAGAACAACATATGCAATGTTGTAAGTATGGTGCTTAGTTAGAATCATAAACATCTTTTTTAATTGTATGATTGCCGTGACAAACTGATTAAATGTTGAAAGGAAAAAAGAGGAAATAAAAAACGGAATGAAGTGTGGAGAGAGAGAATAGGAAAGAACATCTGGAAATGGAGTAACTTGTAACAGAAAATGGTTGGCTGGACCTCTTAATTTGAAGATATCATGCTAATAATCCTATTAGAGTCCCACCTACCCTTATTCCAGAAATCCACATAATTCATAGCTAAAGAAGATCTACTAAAATCACATCTGACAATTACCAGTAAGGGTAAAACTGGTAATACAGTGCCTTCTAATGGTAACTAAAAATACAACATAGAATGTACTATGTAAAAATGGAGAAATTCTCTATCTCCTTCTTAAGTAGGGAACATATTGCAACTTCGGGTGTTCAATGTAGATAGCAGAATGCATACTAATATAAACAAGAATAGCTTAATAAACCTGAATATTATGTTCAAGCTATGAAATTCTGAACTTATTTTCCCCAATTATTCTAGGTTGTTTAGTTTCTAATAAGAAACATTAGAATGAAGACAATCGTTTGCCTTACAAATATATTTAATTCTGAAATATCATTGCAAAATGCAATTAATAGGAAAATATAACTTCAAAAATATGCAACTATGTTTATTTTTTCATTATGTTTATGAAGTTTTATTGGAGATACTTGACACAGATTTTTTTCCTAATCCTTCATTCCTAATCATGTTCAGAATTTGCTGCCTTATTTTTGAATAAGTCTAGCATTTCAATTTGGTATAATATAGATTAGGTTCATACTAAAATTAGTTGAGTCTGTGTTAAGCATCTGATAGGAAATTTTAGCACTATTTAATTGGACTGAAGAATAAATGCAGAATACAATTTACCTGCAATGAGCTGACATTAGTGAATTGTAGATTTTATACACGTCAGCATTTCTGAATGGAAAAAATGATATATATCATTTTTAGTTAGTTGAAGTGAGAGAGATTTTTGCCATCTTGCTAAAATACCATTTTGCTTGTTTGGAAATTATGCACTCATCAGCCCACTGATTTTTGGTGTTCATATCTTGACCAATTAAATAAATGGGGTGAAAATGCTTTCCATCTTGCTGACTGCATGTGGGGGGAAAAACCCTTCCAAAGCCATAGTACACATTTTTGCAAGTCACTGTCTTACATTGTATGAAAAATTTAAAATATAGCAGAGCAGAGGGACACAAAAGGAAATTGAATAGAGATGGCTGGCTTTTTAAAAGAGCAATTACCAAATCTACTTTGTTTCATATTAGAAGATATAATAGACTCAATCTATGTAATTGAAATATTATCTAAATTACACTAATTACAGACCCTTAGCATATTAGAAAATGGAGTCTCACTAATGGGAACAGCTAATTACAGTTGCCTAGAATATTGACAGTATAATTGCTTCTCTTTTGCATATCTTTAGATACATGTCAATTTAGAAATAAATTATAATTGATCTGCTGCATATTTGGAGAGAATGGTTGAGATCATCAAAAATTGCTTAATTAATCAGAGATAAATTATTTACCTGTTGTGCAATTCACAGTTTGAGCAACTCAGTATTTTGAAAATAACTTTTTTATTTTCTTTATTTCTGTAGTATGTCTTCTGTTGTCAACATACTGTACATACCCTATTATTTTTATATTATGAAAATATTCTCTTTGCAAACAATGGCACTCTTATATTATAACCCACATTCACGTAGGAAAATGCAGACAGATTTTATTTGTATGTTTTATGATATTCAACTATTTTGAACAGATTTCAATGGTACCTAAAAGCCATTAACGATTTTTGAAACCTAACTTGTATTCTAGAAATACTTCAATCTACAGGATAAAGCTACATGGTTGCTTACTAGCAATAAGAACTGATCAAAAGGCACTTAACAAAAAAGCAACAGCAGATAATTACCACAACTTCCATAATCTGGATAGGAAAGTATAATAAAAGAAGTACTAAAAGATACATTTTCAATTTAAGGCCCTCTAATTTCTTGCCTTTGAATTATATCAATCAATAAAGCAATATAATAATACAATAAACCTAATTTCAATTCACTGTCTCTCCAGAAGTCTTTATCATTGATGCCATACTCAAATGTCACCATTATTTATGGAAATCTTATCAAACTTCTGTTCTGAAGATAGTTTAAAGAATGAAAAATATTGGGGGAATTTCAGGGATGAAGGGAAGTATTTTAAATAAATGTGCAACGTGTAAATGAGATTTATTTCTATATAGCTACTAATGTCTGAAATAGAAACTTTTATAGCTGAAATAAGGACTTCACTGTTAATTAGTAACCAATTTCTAATTTCAATTCCCCTATTACATAAATTAATAGATATTTTAACATTATACAAATGAAGCATCTCTCATGTTTATTTAAGTATAGACCATTGTTAAAATGGAAAACAAGTATTTGAAATAATCAATTGGATCAATATTTTTATTTAAGGCAGCAAATTAAAACACCATGCAAAGATTAATCTCTGCACATCTCACAAGATTCAATAATGTATACATGCTTTAAGTTCCGTCTATGAAACAATGCCATCTGATAACACCCGGCACTTCTCTGTCACAGCATCTGTCTTCCAAAATACTTTCTCCTTCAGAGTGTTATTCTGTAAAGACGAAGAGATTGATTGTGTTTCTCTTGCATGCATTATGTGCTCATTTTTTATTCATCATTTTCATTGTAGTTGTTGCTTTTTAATCCATGTATCCTGCCAAAGTTGTAGTTTTGTGTATGGTAGAGGTGGAGGATGGGGAAAGACACAGAAACAGAGAGATAGAGAAGCAGAGGTAGAGGCAAAGACAGAGACAAAGTGTGTGTGTGTGTGTGTGTGTGTGTGTGTAGGATGCAGAAAGAAATGAAAATGGGAAAAGTGGTCAAATGAGCATTGTACCAGTTGTGAAATTCTTTTTTTTACTACTGGTTCTGTGGGTGTGGCCTGGGGGGTTGATAGGGGAAAGATACTGCAAAATCTCCATTCCCACCCCACTCCAGGGGAAGGATACTGCAAAATCCCCATTCCCTCCACACTCCTGGAGAAAGGATATTCCAAAATCTCCATTCCGCCTCCACTCTGGGGTCAGTCAGAGGTGGTATTTGCCAGTTCTCCGAACTACTCAAAATTTATGCTACCAGTTCCCCAGAACCTGTCAGAACATGCTGAATTTCACCCCTGCATCGTGCCTCAGAAACTGCCAAATTCTTCTAAAAGCACTATGTGACAGAGTTTAATATCTATGACAACCAGAGGAACTGCTGTAGTCAACTTAGCCTCTGGGTCCACCATGCCCAAAATTTGATTCAGTATTTACTTCTAGTACCATTCCAACAGCTTATGTCTGACCTTTGGAGGGCTGAGTCAAATTCCAGTTGGTGACATCAGATGATGTAACTGTAGCTTGAATTTTACAATTGCTTTGATCCTTATTGCACAAATTAATATTACTCATGTTTGGGAAATAAAGAGACCATAGTCCTTATACTCAGAAAATATGTAACAAATAAGATCTATTCAAAAAATGTTTTACTGAGAGTTTAGGGCCATAAAAATGTACATTTTTAAAATATGTTGATACAACATTGAAAATGATCTAACTAAAGTATTTGCAAAATGCAAGGAACTGTATTTAGTCTTTCCTTGAAGTCTGCTAATATATAATGGCTCAATTCCTTCTGCAAGATTAGCTAAATATGTCAACTTTATTTTCACTTAGTATGTTAGCTCTGGGAGTTTTAAAAATATCCAGAGAGGTTTTGTTATATAGTCTTTCATAGATAGCAGTGGAAGATTTAAAGAGATGAAACAGAAATTGGCTTGTTGCTTTGGTAATGAGATGGTATTCCCTATGACATCAGATTTCTTACAAACTGTCTATATAATCTTTCATACTGGAAAAACAAACATAATCAGCAAGGAAATGACAGATAACCTTCATAATATTATTTTTAATGTAGATCTTATTCCATAAATGAATGTGAAAGCTTCACTTGTCCTTTGAGAGAAAGATATGGGCAGGACAAAAAAATCAAAATTGATTTATACACATTTAATGAAATGTAGATGTAACTAATATGATTAGAGTCTATGTTAATTATTTTTCTTCAGTTTGGTAACACATTTCAAGGGAAAGAAAATCTTAATTGAATAAGGGAAAGAAGCAAGAATATTGAGAGAAATCACTGCTTAATGCTGGGGTTCTAGATTTCTAGGAAGACTAAATATAGTTAATGATATCATGATATAAAGATATTATCAGAATATGCCAATGAAGATTCTCACTAATCCAGGTAGATTTGTCTGGAAGCTGAGTCATAGCAACTAGACTTGTTTTCTTTTTGATTTGAAACATTTCACTGCTTATCCAAGTAGCTTATTCAGTCTCTGACAATGCTACTTGGATAAGCAATGAAACATTTCATATAAAAAAGAGCAGAAGTCCAGTTGCCACTACTCAGCTTCCAGATGCTTTTAAGAACAGATTTTAATAGCAATAGCAATACCATTTATATTTATATGCCATTTTACAGTGCTCTACAACCCTCTCTAAGCAGTTTACAGAGTTTACATGTTGTCCCCAACAATTTGGGTTCTCATTTTACCCACTTCTAAAGGATGGAGGCTGAGTCAACCTTGACCCTGTTGGGATTTGAATGGCCAAATTGCAGGCAGCCAACAGGCAGCAGAAGTAGCCTGCAGTACTGCACTCTAACCACTGCGCCACCAAGGCTCTCAAAGGAGAAGCTAAGGCAGGAGTGTTATAATTATATTATGCATGTAATAACAAATCCTTAATCTCTACCCACATTGACACCAAACAGCACCAGTTTAATTGAAAATCAATTAAAAATCATTGGCCAAGCTACCACTTGCCACACTTGTGAGTTCATCAAAGCGTGGCACTCCACAGGCAATTCCATCAATAGACACATTAATTTACAACCAGCCTACGAACCCATCAGAATCCAAATCAACCTCACATACAACCAGACACAGCACCGACCCTCAACCAACCCATGCAAGGCTGCCCACCAGCAGCTTACCTCCCAATGACCCTCACCTGAAATAATCTCCCCATCTTAAGACTTTCACTGATGACATACCTGACTCATCATAAGATCAAACGTAGACATTGTGCCGCTCTTATTGCGTCCGCTGATAACCGCCCTGCCGCCCTGTTTAGGGTGACCCGCTCCCTCTTATCGCAGAGGACGCGGGGGGCGCCCTTGCAGGGCAGAGCAGAGGAGTTTGGGGAATATCTGCAGGACAAAGTCCCTCAGATCCGGAGCGGATGGGCCCCCTTCAGTGGACCGGACGGGCCGTCAACAGTGAGTCTTGTGAGACCATTCTGGGAGGAGTTTGATTCTGTTGCCCCCGAGGATTTGGACAGATTGCGTGGACGGCTGTGACCCACCACATGTTTAATGGACCCGTGTCCCTCCTGGCTGGTACTGGCAACTTGGGAGGTGACTCGAGGCTGGCTTCTGGGCCTGGTGAACGCCTCATTGAGTGAGGGATCCTTACCAACTGCCTTGAAGGAGGCGGTGGTGAGGCCCTTACTTAAGAGGCCTTCACTCGACCCAATGGAGCTAGCTAATTATCGTCCAGTCTCCAACCTTCCCTTTCTAGCGAAGGTTGTTGAGAATGTGGTGGCGCAGCAATTTCCACGACACCTTGACGAATCCGATTATCTAGACCCACGCCAGTCCGGCTTCCGACCCGGGCACAGCACGGAGACAGCCTTGGTCGCGTTGGTTGATGATCTCTGGAGGGCCAGAGATAGAGGTTGTTCCTCTATCCTGGTCCTATTAGACCTCTCAGCGGCTTTTGATACCATCGACCATGGTATCCTATTGCGCCGGCTGGAGGGGATGGGAGTCGGAGGTACCGTTTTGCGGTGGTTGGGCTCCTACCTCTCCGACCGGACGCAATGTGTGTTGACAGGGGGGCAGAAGTCGACCCTGAGGCCACTCACTTGTGGGGTGCCGCAGGGGTCGGTCCTCTCGCCTCTCCTGTTCAACGCATATGTGAAGGAGATCATCCGTGGGGGAGATCATCCGTGGTTTTGGGGTTGAGTATCATCTGTACGCTGATGATACCCAGCTGTACATTTCAACCCCAAACCACCCCAAAGAGGCTGTCGAAGTGATGTCCCGGTGTTTGGAAGCCGTTGGGGTCTGGATGGGGGACAACAGACTCAAACTCAACCCCTCCAAGACTGAGTGGCTGTGGCTACCGGCACCTCGGTTCAGCCAGCTAATTCCATCGCTGGCCATAGGGGGCGAACAATTGCCCCCTGTGGAACGGGCGCGCAATTTGGGCATCCTCCTTGATGCCTGGCTGTCAATGGATGACCATGTGGCAGCCGTGGCAAGGGGGGAGTTCCACCAGGTTCACCTGGTGCGCCAATTGCGCCCCCTACTGGACCGGGATGCCCTGCGCACGGTCACTCATGCACTGGTGACGTCCCGCCTGGACTACTGCAACGCTCTCTACATGGGGCTGCCCTTGGGACGCGCCCGAAGACTGCAGTTAGTCCAGAACGCAGCCGCGCGGGCTGTGATGGGTAGTCCCACGTAACACCTCTCCTGCGCGAGCTGCACTGGCTGCCTGTGGTTTTTCGGGTGCGTTTCAAGGTTTTGATCACCATCTTTAAAGCGCTCCATGGCACAGGACCTAGTTACTTGCAGGATCGCATCCTCCCACACACATCCCTGCGGCCAATTCGCTCTCACAGGGAGGGGCTTCTCCTGGTGCCGTCCACTAGGCAATGCCAGCGGGCAACACCAAGGAGTAGGGCCTTCTCTGTGATGGGCCCAACCCTCTGGAATGACCTCCCCCCCCGACATTAGAATCACCACTGACTTCCGCTCCTTCCGACAAAAATTGAAGACTCACCTGTTCCGATTAGCAGGCCTGGCATAATTATAGCTGTTACCTCCTGGTAGACATATTATTAACTGGTTATTTTAGGGGAATTGCTTTTAATTTAATTTGTGTGATATTTTTAGGGGTTTTAAAATTATATTTATATATACTGTTTAGCTGTACAGTTCTTTTTAACTTTCTTTTTAACCTCCTCCATATTTAACTTTATCTATTTATTATATTGTGATGTATTCTTTGCATGGACTGTACACCGCCCCGAGTCCCTTTTGGGAGAGGGGGCGGTCTAGAAGCGCAGTAAATAAATAAATAAAAAATCCTCACTTGATACACCCATACCTGAAGCCCTTATAAACAGAAGAACATTGACATCTCCTAAACTCTGCTGAAGATGTTACCTAGCCTGGTAACAAAACGTTTGAGAACCAAACCATAAGCTCCGAGAATGAAGTTTCATCCTCGTCCTACATCCAAGCTACAGATATTCGCCACTATTGCAAACATGAGGCATAGTTTAAATCCACCAATTCAATCCAGATGAGTGCAAACATGGATGAGATCCAACTTTAATCTTATATTTTAACTTAACAGTATGTTTATTAAAATGTATTATACTGTATATTGTGAATGTGTGCATTGTTTCCTATAATAGGATTTCAGTTGTAAATTACTTAGGAATGTAGATAAAAGCCTTGGGTGATAAATTGCTACTCATTTTTCCATCATTAACTCCAGGACCTGAGATCCATATTAGGTTTGATTTTAAGTGCATTTTTAACCTAAAGTGCATGGATGAATGGAGATTACATACAAAAACACATACATATACACATAGAGAAAAATATGTATGTTTGAAACAGTTTATAAGGGCTGATATTGATGAATTAACCCTGCAAAAACCTCTTCTGACAGGAATAATATGTGTTAGGAAGAAACCTTGCATTGGCTAAGACTTATGATGAAATAGAAATATTTTGATCACTTTATTCTTAAATTCAGTGGGGAATAATGTTTCTAAAGTTTCTTTCTAAAAGGCTGTAGGATATGAAGAATATTTAAGATGTATGAAGGCACTTCTAATCACTGCTGAGAATATAAAATACATGAAGGAACGTTTTGTCACGCATGATGGATTTGTGAAAAAGCAAGAAGGTATTGGAGAGGAATACATATGGTGAGGCAGAGAACTTTAAAAATTAACATTCAGATGAAACAGACTTTTCTTATTAAGACTTATGGATGCTCAAGTAGAAAAGGCTCATGGACATTTGGTTTTATATATAGTAACAAGGTAGTGAGGTGTGTACAAAGATGGAAAACTTCTGAAACACCAATAATGGATGAATGGATTGTGAAGATGCCTGGGTTTACAGAAATGGCTACATTGACTTCTTTGTTAAGGAGAGAACTGCAGCTACTTTTATAAGAGTCTTTGAACTTGTTACCCCTTACATTTAACCATATAGATAGAAGTAGAGTTAAGTGACCAGTAGAAGGCAGCCCAGAGTAAAAGTCTGTAGAGATTCTCGGTCATCCAGGTCATGGTTATCCCAAAGGTGTTTTTTCAGGAGGCAACTGGACTTCCTTGTTTTTTCTTTTAAAGACATTTTGCTTCTCATGCAGGAAGCTCCTTCAGCTCTGAAAGGATAGTGGGGAATGGAAGCATTTATATTCCTGGCAGACAGCTGGTCATCTGCATCCTTTTAGAGGGTCGTTGAAGCACTTGGGTGTTTAGCTGCGTTCTCAGGGTAGTGCTGCTGGTTCCTGTAGTCTGCAATTTTTCTTCTGGAAGTCCATTCCTACTCCCACACCATTCCAAGGGTGTTCATCCCAAATCGTATACTGTTTTTTTTCAGGAGGCATCTGGACTTACTTGTTTTTTCTTTTGAAGATTGTTTGCTTCTCAGCCAAGAAGCTTCTTCAGCTCTGACAGGATACTGAAAAAGCACCTTTGGGACAACCATGACCCAGATGACTGAGAATCTCTACAGATTTTTAGCTATACAATTTGGGATGAACACCCTTTAAATGGTGAGGGAGTAGAAATGGATTTATAGAGGAAAAAATGCAGACTACAGGAACCAGGAGCACTACTCAGGTAACCCCGAGGACACAGATAAGCCTCCAAGTCCTTCAATAATCCTCTAAAAGGATGCAAATGACTAGCTGTCTGCAAGGAATATAAATCCTTCCATTCCCCACTATTCTGTCAGAGCTGAAGAAGCTTCTTGGATGACAAGCAAAACTTCTTCAAAGGAAAAAAACAAGAAAGTCCAGAAAAAGCACCTTTGGGTCAGTCCGGAGTAATTTTATCTTTTTCCCCTCTTCAACATGATTGAAATTGTTGTTCTGAACCTGACATACGCAAGTAAGTACCATATCTCAGCTGAAACAGGTAGTCAGTTACTTTTTAATTTCTTTCTTTTCTTGTTTTCTAAATTCTTTTCAGCAGAAAAAATAAGACGACTTTCATAGAAAGAATTATTTTTATTTTTACCTTCAGGATAGCTTGGATAATATCAGGACGCAGAGCATTTCTCTATGCTGAAGAGTTGGAAATCTCATGGGATAACATATCAAATTCCAAGGTTATTGTACCTTAAGCACAGGCATCTAATCAAAGTTTCCTGGAGGTCCCAACAAACCAGTCACCACAAAGGAACCTTCTGGCCTTCTAACAAAGCTGGGAATTCAAGTACAGATATATTTAGAACAATTTGAACTGAATAAGGAAAAAGTGTTTACAAAAATGGAGTTGAAATTTGAAAGATTGGAGATAAGCTAAAAGAAGGAGAAAGTAACGTTCTTATTAATTAGAAAGGGAAAAATTAAGAGTGCTTTCTACTATAACCTGTCCAGCACTCCCAGCAATTCCTGTATAAAGCCATGTTTCCACGATACAGAAAGGATATGAATTCTGACCTGTTTCTGAAATTTTCAGAAAGATTTGCCTTTTAACTACAAGACGAGAGAAGTAGATGCATTTTTTATTTCTATCCATCGTGAACCAGAATTATTTAAAACATTTAACTCATTGCAATGGGCTAGGAAATTACCTTTTTTATATACCTGCCATTTTCTTATTATAGCATTTTTTAAAAAAAAGAAAGTAATAATGTAAATACTTAAAAATGAAGGGATGAATCTATAATTAATTGCTTCTGGGAAGAAATGTGTTCAAATAATGGCTAGGAGGCAATTAAATTTTAAATAAGGTTAATGGATTTCAGCATCTTTCCCTTAATAGCATTGACCCAAGTGAAGAGAGACTCTGTACTCTTAATTACTCAACCAAGTATAAACAGATGAAGCAGCACATAGAACGGGACTATCAAAGAAAGATATGATGGCAATGATTGTTGAACCACAATTATTTATTTGGTTTTCATTGCATTTATTGAGAAGTACTTGTGATGAATGTTATTTCAGTGCTATTCTAATTAGTGCAATTCTACCTTCTTTGTTCAAAAAGTCCTTGGTCCTATTTACTCACACTGTGATTTATTCTTATTAAGTGGGGTAACTTTCTAATTTTGGTAAGTAATGTGCAGATAGATGATAGGCTGTTATCAGCTGTGTTATGCTCTGTTAAATGGTAAAAGAAGAAGAAGAAGAAATGCAAAACTTAAAATGGATGTAAATATCCAATAAGCTGAGATTTCAGAAAGTTAAACAATATTACAGGTTGCATTAATAATCATCATTCAGTGACAGTTGTTTTTAATGTGTAAACCCTTGGTCATTTTAGTCTTGCAGTAAAATATGTTAACTCTCTAAGAAGCTCATTAAAATGTATACTACATATACTGAACAAGTCTCCTTTATTTTCTCAATGGAGTGAACATTCTGTTTCTGGCTTGGAAGTCAGATTCATCTTCAATAGTTTATTTTATTTATTGTCATTGCACCTCGTACAACAAAATTAAATGACATCTTCAGTGTACATTATAATCATAACAATAAAACACAAACACATATCCTTCACATTCTATACAACTGAATTGAAAAGCCAATATTGCCTTAATATTGCCCTATACAATGGACTTCAAGATAGTTATTGCCCTAGGATAGATAGGCCCTTTTGACCAATGCTGCAATGTGAGTGCCCCAGGTCAGGTCTTCTTTCATAACACCCAGAAACTTAAAACTGGCCACTTGCTGCACTCGGTCTCCATTGATAAGAAAGGGATGTACGTCTGATCTTTCCTTCTGTAGTCCACTATAAGCTCTTTGGTCTTATTGATATTAAGGACCAAGTTGTCTCCACACCACAAAAGCAACCAGTCCACCTCATCTCGATAGGCAGACTCATCCTCCCAGAGATGAGTCCCACCACCATTGTATCATCTGAAAATGTAATAATAGTATTACTATCATGAGGGGGAATGCAGTCATGCACCTAAAGAGTATAGACTGTGATGGCAAACCTATGGCACGCATGCCACAGGTGGCACACGGAGCTATATTTTCCAGCATGCGAGTTGTCAGCTCCAGTGCACATGGCCTTCCAGAGGGCCGGGGGAGGCTGTTTTTGCTCTCCCCAGGCTTCAGGAAAGCCTTCGGAGGGTGGGGAGGGTGAAAACTCCCCCATTCATTTTGGGTGGTCGTGTGTGCACATGCAGGTGGGAGGGGCGCATTGCATTGTGGGTGTGGGCACACACACACAATTTTGGCATGCCTTTACAAAAAGGTTCACCATCACTGATATAGAGTAAGAGACTCAACATGCAACCCTGTGGTGTACCAGTGTTAAGAATAAGGGATGAAGAGATATGATGACCTAATCTGACTCTCTGAGAGCGGCCAGACAGGAAATCGATAATCCAAAAACAGATTGAATAAGAAAGTTGATGATTCATAAATTTAAACACTAGTCTATGTGGAAGTATTGTGTTAAATGCAGAGCTAAAATCTACAAAAAGCATCTTCACTTAGCCCCCCCCCCCCCTTGGTGTTCCAAATGAGTCAGAGCAGTGTGAAGAGTGATGGCTATGGCATACTCTATAGTTATTGATAGGGAACTTCTTTAGCAGTGGAACAATGGTGGAAGCCTTCAAACAAGTTGGAATAGTGTACTGGGATAAAGACCGATTGAAGATTCTAGTCAAGACTCCAACCAACTGATCAGCACAGTCTTTAAGCACTTGGCCAGAGATACTGTCAGGACTGTTAGCCTTTCTAGGGTACACAGCCCTCAAAATTCTCCTCATCTCCTGTTTCTCCACAATGAGGTGGGGGCTACAATGGACTGTCTTTAGCTGTCTCTGATGTCTCCATTTCAAAGCGAGCAAAGAAATGATTCAGGTCCTCTGCCAACGAAGCATCCCCCATGACTGGTTGGTTGATGGTTAGTAATTTGTTGAATCACTCACCATACCTGCCTCATATTATTATTATGATAATTATCCTCAATCTTCCTCTTATAATCCATCTTGGCCTTCCAAATACCTTTCTTCAGACTAGCCCTGGCAGTCTGTATCTTGCCCCTCACCAGACCTAAAGGCCTTGGTCCTGTCCCACAAGAGGCGTGGACTTCCTTGGTCATCCAGGGCTTCTGATTGGGATAGATCCTAATACGTTTATCTACAGTGATAGCGTCTGTGCAGTGTTTGATATAGCACAGAACAGTTGCAGTGTGCTCCTCTAGGTCAGGGTGGTAAAAGATGTCCCAATTTCTGTTCTCAAAACAATCCTGAAGTTGTTGAGAAGCATCTTCTGGCCAAGATTTCACTGTCTTTATTATAGGGAGAGCCCATCTCCTTAGAGCAGTGGTTCTCAACTTGTGGGTCGGGAACCCTTTGGGGGTCGAACGACCCTTCCACAGGGGTCGCCTAAGACCATCGGAAAACACATATTTTCAATGGTCTTAGGAACCGATGTTATGGTTGGGGGTCATCACAACATGATGAACTGTATTAAAGGGTCGAGGCATTGGGAAGGTTGAGAACCACTGCCTTAGAGGGATGTGTGCTGGTGCTAAAAGCAGTGACATGTAGTTTGATTGTCCAAAATGTGATAATTTTATAACCTTATAGCCATGTTTAATGTTGGTATATACTTTGTACAATATGTTTGCTCCTCTATTAGCACACTTAACATGCTGATAGAATTTAGGGAGCACTGTTTTTCAATCAGCCTGATTAAAGTCTGCCGCTATAATATGCACAGCATTAGGATACTTATTCTGCTGATTATTAATAATGTTGTACAAGAATCCCCAAAATATGGCTTCCTTCCAGAAAAGGTTAATGGCCTAATTATTCTAGAGGGCCTTTGGTGGCTGAATGTAATGTTGCTGGTATCAGTTAATGGTGAACTGTGGTTTTTATTACATGATTATTATAGCTAATGGCTTATAGTTAGGATTGCTTGATTAGAAAGATCTTAAATGTTATGGATATTTTATAGCTGTCTATTACCATGAATATTTTAGCATTATATAATTCTATAATACTGTGGACTATTTAATTTCATGGATAGGTCACTATCCATCTAAATGGAAGTAGCAACATATAAAATATCTTTACAAATACTATATTTTTATAGTGAAATGCAAAATGTATATTAAAACTTATAGAACCATTATCCTCTTCTGAAGTAAAAATACCATATGAGGAAAAGATTGTCTACAGCAAACATCCCATGTGGCAGCCTGATGTCATATTAATAATAATATAATAATATATTGAAAAGATAATGTTTTATATTGTACTTGTACTAAATTTCTTTCCTTTGCTAAGTAGCAATAGCAATAGCACTTAGACTTATATACTGCTTTACAGTCCTCTCTAAGCAGTTTATAGAGTCAGCATATTGCCTGCAACAATCTGGGTCCTCCTTTTACTGGTCTTGGAAGGATGGAAGGCTAAGTCAACCTTGAGCCTGGTGAGATTCGAACTGCCAAACGCCTGGCAATCAGCAGTCAGCAGAAGTAACCTGCAGTACTGCATTCTAACCACTGGGCCATGGTATGTTCAAATCCCGCTTTGTCTCACAGTTAATAAACTTCACCATGATAGCTAGCTATTATCCAACTTACAGACTTCTTTTATAAAATTTGTCTTCAATCCTGCTTATTGCATTGGAATATATATTTTTAAAAGTGAGACGGTCCGTAATAGGATAGAAAGATTCTTGCCGAGGTTGATTAAACCTGAAGGTTAGTTATTGATATTTCTTGAGAGTAGAGCGTGTCCCAAATTATAGAAAAAAAGGCAGTTGGGTTTTCCTATTAGCAATTATGTTGGGGTTGAAAAAAACTGAATAAAATCTTCTCAATAAATCTATAAATCGTGATTGAAGCAGTTGTGCCGACAGGTATAAACTGACTTTATTATATAGGTATAGTAGATCTATATAGCTAGAACATTCTTAATTTGGAAATATGGTTGAATACAACATTTGATTATACCATTACACACTCCTTAGGGCTATGTCCAATGTTCTATGAATAGGATATTAATTGAAGAATCGCTAATAATTTTTGTCTAATTACAATTTTTGCTATTTTAACAGAATCTTAAACATATCTCTTATAAGCTTTTGAACTAATTAGAAAAATTACTTAGGGCACCATGCTGTGCTTTATTTTGCAACAATGTAAAAGCTCTACTGAATTTCTGGTTTACATTCAACTTTGGAAATGATCTGGTTGTGCTTTAACAATCTGACTCAAATTATCAGAATGATCAGCAGCCACATCTACAATATGTCGCATGTGTGGTTCGAAAAGGTTACATTTGTTAATTAGTTGTAATCAAGGGTAAAAGAAAACTTCCATTAGAATTCAACAGCTGTTACTCAGAGCATAGAAACAATCTTTGTTTTGCTCAAGGGAAGCAATTCACTATCCAGAAATGTTTCGAAGCATTGGTAGTCAAATAATGTATTTTTACGAAATCTCCTATGTATATTGATTTCTTAAAATAAACACATTAGTACTGTTTTTTAATATCATCTTCTTCAATAATTATTTTTGCATGATTGCTAATAATAATTTATACACTGCTACTGACTGAAAAAATATCAGGGTCTTAAAGACAAATAGGTCTTATCTGAGTAAAATGCATGCTTTGTCTTTTTTTAAGTGTCAGTGTTCTTCAGTAAAAGTCTGTAGAGATTCTCAGTCATTCAGATCGTGGTTGCCCAGAGGTGCTTTTTCAGGAGGCAACTGGACTTTCTGTTTTTTCTTCTTCTTCTTTATTTGAAGATGTTTCGCTTCTCATCCAAGAAGCTTCTTCAGCTCTGACAAGATAGTGGGGAATGGAGGGATTTATATTCCTTGCAGACAGCTGGTCATTTGCATCCTTTTAAATGGTTATACCTCATATAACCCTGGAAATATTCTGACTCCCGGGGCATAAAAACCATATGTGAATAGAGAGGCTACATTAAATTGATCCTAGCTAGAATAGGTAATTCAGTATATGTCAGTTACTCCTCAATTCCAATTAAGTATCTTAGCTAATAACAAGTATTTCACATTACAGTGGGACCAGTGGTGGGATTCAAATTTTTTTACTATTGGTTCTGTGGGTGTGGCTTGGTGATCGTGGCATGACTTGGTGGGTGTGGCGGGGGAAGGATACTGTAAAATCTCGTTCCCTCCCCACTCCAGGGGAAGGTTACTGCAAAATCCCCATTTCCTCTCAATCAGCTGGGACTTGGGAGGCAGAAAATAGATGGGGCGGAGCCAGTCAGAGGTAGTATTTACCAGTTCTCCAAACTACTCAAAATTTCTACTACAGGTTCTCCAGAACTGGTCAGAACCTGCTGAATACCACTTCTGGTTGGGACAAAGCAAAACAATAGAATTGAATTCTATATTATTTTTAATCTTTGATCAGACCACAGACAGTCACTAGCAACTAAATTTTCCTTATGTTTTTTTTTTTTAAATAAGGTATTTTAGTGGCCCCATTCTGTTTAATACTACTTGGCTTTCTAAGAAGCCCTGAAGTCTTTGTTTTTCCACAAACATTGGGCAAAACACCCAAGAAAGATGGCTGTTGAATGTGAGGAATGTGTTGCTTTATACTGGATGGCTGGGAACTTTTTTATTGGTTTCACACTTTTTATTGTTTGCTTTAGCTATTGTTTAAACCACCCAGGATTACGATATATAAGATGGGTGGCTATATAAATCTTTTAGATAATAGATAATAAATAAATATACTTCTGCCACATCCATTTATCACAAAAATAAGCAATAAAATATGATCTGAGATAAAACCTTTTCTTTGTTCATCCAAAAGTATGGGAGTTATTGTTGGCTTCACAGAGAAAATAAGTTTATAATATCTCAATGATGCTACCGTTGATACTGTGCTTGTCTAAACTGCACATCTTGCAATCTGTAGCAGCAGTGTTTTTTCAGAAGTAACTATGAAATAGCTTAATACTCAATCTTCTATAATCACACATGATAGAATGTAAAGGTTAAAAGAATCCATGGAGACCATGTCATCCAATTTTCTGCCCAGTGCTATTATACCATTTCTGATAGATAGCCACTCACATGCTAATTAAATACTTTCAGAAAAGAGTCCACTACCTTCTGAAGCAGTCTACTCCACTTTCAAACAGTAATTACCATTAGCACATTCATACTGATTTTGAAATCTAGTTTGTGGTAATTTAAACCTACTGATTTTTGTCTTGCTTTCTGGAACAGAACAAAACAAATTTGATATGAAATCTATTCAGGTGCTATCTTTTCCAGCATAAACATCATAATGCACAATGCCTCCAACACTGTGGTGTGTATGTGTGTATTTGATTTCATACATGTCCCTTATCACCATAATTGATTTCCCTTGGACCCTCTAGTTTGTCAATGTCCTTTCTAAAATGCAGCATGTCATGGCTAAAACATCTTGAGTAGTCATTAGCATGTTTTAGCTTCCTCTCTATTCTCCATTGAGTTTCTGTAATTTCCTACCTAATTAAGAATAGGTAAGATACATTTTTGGGAAAGGGTATTTCCAACTATGGAGTTTGCAATTTTTTATATCCAGTCTTTCAGGACAGAAGGTGGTGACTGATCTTTTGGATGAAGCTGATTTTCTAAATACATTTCAATCTAGCTATGGAATAGAATCTGCCTTTGCTAACCCATGGGATGACTTGTGCAGGAAACAAGAAAGGAGATTTGCAACCTTATTGATCCTCCTGGATTCTCAACAGTTTTGATGGCATTATCCATAGTATCCACATGAAATGACTATCAGAATTGTGCTACTAATTGTACTGCTGGGGTTTAAACATTGTAAGAAATACATAATAATGATAAATTTTCAGTACCGAACCTGAACCCTGTTTGTTCTTTTAAAAAGTGTGCTGGAGTTGAATAAGGTCAATTCTCTCCAAGACACTATGTAATTTTCTATTGTGTCCTCTTTAGCCTTACTCTAATACTAGCTTTTTAGAAATTGACTCACTGACTGACCTCCAGAATTCACAATGGAAACTGATCACAGACAACCATAGTTACTTAAGCTTCGACAGGCAAAGCAAACTACCCTGATGTTCTCTTTTATTTGTTATCTCCCTAACCAAATGTCATTGTTAATAAGACTGATGAAATAGTTCTTTCGAAAACACTTGAATTTTCTTACAACAGAAATATTTTTGTAATTGTTGGTATTATAAGTTTAGTATCAGTTATCAGTGTAAATGGGAATGTCAATCGTCTTTAGCATCTGCCCCAAATTATTGGAAGGATGCATTACTATGTCCTTGATACATCCAGTTCATTGCTTCTCTCTCTCTCTCTCTCTCTCTCTCTCTCTCTCTCTCTCTCTCTCTCTCTCTCTCTCTCTCTCCTTCCACCCCTCTTTCTCTCCCTCTCCCTCTCTCTTTCCTTCTCCCTCCCTTCTCCAGGGATTTGGGCAAATTTAACTTGCACATTTTTTCCCAGATCCATGTAATTTTAGCACCTGCTCATATCAACCATAAAATTATCTTCTCTGAGAGCTATTTATAACTAACAAGTTTTGACTGACAGGTGGAATATGACATATTGCTTCAGGAAGATACCAAAAAGAGGAATCAAATGATAATGGAAGATTGCATTATTTTTTTCTGTTTTTTTTTTCCTTTTTGAAAGGTACCATTTCCATTATATATAATATATGACATTAGGAAACCTGGAAGATAAAGAGGTGTCTTTAACTAAGGCAGACCATTTATATTGCCTCTAGTAACTGACAGAATACAGAAGAGAGTTTTTCCCAGGCTTTTGGTCCTCAGGCATACAAATTGTGTGCTTGGTTACTGAGCCAATAGTTCCAATTTATCTCTTTTTTAAATTTGCATAGAAATGCAATGGTTTTTAAGATTGCCTGCTAAAAACTTACATGTATAAGTTGTATTATTCAACTGTTCCTTATATTGGGTTGGCTTTATTTCTAGCAGGTAGTGCTTAAGCAAACAAATGTACAAAAAAAGTAGCTCACCCATCCCATGGCCCCATGCTGACAGCTGGCATGCCACAAAGTGGATAGGGCAGTGAAAAGTATAATCCTCTGATAATACTTTCTTAGCTATCTCCCCTATCAACACACTTGGGCAGCATCCCTAGATTACATGTAGTTAAGCTCTATCTGAAGTAGGAAAGTCTTACAGTTTTGCCAGCACTGATACACCACGTAGTGGATCTCAGAAGGAACAATAAATATGACTTGTTCATGCTGTCCCTTCACAGATGCTCACAAGCTAAAGGGATGCATGGGGAAAGCCATCTTCCCTTTTCTCCCTGTTAGATTTTATCAACGGATAATGCCAGCTTCAAAGAGTGGGGTGGAATTTACAAACAGTTGCAGTACAAACAAGTCAGATGGGAACTGTGGTTTGGTAGCTCAGAGAGATTACTTCCTACCATCAGTATTTTTAACAAAATGTATTGGGATGTATAGGGGGAAAAGATTAAGATATATTCATCTTTGGGGTTATTTCTTTAATCTCTTCTCCAAAATGCATTTTCCTGCATGATATATTTTTGGAGGAGGATGGGGGAGGAGCAAGGAGGAGTAATATATGTTAGATAGGAAGAAGAAACTCTAGTCATCCTATTAAAAGGGAAATATTGCTGCTTTTTCTGAGGATGCAATTCTAAGTAGGTTTTGTAATTAACAAATGAAAAAGTCTTACTTGGGAGTAAATAGGCATCATCCCAATTCCTCAACTATTATTTCATGTAGGAATAGCTAGTTCTCTTTTCTTCCCATCAGTTATTATATAGACAAATTTCTGTGCCTGGTTATTCCAGCTATCCAGGAGAAAATGGCCCTAGGATGAAAGCGCTGAGAGAATGGACATGCCCAAACAAGTCAAAAATTGCAATCCTAAAATTGGGCAAGCTTTTTCTTAGGCAAGAATGGAAAATATTATTTCTAGATCAAATTAGGAAAAAAATTGAAGTGAGTTGGCCTTGCCATGTGCTGAGGATAAAGTATATGCTGCATTATGTTAAATCTGTTATTGGGGTATGTTTGTGTTGAAATGCGGATACATGAAGATGGGCCCAGAATGTTCCTTTTCTGGCATTGTAGCAGCATAATTCTGCAAGGTGTATTCCGTCTCTTGAACATCTCATAATTATGTATTCAAGTTGACTATATTTTCAAGATAATTAAGCATTTGCATGTATTACGGACAGATGGTTTGAAACGCCTCTAACATAAAGACATGCTTCTTTTGTCACCCTATGACAGTGCTTTCCCCTGAACTGCCACAACTCAAAAAGCTTCTTTATTCAGTATCTATAGGAGGCAACAAAAGACTTGTCAGATAAAACAAATAATAAGCTTTAAGGAATTGTTGGATGGCAGAAGAATGACAACTGTTGATACTAATCAATTGATACTTATAATACGGTAAGTAGTGTCTTTGTTTTTCCCCCCTGATATGTCTTATACAATTCCACAAAGTATATCCTTATTTTAATTACTATTGCGAACATGATGGTAACACTTTTCAAAGTTTTGAATTAATGCTATAAGAGTTTTTCATTCTTAAAAGCAGAAATACTGCTGTGGTTTATGTGTTTTAAAGAGAATGAGAATTTGTTTTCTGTTTTTCAGAATATTGAACAAAATATAAATGTATAGGCATACTATAAAATGCAGCAATATATTGCTAGGAGTTTTTCCCCCAGTTCAGTTTTAAAGATTGTTACTTAAATTGAATGGTAGCAACCCTGACTTGAATGGCTCATGAATTAATCCGGAACACTCAGGAGTGATGTTATGTTATGACACATCTGTAGGCAAGACTCTTCTTGAACAGATCATACTACCCCTGATATTCATCTTCTTGTCTGCTAGCCGAAGGATTTATAATATGGTACAACTCTCTGCTTGACACAACATTTCTGTGCCTGTCTTTTTCATTTTAAGTATCACAGAAGCTGTCACCTCAATAACCTAAATAATGAAATTTAGTACTAGCGATGGAATGTATAGAATATACCAGTGAAAATGCTTAAAATATGACTCAACTATCCTGTTTTGTCAGATCTTACATCGTCTATGTCAGAAAATATTTATCTCTCTTTTAGTCTTCTCTAACTTATAGGCTCTCACAAAGAGCTAGCAGAAATAAACCCTACCTGAATTAAACTAGTGGGCTATATTTCTGTTTATAAAAACATCACATTCATTTAGATTCTTTAAGAAGCAGGCTACACAGAGAGAGAGAGAGAGAGCCGTGTGTGTGTGTCTGTGTGTGTGTGTTTTCCAGCATAACTCTGGAACGCCTCGAGCAATTTCAACCAAACTTCGTATACAGATGACTTACTCTCTGGAAATAAATACTGGAGGGGGGAGACACCCCTAAAACCCCTCAGTGTGTGTGTTCTGTTAAGATATAGCCTGTTGTGTCTTAAAATGGATTCTATTGTACTGTCGTAAAATGGCTTCTACTATACAACACAGTGGATTTGCCATGGTAATGGTTTCACAGTACTCCACAAGGGGGCTCCCTCTGGTAAGGGGGAAAATCCAATATTCAAAATTACATTTGGTCTGGACATTTTCCCCCTATAAATAAATACCTGGGCAACTCAGCATTATCGGCTGGTAGGGTAATAAAATTACACCAGTTTCACTTTGTATGATTATGTGAAAGGAAATAGTTGCAGAAATTATGCTGCTACAGGAGACGTAGTGGTGGTCTTGGCATAACGATGGCTGAATCTAAGGATTGACACACATCTGCAGCTGCCACCAGGTGCGGTCAGTAATGCAGGGATTTCAATTGGAAGTTTGTTCCCTAGGTGATAGATAGAGAATAGAAGAATAATGTTCACTGTTGAAATAAAAGATGGGGAGTAAGGCTGGCAACTAACCTGGTAAGACCTGAATTGAAGCCTCTGTTAAAGCTCAATAAATAGTGTGGAAGAGAAGGTGTGGTCTTTTGTGGTAAGTTGTGTAGGAAGTCATGGAACTATAAAGACTACAGTTACTGTGAAACTATTCTTAAGGTTGTATGGTGGAAGATGAGAGCTGAGTTGTTACAAGGACATAATAAGGACCAGACACTAGAAGCATGCATCCAATTCTGCTTCCAATTTCCTAATTACAAATCAAGGGCCAGTGACTGAACTGAAGCTGAAGCTGAATGCCAGATCTATGTTCAACAGATCCTTCTGGGCAGTGGAAGAAGCAAATTAATGAAACTATTTTCAGGCAGAGTGCTTGAGATGGAACCTGAATTCATGGAGCATGACCCTTCTTGTTGTACTGGATCTCTTAGTACAGGGATGTAAAACTCAAGGCGTGCAGGCCGAATCTGGCCCACAATGTGGTCGATCTGGCCCATGGGGCCGTACTGGAAAATGTATGAGGTCAGCCCACATTACTTCAGTCTTGTCTACCCAATGTAAAGAGGAAACATCGGGTGAGCGTGGCTTTAGCCCAGGTTACCCAGTGAGAAGAGAAAACATATCAATAGTTTGGAGAGTGGTGTCAAGCTGGCCATGCCCACCCGGTTGGCCACACCCACCCAATCAGCCATGCCTTCTCAGCCCCCCAAGGTCAACCTCAGTCCTGATGTGTTCCTCAATGAAATCGAGTTTGACACCCCTGTCTTAGTAGGTTTTGATACTAATTGATCAATATGGATCACATAGGAGGGTTGAGAACTATTTTATTTATTTATCAAATTTATGTACCACATATCTCATTTAAATAACACTGGGCAGTTTACAATAAAAATGCTGTAGTATAAAAGCATAAATAAAAACAGATTTACAAAAGACTTAAAACAAAGTTAAACATTGAACTTTGTAAAACATTACAGAGGGAGTAACCTCATATCTCTAATCACTAGAGTTAAATATTATACACGGATTATACACAGATTCATCTGGGATAGTGCAACCCTACCTAGGACCAAAGATGGTATGTTGGCTCCATATGATGTTTTGAGTTCTTCCTGAGTGGACAATTCTAGTTGTGCTTGTGAAGGAGAAGAGCTCAAACCCAACATAAGGTGTTCTTTGTTTAACATCTAAAAGATGTCATTGGGAGAGATTATTGACTGTGATTCATAATTGATTCAGGACAACTGCAAATTTTCTTCTATATAGGATTCTCTGAAAGAGCTGGCTTTTAATATAGGAATATACCCATGCTTCTCCTAGAAGAACAGGCTGATTTTAGCACTTCATTAATATATCAGCATTGAAATATTCATGGCATGAAGAAAATCTGAAGCAGGTCATAACTCAATGTCAGCTATATCTCTAAGTTATTCCACAACTAAAAGTAGAATGTTTATATCCCAATCTTATAGTTCGCATAAAGTTTTATATTTGTGCCCTGACGGCTGTTATCTAGACTGACAGCCTTCTAAGAACAAGTAAAAGCAAATAATTTGCTTCAATTCAAAATGCATCGAATCAGTAGCAATACCTTATTGTGGTGTTCTAGAAATACTGTACACGTTTAACAGCAATGCATATTATCATTATCTTTTAATAGTCCCATAGTCAAACAGCAAAAGGAAGTTCGCATAATCCATGACCTCCGGTCCTTCCTACGCACCCTAAAAAGTTGGCTTTTCCAGCAAGCCGGCCTGCCTATTAATTTTATCTAATTTTTTTAATGTTATTGTCATATTAACTGGGTTTGGTTTTTTGGATATCTATGTAATTTCCTTTTAACTTTTGTAATATGTGTTTTTTAATGTTGTACACCGCCCTGAGTCCTTTGGGAGAAGGGCGGCATATAAATACAATAAAACAAACAGACAGACAAGCAAACAAACAAGTTGCTAAAAGATATTAATTTGTCTCACCTATTTCACTGCAATTTTCATAAGGAGCTGGGTGCTACTGAAATGTTTTAAAATGAAGGTTTTAACAAAAGGAGTTAAGAATGATGACGTATACCATATGTGGTATAAAATTTTAAATCGCTTCCAGAATTCATTCCAGTTAAGGTTTAAAACAACAATAAACAACAACCAGATGAGATGAAACATTTGATAAATGGCTTCTTTGAAGCAAATACCTGAAACTTGATTATAAAAAATGTTGATTATCCACATTAATTCAGCTAGTCTTTAGTAATATTTTTTGGCACTTTTATCATTCATATGCTGCCAAATTATCCATGTTCTCTTAGCTGATAAAAAGTAAAACTTAAAGAAAGCAGAAGTAACCCTATTGACAATAGAACCAGTAACAGAGGACAAAATTACAGTCTTTGGGCAGTCTTCTTTCTTCCTCTGTGAAAGCGGTTTCTGTTTTTTACCTTCTCAGAGTTCTTGGGAATTTCTTGTGAATTGATCCTGATCCTTTTAAAGCATACTGTAGTTAAGCTGCAATTGTACATCTTTATATTCCCCAGCGGTTTTATCACAACATATATTCTCAATCCGAAAGAGCCCAAAGAAAGGCTCCTATGTGATCTCTTACTTTCAGATTTCATTGTTAGAAAGACTACTATTATTTGTAAACCTACCCAAATTCATATGACTTGGACAGTTATATAAATTGGAGTAATAAATAAATAAATAAAAATTATACACAGAGCATTTTACATATCTTTGACTATTTGTTACTAGATAAAAACATCATGATCGTGGTTGGCCATGAGAATTTCACTGCAATTCTTTCATCTTTTGAAAAACAAAAAAAGCAAACTCTTTCATCCAAATGAGTGAGAAAGTAGAGAAAACACAGTCAAAATATTCTGCAATATGAAATCACTGAGGAATCACAGTCACATCTGTGTTGTTATTTAACAGCTCAATCCTGTAGGGGGAAGAGTGGGGCAATGATCGCCAGTGTTGCCTTTGGAACTTAGTTCATACACATTAAGTGATAATAAGGTTTGGTTTCTGCTTAAGGTATTGTGTAATCCAAACCAATTGTGGTTTACTTAATAAACCATAATTAGCATGATTTGTAAACTGTAGCTGTGATTTCATGATTAAGTAGTTTGTAATATGTTCCACTTTCATCTACTGAGAACTTCCACTATTACCTTCCAGCTAAGACATGCCTTAATAAGAATGTCTGAGAAGCTAGAGATCAATAGACTTTTCCCAATTAGAATATGATTTGGTGTATTGCATGAAAGACCAGAGGAACAAGTTTTGCTCTTGATAAACATGTCTAGAAAACTTGAAATTTGATATTAGATTCGTATGGATTGAAATTTTTTAAAAATGGTACTGAAATAAAAGTCGTCTAAAGATTGGTCTTCTGTTTCTCAGAACAGCCTTCCTTAATATAGTGCCCTTCATATATGTTTTACTAGCTGGATACACGTGCTTCACAACAAAACTATGTAATCAGGCAATGCAGAAGAAATCCGGTTCACTCCGGTTCAATCTGTTGCCTCAGTGGGGGTTGTTGATTAAAGCACACAAGGGAGTATCGCTCCCATGACCTTGAGTCTGGGAGCAGTTTCATAGGTGGAAGGCATAGACATTTTGGTGAGGTACCAACATTTAGAACTGTAAGGAGCTTCAGACCACTCCTGAGGGTAAGAGTGGAACGTCTGCCAGCTTGAACTGAGGTAACGGAATACAAGGCAACTGGCAGTTGGAACAGAGTTCTTTTAAGGTGGCGAGTGGGAATAGAATGTCTAACTCCTTAGCATCACATCATGTTAATATAAGGCAACTGGCAATTGGAACGAAGTTTTTTTTCAGGTGGGGAGGGGGAGTAGAACTCCTTAACATCAGAGCGTGTTAATTATTGTATAAGAAATATATAATTGTATATAAGAAATATATAATATATATATTACAATTACCAGAACAGCCAATGAGGGTATAAATTCTAAGTACTAAACTATAATCAAATATAACTTTCTGGCAAAAAGTTGGGAAGATTTCCCTGGTACTAATCCTTCTGAAGTACATAGAAGGTACTTTAGATGTTTCTGAATCACAGTTCACAATCACAAACATGTTGTTTGGAGCTTTTTCTTCCAACTTTAAGAAATTGGCTTCTATCCAAATATTTGAGCTAAAACCAGCTGAAAGAGCCCAACCTTTCAAATTAACTTTTTTTTCTCTTCTGTTATTATTCATTTATAAATCCTGTATTATTATCTTACCAGACTAACAGAATTTATGTCTCAAGAGCCTCTTTCTGGGAACGAAACTATTAAAATAAGCAGTACAAAATGAACTTATTGTAATTGGATTATTTTTGAAAGATCCTGTGGGTCTTTTCAATGAATAATATTGTAAGGTGGTAAAGCTGGATTCTTTCCGCTATATTAAATTCTAGTGGCTACCTTAAATGATACTGTTAATAGTACAGCTCCCTCTATGAAATTTTATTTTGAAGAAAATCTGGTTTTTATCCCGATCTTGCTTAAACCTTTTAATTTTTATAGAGACCATAATTTTAAAAAGTCTGCGCCAGAGAAATATCTGTATTATTATGGATTTTAGTTCAACTTTGGCTTTGCTGAATGTGTAACTGTGTCATTATAATTTATAAATCACAGTTTATGCTATTATTACTTCTTAGTGAAAAGAAACCATGACTTACTATAGTGAATCACAATAGTCAAAGAAAGAAAAATCCCATTAAGTTTTTCACAAGATCATACATGAAAAACTTGAAGTAACTGAAATAGATTTTTCTGTGACAACTAAATCTCCAATTTATAAAAGCAATGTATAAAATATTCTGGATCTTTGCCACTGTATTGGCTGGTTTGCACATATTACATAAATGGACGGTTTGTTCGAAAGCCCCAACTGAATCTTTCCTTCATCTGTTTTCTTTTGCTGAAAAATCAGCATTGTGTTAGTAAAGGAGCTTATATAAGACTATATTTGAAGTAATGAGTAAGCATGATTGATTTGTATTACAGATGCCTTATGATTCCATTTATCAACATAAAAATGGAAGAAACGGATCACTTCCGGTTCCTGCAGGCGACGGACACGCTGCCGCCGCTCGTCTCCTTGGTGTGCTCCGTAAGGAGCACAGGGGCCCTTGGAGGGGTCTCCTGCCACAGGGCGGCTCGCTAAAACCCCCGGACTCAGCAGCAGCCGGCGGGGGTGTTTTTCAGCCTCGCCCCAGGAGCCGGGGAACAGAGGGGGGGCATGGTACAGCTTCGGGCTGTCCACCCTTTCGCCGAATGGGCTCCGGGAGGAAGGAATTAATACAAGGAAGAACAGCTGAATGCTGCTGGTGGGGGAGCCTTCCTGGTCTCCTTAACTCTCATTAAAGGATAAGCAGCAGACTATTGTAAGTTCGTGTTCAACTTATTTGAAACTGAAGATTAGAGGGGGGTGTTTCTTCTCTTTACCCCCCCCCCTCGGATTAAGTGACATTTGAATTAGCTCTCTCTATATTGGAATGGAGAGAAAATAAAGCTGACTCGTCACTTGAACTAACTATGTGAGAAAGATTGCTATCACAATTGCAAGAGATGATTGCTGAGCTCTTCTTTTAAAAAAAAACTTTATGGAGATCTCCGTTTTTCTCCCTGTGAAAGGAGGAGCCAAGATGGCTCCCTTCCATCTTTGTTTTTGCACTTACAAATGAAGTCTGCCTTTTGAAACTACCTTCGGGGGGGAAAATTCCTCTGGTACTGTTTTATTACCCTCTCTGAGAGAAACCTGGACCTCTCCTGTTACGTGGTCTCCTTCGACTTTGATTATTTGACTTTCCTCTTTCAGCTGTGCCTTGGTGCCTTGGAACTGTGAAGGAGAATTAACCTTTCCCGTTTGAATTTGCCTGTCTCTTACCTGTTTGGATTGGCATGGCTGCGTACTCCCTGACGCCATTTTCTTTGTAAAAGACTTATATCCTCTCTGAACTCAGACAAATTGGACCTAAGAAACCACCAATGGGAAAGTCATTTTCAGCTCTTGCGTCTGCCACCTCCAGTCCAAGCATGCAGCAAACGAAAATTACTTCATTGCTACAACAAGAAGGGTCTGGAGAGAGCTCAAAAGAACTATCTGGTACCCAAATGTTTCAAGAAATAATGAGGGGTCAAAATGAGTTGAAAAAAAGAGGTGACAGATCTCAAAGATGAAGTCAGAGATGTTAAACATCATATTTCGGAAAACAAACAGAGAATTGTGGTGTTGGAGGAGGTAGCGGCTGGGCTGGGGGAGGAGGTTAAGGCAGTCCAGAAGGGAAATGTAGACCTGGAAAACTTTATGGCAAAAATATAATTTGAAAGAATGTCCTTTTTTCTCAGATTCCAGAACCTACCAGAGACAGAAAATGAAGACCTTAAGGATATTATGAGTACAATTTTAGCAGAATATATTAAGAGAAATAAAGAGCAGTTGTGGTGGGATATAGATCTGGTTTACAGGATTAATTCAGAATATGCTAGAAGTCATAATGTTCCAAGGGAGGTACATGTTAAATTTTTCAGAAGGACCACAAGGGATGAGGTGCTAAGGCCCAAAGGGAGGGACCACTAAAATATAAAGATGAAGAAATCACCATTCTTAAGCAAATTCCGAAAAAGATAAGAGAAAGAAGGAAGAAGTATTCCTCTTTATCAAAGAAATTATACAATAAAGGAGTTTGGTTTAGAAGGCTATTGCCAGAGGGAATGTTGATTTTTTGGGAGGGAAATAGAATTAGAATTAATACAGTGCAGGAGGCTGAAGCCTTCATTAAAAAATACTTTTCTCTCCTAGAGGATGAACATAGGGAAGGTAGTGAAAAGGGTAGCAAGGTACAAGATATGAAGAAGGGGGGCTGTGGCCCCACCTGGGGACAGGGAGGAAGAAGCAATATTGAAAAGGCTCAGGTCACAAAAATAAATGTATTTGAAATATTTGTAATTGTTGATATACTAGAAAGTGACAAAGGAAAAGATGATTGAACACATGATTTGATACAATGTAGAATAAGATTCTGTTTTTTGTTTATCTTTCACACGTTGTTTTTAATATTGTAAAAATTGTGAGATTTGGAGGGATTTCTACCACTAGCGTGGAAGCTGCCAAATTTTTCTATGTACCCTCTTACCTTTTCCCAAAAATGTTTAAAAACCAATAAAATTCTTTTTTTTAAAAATGGAAGAAACTAGTTAACATCTCTTCCTGTTTTGATCAGTTAAATTTATTCCATATCAGCATGTAACCTTAATTTTTATCTATACAGGTAGTCCTTGATTTATGACTATTTAACAATCTTTCAAAGTTAATACAGTGCTAAAAATGTTACTTGCAAGTGGTCTGCATGTCCACCATTTCAGTGTCCTTATGATCAGGTAAACAAAATGAGGGAACTGTCATGTATTTACAATGGTTGTCATTTGCAATCTTCTCAGGAGGCTTCCAACAAGCAAAGTCAATGGGGGAAGCCAGTTTCACTTAACAACCATGCCAAAAAAGATTGTAAAATTGGGCACGGTTCACTAACTGACTACACTGCTTAGCAATGGAAATTCTGGTTCCAATTGTGGTTGTACATCGAGGGCTACCTGCATATATAGAAATTATACTAGGTGAACTTAGTGTGGAGTTGAGGTAAGATTGGCAAGATCCTGGTACAGTTCCACTATTAACCATGGAAACTAACTGGATGATTTGTGGTGACAACTTCCAACCCATCTCACAGAGTTCTTCTTGGAGGATAAAATAAAAGAATATCCTAATGAAATTAGTTTGTGTTCTAAAGAAAAGGTACGATAGAATTCTAACAAATACATTAGCTCCCTGAATTTTCTTCTGCCCTACTTTTTTGTTTTACTTTTTCCTCACATTTGAGCCAAGTATTGCCTCTTCTTTTGACCCAGCATTGAAGGCATTATAACATTAAACCTTTTTATTTCTGATAAAGCTTTGTTCTTTCTCAACTATCCTTCATTCCAATCATTTTCCTTAACTTTAGTCACTTTAGCAGGTTCTGCTAAAATGGTTTTTCATCTTCTGTTGCTATAGTTATGCCACATCTCTCCTACCCTTTTTGCATTTCTAAGCTTTCAACCTGAATCTTTTGCAACTTGTTATGTGCCTATGGGGAAAACCCTGCATTTTTTTTTCTACTCTTACCAAGCGTCCCCTTTATTTCACTGCCCATCATTTGGAAACTGTTTGAAACTGTTGACATGCAGAAAATTTTCTCTTGCAATTTTCGTTTGATTAGTTCTCATTTATGTTTATGAAAGAGGACATATGTTGTCATTTGCTTCATCCTTCATCCCATTCAATAGCAAAGTAAACATCCAAAAGAAAAGTCAAAAAGAAATTCGCATGTATCCTGAAACTGAAGTAGAAATGCAAAAACCACTTTGAGAAGGAAGAAAATGTTGAGAAATTGCAATGAAGATTTTGGCATAACATTAGATGAAACCATCTAATGGCAAAAAGGTTACCAAAATTCTTCTCTGTATAATATATGTGTCAAAATCACATTAAACTAAATGCAATCACAGTCCAAATTGACTAGACCCATGCATTTTTCTTAGTGGCATTATAGTTTTCTATTGCCTTTGTAAGAGCCCACTTATACATTTATTATCCATTCATAATCTCTGGAATCTAGGAAACTGAAAATACTGCAAAGTAAGCAGGATACATAGGGATCAAACAAGGACTATCTAGCACATCATTTTTTAAAAGACTGAAAAAATACATGTTCAGCTGAGATTAATATTGTACACAGTGTGTCATTTAATTAACCTAAGAAATTCATCTGTAAATGTCACCATTATAAATGTATATTTGAAGGTCACAGATTCTAATCCTCTAGCTTGATATTTGGTTGCTTTTTATGCAGATGCTCAATTCTAAAATGAAAGATTTTAGAATTGAGCAGATTTAAATTTATTTAAATAGCCATCAAATATATTTGGATAACTAACCGCAATAAAATTGTGGGTTTTCTTCCCACAGAAATTATCAACCTTCTTCTAACACATCCCTTTTTTAAAAAAAAAAAACTTTTATTATTTTCTTACCCAAAATGCAACTTGCTAAAGCCTAGTTCAAATATCTTTCTTCACGCAGGTGAAATTAGTGGCAGAAAAATTCTGGTCTGTTTATAAGTTTCAAATTAGTCTTACAGATTAAAAAAACAATATAGAAAATGTGGTATTTTTATAAAATAAATGTGGTATTTTTATAAATCTGACAAACAAATGAAAATATAAATTTACATATTCAGTCATATAATTTGTATTAAAAAAAATAACAACACAAATTCTCAGCAAGACTTTTGCCTATACCACTGGAATAGCAGTATCTGAAGGATCTATTTCTCTGCTTTAATTTTTCTGGACTCCCTATATTTTAGAAACTCTAACTAGGGTTTACAGAGAGATTGTGGAGACATTATAAATCCCTTTATATTCCAGCCTTGGTCCAAGGTTGTTTCCAGAATTGTTTCAAGTTCTGTCCCTGGTTTCATTAGGACCACTTGTTTCTTTTTCTTTTAACTGTTCTCAAGGTTGTGACCATCATATGACCTCTGCAATCAAGTGATCACAATCTGCAACTTTCCCAGCCAGCCAGGGTGGGTTCTGGATTCTTTTACTGCCGGTTTGCTCAGGGATGTGCTTTGCGCACGCACTTGATGCCCGCTATGCACGCATGTGCAGTAGTGAGAAAATTGCTTCTGCGCACATGAAGCAAAAAACAAGATGGTTCAGGGGCGTGGGCGGCCGAGTTACTACCTACTCAGTCAAACCGGTCCAAACCAGTAGGAACCCACCTCTGCCAGCCAGCTTCTGACAAGCAAAGTCAATGGGGAAAATCAGATTTACTTAACAATCACATGATTCATTTAATGACCATGGTAAAAAAAAATAGTTGTAAAATCAAGTCTGGTCATGTGGTGACTCGCTTCATGACCGCATCACTTAGTGCCTGAAATTCCAGACCAATAAGTCAAGAATTACCAGTGGTACTCAGAATAAAACCAGTCATTTGTTTAGCAAGTGGCTGTGTGTTTGATCCATTTTCCAAGATCTGATGGTGGTGATAGGATAGGAATAAGATTCAGAGGGATTTCATTTTGAAGGAAAAGGAAAAATTGAAGGAAAAATTGCTACCCATTAAGTTAAATGTACCTTATTTTTCAATATGTGAAAACAGAATTGCAAATTTTACCTCTTAATTCATTAGGTGGACTTCAAAAAGACACCGTTTGAATTCTTTATACCGAATCATTGTGTGTTTAAGCATAACTTATTTCATAAATCTAACAGGTTACATAAGTAAGACAAACCATGGCTAACACATAACTGCATTAAACTTCACTAATCTATATAGACTCAACCATTGTGTTTCAGCTTCAGCCCATGTCCAGTCTGGTGATGTTAGTGATAATGGCTTATCCTGTAAGATTGTACTGACAATGATTGAAATGATTTGAGAAAGCTTTGTGATACTCAAGAATGCTATGCACATACTGCCTACAGACTGATAAACACAGCTGTCATCAGCATTGTCAATGAGAAGCAAAGAAAAGAAACATATTTGCTTTTTTCTCTCCCCTTCACCCGTTGCTAACATACAGGGAGGAAGAAAATCCAGTAGTATTCAATATATTCCACATCAATCTAGCTAGTCTTCATTGTCTTTTTATCTGGTGGCTCTTCATTGGAATGGCATTTACTGCCATTGCAGTTGGACCAAAGGTAAACATGTGCTGGGTTTCACAGTAGCTTTTCTTTTTCCTGATGGAGAATGGTTGGAAAGCAAATAGACAGTGATATCATACTGCCTATTTGACAGGAAATCTTATTAAATGGAGAAGTTCTTCTAATAAACATGTTATTGTATTTAAATTATAGTGAACAGAGGATGAATACCAACATTTCTGAGAATCAAAGAAGTGTTGAAACCAGTGAAAAAGACATTGGCTCTAATTTACATCCTATTTATTTCAATGTATATTACAGTTGATGTATTTGTTTCAGACAGTTATTTTTAGTATTTAGTATTTTTAGCATTCAAATACTTTGGCCACCTAATGAGAAGGAAGGACTCACTGGAGAAGAGCCTAATGCTGGGAAAGACTGAGGGCAAAAGAAGAAGGGGATGACAGAGAATGAGGTGGCTGGATGGAGTCACCGAAGCAGTAGGTGTGAGCTTAAATGAACTCCAGAAGATGGTAGAGGACAGGAAGGCCTTGAGGTACGTTGTCCATGGGGTCATGATGGATCAGACTTTGCAACTAACAACAACTACAATTTTTAGCATTTTTGCTGTAAAGTTCTATTCCATCTTTTTCTCCTAAACAGTTCTTACACCATCAGCAGCCCCTTAAGTTCAGTAGTGAAAGAAGTAGTGGGAAAACTTCAAACAGGATTTGTTATTGGGCTTTCTTTCTGTAAAATGCAAATGCCTTTGTTATTACTAAATGTACTTTCTTCTTAAATAAGTGAGATCCATTTTGTGTAGTTTTTATATAGCCTTGGGTTATGCTTATGACAATTAGGCTGCCATAAATAGATTTCAATGTGGTCTGGCTTTGAAAATATATATATTTCAGATTGTTGTGGTTGTATGAAACTCTCATGATGGTTCTTTTTTTATTCTTCAAATGTTGTGGTAAGAAAGTAAGCATATTTTCCTTTTAAAGATACGTTTTGTAGACTTTGCTGTCTTCTCCATTTGGCAGACTGCAGTCACCTTGTGATTAGTCAATAGTAGTATTGATTCAAAAAGTTGGCAGACTGAGGCCAGAAAAATAGATTCTCAGCAATCTTTTTTAATTGAATATGCTGAAGTCCACATGCTATCTAGTCAGTCAAGTCAATATTGCTACAGTACAAAATTTCTGGACCCTTTCCTCTTATCCCATTGTGCTCATGCAAAAAAAGATTGTACCTTTTTAAAAAACATTTCACCATCCTTGATCTTGTTTCATATAAAATGAATATGAGATGTTGTTTTTAGGCTTTAATTCATTTTATGACTTTATAACCTATATTATAATATTACAAAGGTATCAACAAGAGAGGCAAGGCTGCAAATGAGAAGTCCAGCTAAAATCCTGAATTTCCACAATCTATAATAGGATTGTGATGACCTGGGGCATGGCACAAAGGCAACATAGCCAGAGAACTGGTATGAGTCCCTTTATTAACACCAACTGTGCTCCCAACATCCCTTTCAACTCTCCGGCCTGGAGAAAAGCTCATCCACAAACCTATAACAGCCTTTGGCTGAAAATACTCCAGTCCAAACATTGTAAGCAGAAAACTTCTAATTATAAATCCAACAAGGCAAGATAAGGTAATTAATCTGGTAGGGCAAGCAAGATAAAGAGTTTCAGAAGTGAAATAGCATGGCAGTAAATCAAACCAGTTGGGATGATGCCAGGAACTCAGATAAGCAATTAACACCAGATGAACTCAGTGTTTGTTCCCTACAACCGCCCTTCCCATTTTCCTCTCCTTTAAACTCCATCCCCAGGTGTGCCTTGTGAAGAGAATTTGGTCCCTTTCCTCCCTCGTAAGTTACACAACCCACATTGCTCTCTTCTCCGTTCTTCCCTGCATGCCCTAGGATAAGGAGGGGGTGGGCCTTGGTCTTCATCTGAATTCCCTCTCCCTTGTTCTACATCTCCTCTGCTCTGCCCAGCCTGACTTTGCCCTTCCCCAGTTTTCTCCACAGCCAACGGAGCCACTCTCCCGCTCTCTATCAGCTGTTCATCTCCCCCCTCCGATTCAGACTCCAACGGGGGCATGAGCAAGGACATGATCCATGTTAAGCTCTGTAGCTGCAGACTTGTGGAACTCCAACATTCACCTTGGTCCCCATTTTTTTTAAAAAAACCCACATACTTTTTTTTTCTTCTTAAAGAGCTCCATTTATCCCAAAGGAAAGGTTTATTGAAACACACTCTTTATTTTTCTGTTGCTTACCACCTTATCTGTGTTTCAAATCACTTAATTTTAATGGTTAAAAAATTGATAATATCTGATCCAAAATCTGAGAGCTACATATAGTCTTAGGAAAAGACATGCAGCACCTATCCTGCAAATTAGGAACCCATATGGGGCCTCTTTATTATTTTTATTCAAAGTGCAATGTATATATTCTAAATAAATCAGTGTTTTCTCTAGGGTTTCAGGTTATCAGATTCATCTTCTTGAGCTAGACAGGACTTTGGTGAACTTTGGAAAAAGTTTTGTTTCCTTAATGGACTTTTTTTTCAGAACAGAAGTTTATTAAAACAAACACATCTGTCCTTGTTTACGAAATCATGTCTGCTGAACATTTTGTGTGAGATACCACTGGCCAATATTGTTGTTAAGCCTGAAGTTTTCAATATCCTTGTGACTATTTAATTGACATTAAAAAGGATCAACACTGGCAAAGGGGACATGGTGACGAGAGTGAAGACAGAAGGCTTTCTTTTTCTTCAGATGCAGATGGACCCCACGCGTAACTATAAATATGTGCAGAGAATATTGCTTTCCATTCTACAGAGTTGGACACATGGGACAGACAATCTAATAATGCAGAAACCCATGTTGTTTGGGAGGGAAACCAAGATGACCTTCATAAAAATAAAGTCTTTTTTTCCTGCTCAGGAATGCTGAATGATTTGTATTTACAAAGATGCTAGGGATATAACTTAACATCTGGAGTCATTTGAATAACGAATTTTAAAAGTCAAGGAAGAGAGTTTCAGTGTGTCATCTCAGGTTATAAAGGCATATGCATATATATATAGCTACCGTTCTATTTGTTAAATGCCAAAATATGACATTTATGACTATGTGGCAGCCTTACACAAATCTCTCAAATGACTTACACTTCCCAGAGGGTTGCCAGTGTGTTAATAGTGTTGTTTCATGTGCAAAAAATTCTTCTTTATGATTGTCATACAGATGGGTGGGAGAAGTAGAAAGGAGAAGCCTATGTACTGTATCCTACAATAAATGCAGTTAATGTTTAAGCCACATGGGACTGAGCTGCTGGAATTAATTTTAATTTTCTGTCTATCAACAGTTTGCAGGAAGAAAATGGAAGGAGTTCTGATGAATGGATTTGCCAAGCTATGAGAGGGAAGAAAAGTATATCATTGTCACTTAGTCCAACTTTTGGTGTCTATTTGAAAGACTATTTGAAAGACACTTGTGTGGAAGAACATCAGTAACACTTTCCAAAACATAATTTATCCTCTATAGAAACACGTTCTGTTCTTGTTCCTAACCTTTATGGCCCCACTAAATTCCTTTGCCTTCCTTTTAGAGAGCTTTACCTTGTATGACTCTATATTAGATGTGGAAAAACTCCCTGTTTCTGATTTTAATGCTTCTGAGCAAACTATATTCTATTAATAGATGTTGTGATCAGTATTTTTGAACTCAAGGAAGTATTTAGACTAGTTTGGAAAATTCTTGACTCACATGTAACAAATGTGTCTTTCATCCTGACTAACATTATTTGTGCAGAATTACATTTAAATATATCAAGGGGTCATACAACATAGCACTTGAACCAGTGGTGAAATTCAACATTTTTTACTACCAGTTCTGTGGGCATGGCTTGGTGATGGGATCCTGTGACTGAGTGGTGTGGCCAACTTGATGTCACTCATGGCCACACCCACTCAGTCACATGCCTCCACCACCAGCAAGCCACACCCACAGAACCCAGTAGGAAAAAATGTGTGTATGAGTCCATTCACAGTGGAACTACTGCTCCCTTTATGGTCCTCCCTGGCCCACTCCCTCCCCGGGGTCAAAGTACCTTAAAGGGACATGCTGCAGCAGTTCTACTGTGAATGGAAGGAGAAATATTCAGATTGTCTCTGCTGCATTTAATATTGAATTCTGTGCCAGAGCCAATCTGAACTTTTTTCATCCATTCACAGCAGAGCTTCTGTTTCCTTTATGGTTCCCGCACCATCCCCCTCCTGGGTCTACCTTAAAGGGAAAGACTGCAGCAGCTCTGCTGTGAATGGAGGGGAAAATGTTCAGATTGAGTGGGTGGGTTGAGCGGCCAGAAGAGGTGAGCAGTGACAGAGTGACCAGGCAGGCATGGGCAGGGCTACCAGACACTTTTGCCACTGGTTCAGAGAACTGGTGCCAATCGTCCCTGCTGGTTCAGCCAAACTGGGCCAAACCAGGAGGATTTCACCCCTGACTTGAGCTTAGAAAAATCTCAATTTACTAACTATACTATACACTGCTAACCAATGTATATGGATATCTTCGAGTTTCTCACTTTCAGTTTGGAATATTGTATCAATTACTGCTCTATTTTTCTACACTCAAATTTTATTCAACAATTTTATCTTCCTACTATCTTTCTATTATTTCTCTTAGAGATTCCTCTTATTCCCTATTTGGTAAATGCTAACTTCAGTGCTAGGGACACAGTGCCTCAGTGGCTAATTCACTGAGCTTGTTGATCAGAAAAGTCAGCAATTAGGCAGTTTGAATCCCTAGTGCTGCATAACAAAGTGAGCTCCTGTTGCTTGTTCCAGCTTCTGCCAACCTAGCTGGTCGAAAGCATGTAAAATGCAAGTAGAAAAATAGGAACCACCTTTTGTAGGAAGGTAACAGTGTTCCATGTACCTTCAGCGTTTAGTCATGCCGGCCACATGACCACGGAGACATCTTCGGATAGCGCTGGCTCTTCAGCTTTGAAATGGAGATGAGCACTGCCACCTACAGTTGGGAACGATTAGCACATGTGTGCGAGGGGAACCTTTATCTTTAACTTTTAACTTCAGTGCTAAAAAAGACCTTTTTAAGATTCTGAAAAGATCCATGAAGTAAGATGTTCATTTATTGCCTCTTCTTTTGTCACATATGTGCCAATGTAATGTTTTTTCAATGTTTCATTTTGGAAGCCACTTGTCTCCTCAGTCCTGCTGCAACATTTTCCATGCTACTAGCCTATTAACTAAAGGGGATCCTCAACTGTTTTGAGGTCTGTTATTTTGGATTTGCAAAGAAAGAAGAAAATACAGTGGAAAAGCTTATTTTGTCTAAGCGGGCAGAAATACTTACATCTTTGATGTCCAATCAAAAAAAGGAGCCACCTTTCATTGGCATTACCAATGCAAGACCCAGCTATTGCTGACTTCAGCATTAGCATCCTGTTTTGTCAAACTCCATAAATATCTGAAAGGAAACCATTTGGCTTTTCTGCGTGCAAATTTATTAGGTAAGTGACAATCTCTAATTTCATAGGACTTTATTGCCAAATACCTCTCACTGCATGGCAAGGAAAATTCCACACGCTTTATAAGTTAATTCAGTTAGACAGAATTTCTTTTAAAAAATCCACTCAAAGCAGCAACACATCATAAGGCCAACTCATACATGTAAGTTCATCACTTATTGACCAGAGCATCTGTTGTCATTAATCATTCCAACCATGTGACTTCTGCCTCCATAGAACAATAGGCCAATTAGCTGTGGTTCTAAGCACAGAACGTCACTCAATATATGTATCATAAACTAACATGATGCTCAATCAACAATAAAAGGACCCCAAGGCAGCCAACTTTTTTTCAACCAGCAGCAGATGACTAAGCAAGAAAAGTCCAACTAGGAGATTAACTGCTGCATTCAGACAATTGACCAAAGTCTGAAATATGGAGTGTATGGGTGGGGCCCCATTCTCTTGGTCTTCCATAAAGGCATAAAAACATGGCTGTGCACCCTTATTTGGAGTGCGCAAAGGAGTATGCAGTCCTGGGTCTGACTGGTGCCTGATAGTCTTCCCTCAACTTTTAATCAATTTTTAACACTCTGTAGCTAAAGTTTTACATATTGTTTTCTATGCTGTTAATATTTTATTGTACACCTCCCGCTCCAGAATCTATCTGTGAGAAAGATGGGTGGTTCTTAAATAAAAAATTATATAACTTCATGTATATAAATTATTGACATAGTTCATAGCCTAGCAACCCACTTCATAATTTACCCATTATATATTTCATCCATCTCCTTTCCTTACAGTTACGTGGTTTGAAATTCATTTTTCCTCTTCTAAATTATTGCTCTGCTAAATGTTTGCAAAACTACCTATTGGTCCACCAGTCAAGGTGAGCTAGCAAGATGTGACTGGCTTCAAAGGAGACAGAAATCAAAGAGAGGAAGCATTCCGGTCAACGAGCAAGAAGTGGGCCGAAAGCAATTTCCTTTTGTTCTTTTTGTCAACTAAATCCTTTCCAAACACTTGGCTTTTACTGGTTTGAATGTCACCCTATTATTATTTTTCTATGGGAACAGACTTTTTCAGGCTCAGCTGTGCTAAGCTGTATGTGAAGTTCTCTCTCTATTTGGGACTTCAGGCCAGCAATGGCAACAGCTAAGGATAGGAGCAGCTGAAGCTTTGCTTCATCAAAGGGAACATTCTTATTTTAGCTCCGTTGCATTTTTCCCATTCATTTCATTTGGAAATTCTCTAGGCTCTTGAACTATTTATTGGCTAGAGATTAAGTAAATCTATAAAAAAATGGTCTCGATTAAAAATGGTAGAAAAAAATCACATGGGCAATATCAGTTTAAATAAAATCAGCAAACATGTCAATAAGGATGGAGGGGAAGAAACTCTGAAGTTCTCTAGAGTCTGGAAAATCCAGAATATTATTCTCTATTTTGGATCTTTTATTTGGCCCTGATGCCAATACTGTGTTTGAAACTCATCAATAATGTGATTTGGAATTTTGTTCATGAAAAACAAGGAATAATTTATAATTTCCTTCTATTCTTCATGAAAATGGTTGCAAAGAAAATCACATAAGAAAAATATGTGTTGCAAATGCATTATCTTCTGTTGGGGGAAAAAGTTATATACATATACTTTACATATCTATATGCACCAAAAATCATTATTATGTATCATCAGATTCTGGCATAATTTATGAATAAATTATATTTGTTGTTGTTGTTAGTTGCAAAGTCATGTCTGACCCATCATGACTCCATGGACAACATTCCTCCAGGCCTTCCTGATCTCTACCATTCTCTGGAGTCCATTTAAGCTCATGCCTACTGCTTTGGTGACACCATCCAGCCACCCCATTCTCTGTCATTCCCTTCTCTTTTGCCCTCAATCTTTCCCAGCATTAGGCTCTTCTTCAGTGAGTCCTTCCTTCTTATTAGGTGGCCAAAGTATTTGAGTTTCATCTTCAGGATCTGGCCTTCTAAAGAGCAGTCAGGGTTGATCTCCTCTAGGACTTACTGGTTTCATCGCCTTGCAGTCCAAGGGACTTGCAGGAGTCTTCTCCAGCAACCATAGTTCAAAGGCCTCAATTCTTTGGCGCTCAGTCTTTCTTATGGTCCAACTTTCACAGCCATACATTGCAACTGGAATTGATTTTACGCACTAGCCTTGATTATATGCACTAAATTATATTTACCACTTTGCAAAGATTTTTTTTTAATAATGAATATAAGCTATTATGTAAAGATGTTTCTTTGCATAGAATCTACTCAAAATTTCATATTCTTGTATTATAATTACAAGAATCTTGCAAAATCATTTTTGTCAAATGCATGATAGAACAAGAATGAATTAAAAGAAATGTATTGAACAGTATTTGCTTGGATACCGTCATAGCTCAAGATTCAGACTCTCACTCTGAAGAAGCTACTTCAACTGAACCAATGGACTGTCAGCCTAAGAAAACATTAAACCAGAATTATCTAAGGATGCTATTAAACATGGGCATCATGGTACAGCATTAGAATCTGAGTCCTGGGCTATAACAGGTGCCACATCCACAGTAAGCTATTCAATTAACACCAATAGAAAGATTCCATCACTTCTATAGCAACTTCATATTTCATAAACTATATAACATTTGTGCATGATTATGCGTTCTTATTAGTATTCTTACTGTATTCCATTTTTCCATTGATCCAACTCTTGTTCCTTCCAGTAGGGCATCATGGACAGATGAAAAAACAGTGATCAGCTACTAACATGTCCCTCTTGTGCTTCTCTTGCCACATTTCTTTTTCACAGTGAAGAAGAAAATAAGAAGAAATTTCCAAGCAACTGACTACTATTGCTTGGCAAATCATATCCCTGAACCTGAAGAACAACTTTGAAGGAAAGGGCCTGGACCACGTGTAAGAAATATGCAGCTACAGATTTATTGCATTAGACATTTTAAATGATTTAAACTATGTTGACATCTGTGTTTGATAAGAGATGTAGAGTAATGTTAATACGTAAAATGAGGCAAATAATATTCTCACTCAATGAAACATATTCCTATTTTTGATTGCTTTGCTCAAGATATATTTGCATCCATATAAACAATACATTTTGATGTTAAAAAAATAACCATAGCCGCTAGTATTTAATCAGTGAGTAAAACATACAGACCTAAGGTGGGCAGCTGATTTATTTTGCCTTTCCTCATGCAAATATATCATACCATTTACCCATTACATCTTTAAAGACAACGCAAATGTGATCTCTATCGACAATTTTAAGACGTATTTTACAATTTATAGAATGTATCATTCTTTTAACGTGTTTTTAGGAGCACTCAATTGAATTTTCCCTTTTCCCAAAAAAACTTCTTGAAAGAATCTATTGCCACTAACATGATCTATAATTTCATATCATAAGGCACAATCTGTCTTTATCACTGCAAATGTTAATGGTAGTGACGACAAATGAATGTTAAACAGCATAACACAATTGTATTAAAAAAAATGCTTAAAACTGATAGTTTAAAAGATTGTAATGAAAAATCCTTACTTATATTGAAAACTAGAAAATCTAATTAAAAAAAGTTTATTTGCCTGCCTGCTTCAGTAACAAGCTTTTGTCCCATTTCACAATGTATTTTTACAGTATTCAAGTTGACAGATTTTCTCTACTCCCAACACATTAGCAATGGAAATAAAACCTACAATCATGAGAAAAGCCATCAATCATTTCTAGAGCTTACTATCAAATACTGCAGAGGAACTACAAAAGACACAAGACAATCCCACCAGACTGAAAAATGACAGATTCAAGAAAGATGAAAAGAAATTTATAGTGGCTGCACATACTTTCATTATTTTAAAATGTGGTAATTGCCAGTGGCTTATATTGCTTAAGAACGTATTTAGACAAATCTCTCTGAACATAAAGCAATCATTGTCTGTATATATACCTGTACAATGAAGTACAGGTATATATACAGCTGGCTCCAAAACCATATACCAAACATGTTAATTAGTGGTTTCTCAACTATCTGGCCAAAGATATTCAACTACATGTAATAAAGTTTGTTCCTATATCCATTATTCTTCAGTATGTTCACTAATGATAAACAGATCAATGCTTTTCATATTTGCAAGTAAAATATAATTGGATGGGACAGCTAATATTTGAAGTTTGAAATAAAATTCAAAATCATCTTGCCATAAAAATTTACTTATCAACATATTCATTCATTTATTAACACAATTTATAATGTGACTTTAGGTAGTATACGGTGCAAAAACAAACAGTAAACCAAAACCAAGCCAACAAACCTAAACCATACAATATTAAACATATATAATAAATAAATATAAAATATAAAATAACACCAAGTATGATAACATAACAAATGAAAGGACCCTCTTACCTGGCTCCTAATATTTGTGGGACATGGGCTGAGAACAACAAAATAAAATGTAAAATAATTCAAATTCAGAAATATAGGACAAGGGAAACTTGCCTTTGTACTGCGGTAGAAAAACTTACCTAAAACACTAACCATAATTTTACTACATCTAGCAATTTACAGTGCATCACTGGTTTCTTGCTATCAAGATCAACTAACAGACAAAGATTAGCTACAGAATATATATATATGTATGTATGTATGTATGTACGTGCTAACTTTCTATACAGGGGTGGGCTTCAAAAATTTCAGCAACGGATTCTCTGTCCGGTTGCTGGATGGCGTGGTCATGGTGAGTATGGCCTAGTTGGCTTCTGCACCATGGCAGGGAGCTGTTTTTGCCTTCCCTAGGCTACGGTGATTTTCTTTGAGCCTCTGGGAGGGAGAAAACTGCCTCACCCAGGCTCTGGAGGTGCTGCCGAGCTTCTGGGAGGCCCATTTTTCCCCTCCGCATGGGCCCTGCATTACCCTCTCATCCAAAACGGATGCATGGAGATTCCTAGGAGGGGCGGAGTGGGGTGGGCAGAGCCAGCTAGGGGTGGGATTCGGAGATTCTCTGAACCAGCCATGATGTTAGCTACGGGTTTTCCCAAATCCAGGTGAACCAATAGCAGCCCACCCTGCTTCTACATCAACTAATTTCCCATGTATCAATAATAGCCATTATGTTTTCAAAAATGCAGTCATATTGCATGTTAAAAATATCAAATGTTTTCTAAAATAATAGAGAACTTTCAGATTATCCCCCATTTGGAGGCTTGGGGATGAAGAAAAAAACTCAATAATTGAAAATATAAGGACACACAATCATATAATCTTGCACAATTATGAATAGACTAGTTGATAATATGGATGCAATATTGAAAGACTAATAAATCTCTCAAAATTGCTATTATCTCAATTTTGTAAATCATGCACAAGACTACAAAATATTATAAGATTTGAAACTTTCAAAGGATTTTAATTGTGAATTTGTGTGTGTGTTCATTTCTAGGCCATTGCACCAGCACTGTCTGATAAGGTTTCTATGGTCATATGGCCAGCATGACATTACACTGTAGCGCAGAATGTATGGTGAAACATGGAGTGATATTACATGGAAGTGGTACCTATTTATCTACTTGCATTTACATCCTTTCCAATTGCTAAGTTGGCAGGAACTGAAGCAAGTGACAGGAACTCACTCTATCACGCAATGTTAGGACTCAAACCACTGGATCACAGACCTTCTCTGGTGACTTTTAAGCCACTGAGTCACTGCGTCTCTGTGTAGACAGGGATAAATTGATATTCTCTGCAATGATTTGGAATGTTTCAAAACTCTATAAAAAGAATCTTGGGATTTTTTCAGCTTAAAATAATACTATCTTGCTTTTTCTATGCAATGATGCATAACTTTAAAACCACTTCTTTAAAATCATATAGTGGCTTAGAAAGTGATATTGGGTAAAGCCTTCTCTTAGCACTCATATTAGGCAGTAACATTAAGAACTGAGAAATTCTATAATGAAAGAGTTCAAAGAATCATAGAAATTAGTCATTTAAAAGGCTTCTTTACACCTCAAGATTCCCTGTGGGCATTCTACAATAAAGCTTTTTCTTCTTATACCCTTTGTTTTCCTGAGCTGTAAATATTCTTCGAAAAAAGTGATTCCATCCCTTCCCCTGGGAGTCCTACTTCTAGTCTAACAGATTCTATTGTCGCTCACTTTGCTTCTGATATTCAGTTTAATAGTTGCTGCCATAGATTGACAATGCCACTAGCAGTATGTCACTCCCATTCACACATTGTTTGGTGGCTAAATGTAATATTGCTGCCATTATGTTGTGAAATGCATAATTATTTTTAATAAACTGAAATTATAAGAATCAGCATTAATATATATTCTTAGTATCCTACAGAGGGAATTTTTGTGAGGGATATTTGGTGGATTGTCTCTTTTTTATAGCATCTTACACAAAGGGGGCTATGTCAAAAGCTGAACACAGCGAAAAAACATCAAAGAATGTAAAATAACTTATGAAAGTTTTAATGAAAATTTAGCTTTCTTCTCACAAAAAGTGATGGGAATGAAACACCTATGAAAAACCTATGTCTGAGCAAAAATACCATGTCCCTGTAAATATAAGGCTCATTTAAACTTCATATTTTAAACAAGTATTCATCTAAGAAATATATTCCTACATTAAAAAAAATAGCATGTCAAGAAGAAATTAAATTAGGCTACTAGCCTTTTTCATAATGTAAGAGAATTGCAGTATGGTGTGTTGGACAAAAACTTCTCAAATATTTTAGATTATCTATCTATCTATCTATCTATCTATCTATCTATCTATCTATCTATCTATCTATCTATCTATCTATCTCCCCCTTCCAATTTAAAAAAAGTATTGAAGCAATGTTCATATCATTCTGTTTCTGGATTATTATGCAATTTATTATGCTCAAATATAGATGTGAGAATTTCACCTGCAGATTAAGCCAAATAGGAACATAATCCTACAGTAGATTATGATTTACAAATTTTCCAGATCTTATAATTATACAAAGAAAGTGCCACAAGGATGCAAACTTCATATCAGATTGGGAAAGAGAGAGAATATCAATTTAGGCTTCTTTCTATCAAACCCAAGGGAATTTGTGTGTATATTACAGGAAAGTAGAAAGGAGAGAATGTTAAGAATGTTACTTTTATATTTACATTTGTATTTAATATTATGTGACATTAACAGGGAAGTCATCTGTCAGTTTCAAGTGAAGTACTATCAATAGGTTGATGAAACTCAGTTGTTTATTGCCAACTCAGGATGGGGCCAGGAATGACTGGAAGTCTTTGCCCCAAAATTTGGGTGGGAAAGGATAGGGCATAACAAGCTGGAGGATGGGATTTCTACTTATCGATAATTGACATGGCTGGAGTCTAGCTGGTTCTGAGTTTGTCTCTATTTGGGTTAACTTCTATTGAAGAAGTAGGTCCAGAGTCCACAAGTAGTTCATCTAGACCAGGGGTGTCCAAACTTGGCAACTTTAAGACTTGTGGACTTCAACTCCCAGAATTCCCCAGCCAGCTCTGCTCTGCTGGGGAATTCTGGGAGTTGAAGTCCACAAGTCTTAAAGTTGCCAAGTTTGGACACCCCTGATCTAGACTGATGGCTATACTGCAGAATCTAATGAAATAAATCTATGTTTTGTAAAGTTTAAGATACACATTTTTCCTCTTTAACTCCTAATCTTCGCACAAACCCAAAAAGCTTAAAAACCGGCAGGATTGAAAAACCTAAGAAAAACACTATCCCCATCCTCCCGAAGTCTTAAAGTTAGCATGTTCCTCTGCTTAAAAATATAGAGTGTAGCTTACTTAGTAATAGTGGAGATCCTTTTAAATGATCCAAAAATATACATTGTGGTACTTTGTATTATTGCTTTTTTTCGTGTGACAGGAGTAAAATTACAGGAATAATAAGAGATACATATTATTTTGTTAACAGACAATGAAGTAATCAGTATTAATGGAGGAGGGGAAGTGATTAGACTACCTTACTTAGAAAATAATCTAAAATCATTTCATTTGATGCCCTTTCCACTAGTCATATCAATATTCTCACAGGTCAAAGGAGAGCGAGATGATTACATTTATTGCAAAATTGATGAAGCAACATTATTGCTTAGTAAATCTTTGGGAGGATGAAATATATACACAGAGACTTTAATGGCATCTTTAAAAAGAGGGGGAAAAATGAACTATCCAATGTAGGTTCTTGGCTTTCTATTTATTTCCCTAGCAAGCAAATGACTTTCAGGTGACTTTTCCCTTTTTTTATTTTCTAAGAGGGTCTGACTTTTATTTATTTATTTATTGAATTTATATTGTCACCTATTTGCCCATGGTGACTCCGGGCAGCTTACAGAATATAAAACCACATTTAAAACAATAAAAACTAACAAAAAGAATCGAATTAATATAGTACAATATAACAAAATAACTCCCTACCTCTCACCACCCGCCCCGGCGACAGCAGATCACACGAGCCATTTAATGTGCTCCATCCCGCTCTGGGTTCCCCAGACCCACTGACAGAACCCGGTCTTCAACACCTTCTGGAAGAGTATTAGAGTGGAGGCCATTCTAATCTCTGGGGGAATTATGTTCTAGAGAGAGGGAGCCATCATGGAGAAGGCCCTTCTTCTGGATCCCACCAGGTGCATCTCCCTCGGGGATGGGACCCATAACATTCCCTGCCTCCCTGCTCTGATGGGTCAGGTAGATGTGACCGGCAAGAGACGGTCCCTCAGATTTTGCTTGTTTTTTTATTTTCATCTGATATGAATATCATTGTAGGGACATGGCTGATAGCAACATTTGAAATAAATATATCATGCTTATCTTTGACATCTTCAATTTTCCTTCAAAAAAATATACTGGATATGAGACTAGAGAATGGGCAACACTTCACCTTGAATATCCTGGAATAGTGAAAAGAATGAATTAGACTAGGTTATCTACATATCCCTGAAGATTTACGGACTAAGACAGGCTACAATAATTGGTAGATTCTTCTTTCTCTGTTCACAAAATTTTTACCAACCAACCATTGAGGAAAAAGAGAGGAAAGCAAGTAAAACCATCACATAGGATAGATTCGCTCTTCCCAGGGCCATTGCTGTATTGAATAATTGTGTGACATCAAATCACAGTTGAGTCTTACTAATGCAGATAGATTTTCTCCATGCCTATTGCTACAATGTGCCTTGTTCTAAATTGGTGATTGGGTGGTTTTGGATAATACTTATTGGCTTTTATTGTAAATTTCTCCTAAAAACATATTGTACTATGATGGAGTACAATAATTGAAATAAATACCAAAGGTCAGTTTTCAGTTTTAGACATACATATAGGGAATTGAGTATTTATAGATAACAAATTGGACAGCTGCTTTCTTTTCAGGTTTTCTAAATGCAATACAAGGTAGCAGTAACATTAATACTTTTTTTAAAGAAATCAATACCACGTTAGATGAAATGTACATTTTGAAATACATTTTCAAAGTTGTAAAAAATTATATGCCATGCTAAGATTATAGGAAGAAATAAAAGAGCAACAAAAGTATTTCATTACCAATTGTGGCATTTTATTACTTTTGTATAATTGTTATTGAAAGTTTAGTTATATTTATTCCACAACTGGAGAATGAAAAGTCCACTGTTATATTAATGGCCTACTGCTACATTGGCTAGAAAGAGGGTACTACAGTATTCAACAAAGCAAAGTATCAGTTTTATAGATTTATGATATTATGCTCATTTTATAATGATAAAACAAAAGCCTACCCATAAAGCAATCCTTGGTAATGAGCTGTGCTAGATCTAACCGTGCTCAGGTTTAATCCTATATCCATTTGCCTCCCCACCTCTTTTAAATGAACAGATAATTATATAAAGAACAAAGAAGGTGAATTTAAAACGAAACTGATTGTTTTTCATTTTTGGAGGAGGGAAGACTTTTGTGGAAGTAATTATTATTTTCATTCTCCTCATGGACTGTCTAAAACAGTTTCCTTTTACTGGTTGTAAATTCACCTATCATCAATGTTCACAAGTGACCTGTATTTTAGATAAGAAATGTAATATGTGTAGTGCTTTACATATGACCACTGTTGGGACCAGAGCTTCCATTGCTAAGCAATGCAGTCAGTGAATGAGTTGTGCTTGGTTTACAACCATTTTTGCCATGATCCTTAAGCAAATCCAGCAACTTCCTCTATTGAGTTTGCTCATTGGAAAACCCCTAGAAAAGTCTGAGTTGGTAATTACATGACCCCTGGTTGCTGCAACCATCATAAATACATATTAGTAACCAAGCAACCAAACTCTGATCACATGATCAAAGGAACAGTCATAAGAGTAAGGACTGGGCTGTAAGTCTCTTTTTCAACACCCACAGTTGTTAAATGTATGTTCATAGGTAGAGGTACCTACAATAGATTTGTCCTGGGTCTCCCCTTAAACATTGCATATACCTTTTTGTATCTATCGAAGTTCATTTCTGGGCCTGGCAACTTGAACTCAAATGATAGTTTAAGAAAGAGAAAATATTCTTTTCAGTGTCAGAAAGTTGAAGCACTACTTCATAGATATAATTTCCAGCATATGTGGATCTTGAGCAATACACCACAATGAGGCATTTCCTCTCGCAGATGTGCATTGCTCTGCCTCAATGTGGTAAAAGGCCTTTTGCTCCACCATTCCACAATGTTGAGGCTAGACATTACATCTCTATTACGAAGAACAGTTTCTATACATTCATAGAAGCTACATTAGTGACAGAAAGTGATTTGTGCTCAAAATCGAGTGGAGTGACGTCTCCTCAAAAGATTTGCTCAGCCCTAGCTCTAGTGATTTAACTATACTGTTCTGTATTGATCAAGTGCTAGGTTAATCAGTCATTCAGTACTTTGTTAATAGCTTTGAGACCAATTCATTCCAAGTACTAAGAGGTTTCTGTTGATATATGAATCCAACCCGTAGTGGTTTTGCTTGAAAGACGGTCCTAAAGAAATCAAGGTTGTTCCACTGATCAATGGATAAGAGCAAATGATTTCTAAGGATCAAACTAATCCTTCATTCAGCCCAACTTTGTTTTCCCACAATCAGACAGCTCTACAGAAGGGCACAGGAACAATAGATATTCTTTGACACAAATTAGCTAATACTTAGAAAAATACTTTCTGATACTGAAGGTATCATATAATCATTATCTCTTAAATGATTTACTTCCATAAAATGTAATTGGGTTTCTTGCAATAAAACATTTAACAATAACGGAGTATATGAATGTTATATTGGAATTTGGAAACAACAAAATCTGGAACAAAATGTGAAATGGCTCATCTCTGTATATACAGGCTTTATACTGGATTTTTTTTCATGGCTGCTGCTGTGACCATAACAAAGGTTCCCAACTTTTATTGAGAAGACTTCAAAGAATTACTGTTGCTCTGTCTCAGTGAATTTCAGTGATGCTTGAAATAATAATAACAGTAAACAACAGAATGACTGGTAGGTGTGGCAAAACAGCTTAGAGAACAAATTTCTTGTCTTTACTTGCAGATATATCATAAATGGTTCGGTACGAATACAACAATTTTCAGTGTTCAGCATGCTCAGTAGTTTCTGATATTGAAATAATTAAGTCATCAACTTAATTGGCATTTGTAGCTATTTCCAACTTTAAGTATACTAAATTCCCTTGGTTTGGTAGATAATCTCATTGTACCAAAACTGTATTGCTTCTTTTTGTAGCCATGTTTGTTGAGGTTGTGTATTTATTAAATATTTGTTTAGAAAATGTTGGGGAGAAGGTCTTGAATACCTGGTTGAAGCATAAGTCCATTAGTAATAAATAAATGAATATAAATTCAAATGCAAAATTTATGTGGCAGTCTTTGATTGAGGACTGAAAGATATAATTGATAAAATGATGCTAGAATATTCTGAAGGGCAGTATCAAAAAGAAGAAAAAGAATGACAATAGAATGAATACAGAACAAGGAAGTACAAGCCTGATTATGCAGCATGCATTAGTTTCCCAACACAATGAATGAAAAATTAATATAAGGAAAGAATAAGTTGATTAGGACATACTGAAAATGACTGTGTTACAGAGTGTTCCAGGAGGATGTGGAAGCTACATCTGGGAACTATGAAGGAGAATCCTTGTTAAAATGGGGGGGGGGAATAGGAATGGGGGCAAAAGCATATTAGAAATGATTGCTGTAAAATATTTTTAAAAATCATATGTAAGAATAAAGGATATATACACACACAACCCCTGGTATGCCTAAATATGGGAGGAAGGTCACTACTCCCTCTTTCTGTCCTTCGGCTCATCACTGTAGACCATGCAGGCAGAAAACCATATTTTTATTTTTAATGTTGCCTTTTTATATTTGTGTTGTATTTATACAGTTGTATATATAAGATATAATACAGCCCAGGTTCAAATCCCAGTAAGGGTATGGCTAGCTGATGAGAGCTAATTAGCTCGAAATAGATCTATACTAGTCTCTCTTTATTTATATATATATATATATATATATATATATATATATATATATATATATATATATATATATATATATATATATATATATATATATATATATATATATATATATATATATATATAAAATGATCAGAAGGTACTGAAGAAGGAGTAATGCAAGAAGATGTGATGCTCTTAATGGTGTATTTATGGATAAATGTGTAAGGAATCCTTGTAGACACTTTATGTAGGTATAGAGGATATGCTTTTGATGGCTGAAAACCCAACTTTTCTTCTTCCTAGTGTTATTTCACTGCATGGCTAAAAACCCAACTGATTCAGGACATATTAAACAGACTGAATAATCCAATGAAAAATATGCATCTGAAATTAATTATCAAAGATCAAGGTATTACATTTGGAAAATGGAAGAAATGATTTCTTTCTATACATAAATGGAAAATCAATTTATCATAATTTAAGCTAGTCTATCAGACCTCTAATTTGTTTGGCTTAGTATTTATTACTCATTTCTCAGCTTTGCATAAGATTGCTTACCTGAAAACGTAATACCCAATACTTCAAAAGGCAATACCCAAAGAGTGTTCTAATATAGGAATATGGTAAAAGTTGTTTATTATTTGGTTGTTTGAATGATCCACTTATTATTATAAATCAAAACTTAAATTTGACAGAACTAACCAATACCCATAGCTGATAACTGGCAGACATATGCTGCACATATTCCCATTTATACAATAACAATATACTCCTGTAAAATGGATTCTAATATTTTTATCTATCTACAGATCATTTTAAATTATGTGAGCATTCCTTAACAACATGTATATCATTTGTTAAAATATAAGAAAAAAAATTGTTCTTATTTTCATTATCTGAATTATATATAGCTTTTACGTGGATTAATTTTTGAACATTGCACATTTTTATGGTATTCAAGTATGACATTAATTTGCATATCTTTATTTTAGTTCTTTATGGCACAAAAATATAACTGCAAAAAGTCTCATCTATGATTGCTTGTCAATATATAAATGCATTGTTATAAATACATTAAATACAGTATGGATTGTTCTGTTGACCATATGCTACACATTCTATTGTTGGTTATGCAAATCAGTATTTTAATACTCTGATGTTTCCATAGTAAATATAATTTGCTTTAAACTAAAACAAATGTGTTTCAAATATACAGTATTAATTCTGTCTCATTCAGCCATCAATGTTTATTTGCTTGTATATATCAGTGACGTGCGGTGAGGTTTATGACTGGTGAGGCACTGACACAGTGCTGAGTTTCAAATATTTTTAGACTTGTGGACTTCAACTCCCAGAATTCCACAGCCAGACATGCTCAGTTCCAATTTAAAGCGACAGCATTTGTTTTTCTCCTTTGCGCCTTCTTTCTTTTTCTTTTTCTTCTCCTTCCTCCCTCTCTTCCTTCCTCCCCCTCTCTCAAACACACACACACACACACACACACACAGAGAGAGAGAGAGAGAGAGAGAGAGAGAGAGAGAGAGAGAAGTTGGATTGGACTATCTCTCCTACCCCTTCCCTCTCTCACTCACTGTCAAACAAACCCCCACACACACAAAAGTTGGATTGGATATCTTTTCCAGTGGCTTGAAAGCAGCTCCTCTGCCATCCCCCCCCCATTCCCCTGCTGCCTTTCCCAAACACCTCCACCATTGCAAATGCAGCCTGTTGTCTGGGTGGGAAATGCCTGGAACACAATAAAGCCCACCCACCACCTCCTGCTGGCAGGTTGGGGTGAGAGGAGAGGCAGAGAAGCCGGAGGGGAGCCGAGCTGAGCCTTCCAAAAGAAAGAGGCTGGGGGGAAGTGTGTGCACTACAGCATGGCTCTTTGCCTGGCTTCCTGCCTCCTCCTGTGGTCTCCTCAGTGCTCGCTTGTGCTCTCCCTCCCCAAGTGTAGTTTGATTGCAGGTGGAGCCACGTTGCCTTTTCAAACTTGTAATCAGTGAAGCTGGGCTAGATTTTTATATAGTTTTATCCAGCTGTGTGTGTGAGAGAGAGAAATGAATGGGGGCCTGGGGAGGAAGTCACTACACTTGGGGAGGGAGAGCACCAGTGAGGTTAAGCAGAGTCATCCACGGTGAGGCAGCAACTAGCTCAGCTTTTTCCTTTTACTTTTTTTTTCATGATGAGAGTGGGGAGGCTGTGCCTCACTTGCCTCACCTGACTGCACGTCACTGGTATATATGTACAGGTTGCTCTTGAGTTATGACCACTTAGACAATGCTGAAGGTGTGGTGGCTATGATAAGTCTCATTTCAGCTATCTTTCTGAACCCCTGCAGTCACATGATCATGATTGCACTTATAATTGTTGCAGCATTTCATGGTCACAAGATCATCATTTGTAACATTTCCTGCCATTTTAATACAAGCAATGGGGAAGCAATTAGGGAAGGTCTCAAGTTGTTTCTGTAAGTTGCTTCCTCCATTTATTTTTCTCCCAAGGAGCTACTAAAGGATCTTGTATTTAATAGCATCCCTATACCTGTTTCCCAGTGGCGGGTTTCAAAATTTTTAGAACCTCTTCTGTAGGTGTGGCCTGCTTTGTGGGAGTGGCTTGCTGGCCATGTGACGGATGGGAGTGGCTTGCCAGCCATGTGACTGGGTGGGTGTGGCCAACTTGTAAAATCTGGTGAAACTCACTTAACAACGCTCTTGCTTAGCAACCAAAATGATGGCTCAGAAACTCTGGCATTTGAAGCACGCAAGTCTTAAAGCTGTCAAGTTACAAGACACTTGCACCCCTAACCCTTTAGAAAAAAAACCCAGGGGTGTTCAAACTTGAGAGCTTTAAGACTTGTAGACTTCAACTCCCAGAATTCCTCCTCTCGCTCTTCATCTTTTTTTTTTGTAAATTTTTTTATTGATTTTAAAACATTTATGGGAAAAGGGTAATAGGGTACATAGAAAATGTTGGTAGCTCCCATGTTAGTAGTAGAAATCCCCCCAATTCTCACGCTTCTACAATTTTAAAAATAAGATGTAACGGGTAAGCATATACAGAGTTCTTACATTATATCAGCCATACGTTCAATCCTCTCTTTCTTTATCACTTTCTAGAATATCAGCAATTACAATAATATTTCAAATATATTTATTTTTGTGACCTGAGCCTTTGCGATATTGCTCCCTCCTCCATGTCCCCAGGTGGAGCCACAGCCCCCCCCTTCCCCTTGTCTTCTAGATTACTGCCTTTTCCCCCACCATCACTATCTTCATCCTCTGGGAGAGAAAAAATGTTTTTTAATAAAGGCCTCTGCCTCGTCCACTGTCTTAATTCTGATACGACTTCCCTCCCAGAAAATCAGCATTCCTTCTGCCAATAGCCATCTAAACCAAATTCCGCTATTATATAGTTTCTTTGATAAGGAGGAGTATTTCCTCCTTTTTTCTCTTATCTTTTTTGGAATTTGCTTTAGAATGGTGATTTCTTTATCTTGGTATTTTAAAGGTCCCTCCCTTTGGGCCCCTAGCACCTCGTCTCTCGTGGCTCTCTTGAGAAATTTAACATGTACCTCTCTTGGAACATTATGGATTCTGGCATAAGCTGAGTTAATTCTATAAACCAGGTCCATATCCCACAACATCTGCTCTTTGTTCTTTTAAGGTATTCTGCTAAAATTGTGCTCATAATATCTTTAAGGTCTTCATTTTCTGTCTCTGGTAGATTTTGGAACCTGAGAAAAGAAGACATTCTTTCAAATTCTATTTTGGTCATAAAATTTTCCAATTCTAAATTCCCCTTTCGGACCTCCCTGACCCTCTCCTCCATCCCGGCTGCCCCCTCCTCTAGCACTGCAATTTTCTGTTGCATTATATTGTACCCCTCTGAGTTCGTCTTTGAGGTCTGCCACTTCCTTCCTCAGTTGGTTTTGACCTCTCATAATTTCCAAAACATTTCATTAATAGACAATTCTTTTGAATTCTCTTTAGCTGCTCCAACTGCTTCTTTTTGTAGCAATGAAGTAATCTTCGGCTGTTGGATATTTGGGCTGGAAGTCGCTGAGGCAGGAGCCGAAAGTGACTTGTCCGTTGGAGGTTTCTTAGGTCCCATTGTCTAAGTTCAGAGATGATAAATCTTTCACAAAGAAAATCACCATTTGATGATGTGCGGATGGGCGGGTGGAGGGAGCTAGAACCGGTTCTAAACGTCAGTGTAGATTTGTGGAACCTCTTTTATAGAAGAGGTTAGAAATGGCAGGAACCCACCCCTGCTATTTGCTCATATCCGCCCAGCCACAGAATCTTCCTTCTCACCTGAGGTCCATACTAGCCCCCTTGCACTGTAGTACCCATCTGTGGCCTCCAATGGTGGGTTGCAGGCGGTATGCCCCGGTACGGACATAGTGGTGCCTACCGGGAGCACTGGGTACTGTTCAGGTATGGTGCTCCAGAGGGTCCACCCACTCGCCCTCATTCCTTACCTGTATTTGAAAGAAATGGGCCATCTGTGCACATACGTGCAGCATACGGCACCTGCACGATGCTCCGCTGAGCAGCTGGTGTGTCACAGAGCCGTTACAGAGCATCCCAGAGCGTTGCAGGAGGTAAGGATGCATGCACGCACTGCGCACATGCACATGCATGCTGCACACATTCATGTGGTGGCCACCGGGCCCCGTTGCACCGTACCAGTTGCAATGGAATCCAGAATCCACCACTGCTGCCAGCCCATATATACTCCTTAGGATCTACCAAAAGCAGTTCTACCTTCCCCATTGCACCTATGCATCATTTGCATTCCTTGCTTGGGACTCTTGCCTCTTCCCACTTAACAGCCCACTTGGTTTTAAGATTACAACAGCGACCATGATTGCTATCACTATGTGATACAATCACATGAAATTCTGTTTTACAACCACATCATTGATGATAGAAATTTCAATGCAACTGCCATCATAATTTGAGGACTATGCATATACAATGAGAAGTATGCATAGATATGGTTTAATATTTTATCAGTTAAGAATGTCTTCTTCTGCAATAAGTGTGATATTCAAAACAAGCAAAATGACCTTTATAATACTCGTAAACTGCTACACATATTTATCTCCAGTTTTATGCCAGCATATTTCTTAACTGCAGCAGTTTGCAGCCAACCTAAAAAGCTTTTGCTTACATACAGTGATAAATCATTCCCTAAAATTGTACTATTATGGCTAGTTTATTCCATAGGTGAGTTAATGCATAGCACTTCAATTAGAAATCTGTATTTGTGGTGAAGACGTGAATTGTCTGAATTCAAATTACTCTGGGATATATTTTCCTTACTGCAATGTCTTGCTTTTTATAGCCCAATTCTTTATAACCGCATGGATAAATTATTTTTAGCTTTCTCAGCAATAAGTGATATGTTTAATAAAATAAAAAACAAAAAAATCTATTTTACCATACGACTTATTTGTAAAATATTGCAATATTTCTAAAGATCCAGTTTAATGTAGTGGTTAAAGGCACTAGATTAAAAACTGGAAGATGTGAATTTTAATTTTGTCTTGGGTACAAAACTTGGCCGAGGGATCTTACTCCCATTAGTAAGAAGGAGAGAATGGCAAACCAATTCCAAAAATGTTGCCAAGAAACAGACACCAAGGGTCAACACTGATTTAAAATCCATTTTTCTCTTTATTTCTAACATTTGTACTATATTTTAAATTTGGCCAATTCTAGATATCATATTTTTAAGTAGCAAAAGTCAGATAATTAATTTAGTTATGGCCCAAATTTTTGGACGGTATTACGTTCCATAGAATATTCAATCAGATCAAGATGTTACCTAAAAGTAAGGTTACCTAAAAGTAAGGTATGCATAAGAAGTTCAAAAGTAGAATGGGGCAAAATCTATGATTAAACCAGCCTTAAACTAGGGTGAATACATTAAGTTATAATATGTGCTAAAAACATCATGGTATATTTCATATTCATCAACAAAAACATTACTTGTTCCATCTGTCTTTCAATACATTAAGGGACAATGGCATCAGAATTATAAAACATGATGATGCAAACCCCACACATTTTTTAATTCAGATCATGATGTCTCTTACAAGTACAAAGCAGTTTGTGTTGCAGTGTTGACATGTTGTAGCGCACATGGTTTAGCAGGCTGTATGAATCCAAGTTGAATATTTCTGTGTGTGCTATTAATTCTCCATATCGTTAATGAAACTCTTAGTCCAAAGAGATTTTCCTTCAAGTATTTGAAGAACCATAATGGTATTTTTCTTCTTTTTAATCTCACCATGCAGAAAAGTCTAAAGTAACAAAACAGGAAGTCCAAAAATTAGAAACCTCTGAAGTGTGACAAGTCATACGTTATGTAGTCTCCCCTTATCACAGCTGATTATTCAAATCTCTTTGTTATAGACATTCAGACTGACTAAATGAAACTCATAGAAATAGTATCCTCATTTATCCTTCTGACATGTTTCAGGTCATTCAGATAAATGAGGCTGTACTTGCCCAAAAGCATAGCAGTGAGACTATTCCAAATATATGTGACCTTTTGCCGAACAGCTTATCTTGCTTCAGTGGTTTCTTTAACATCTATTCCAAAAAAAGATTAAGCAAATATCATTTGATTTCAGAAATATGTTTACCTTCGATATATTAAAAATGTAGTTATCTAAAATACACGCACTGATCGCTTATTTGTGTAAAATATTCTTTTTGTGGTTGATGATGAATAAGAAGAAACTACCATCTGAAGCATCTTTCACATTCTTCTTTTAGAAACCAGAAAATAAGTAGCATTATTCTTTCGGATACAGTTCGACATGGCTAGGATGATGAAGGCAGAGCTGTGTGTCTTTTTTTAGATTAAATTAAATGTAAGATTGGATGCACACTCAAGCAATAAGTAATGTTCTAGGAATAACTCACCATCAGTGACTATCTTTCACCAATTTGTCCAATATTTTAGTAATATGTATTCATTACCCTATTTAGCAAATTTTAGCAAATCTTTTATCCATAGGAAAAATATGCAGTTGGACTGTAACTTTTTTATTTATTTATTCTATTTTTCTTATTTTTCTTTGTATAAGTCTATTCTATGTGATCACTTTCTGTTTCAGGATCACTGTTTCTTCATCTATCCATGAAAACAAAAACCTAGGAAGTTAAATTGTGTTTTCAGAGATTTAACCAACAAAGATGTTAGAAAATTAAACAGACTGAAAACATAGGTCAGATCTCTGAAATGACACACTTCTTTAGGGGTGTTACTACATTTCAGATTAAACCAAATATCTGTAGTGCTGAAATCTAGAAATTAGTATCAATCATTTCCTCTTCTGAAATTCCATGAAAGTTAAGTTCCATGAAAGTTAAGGTTGCATATAAGGGATAGTGGAGAAGTATCCGAAAAAGAATTCTTGCCAGTAAATAATTTTAAATGTCCCTTCTAGCGGTGATGATGACAAAACATGAAATCCAGTGAAAATAATGGCTTTCCTATAAACTGGACATATTAGTAAGGGAGAAGTACTATAGTTGAAAAGGGCTTCTAGTAAAAACAGAAACTTAAGTCTTTCTATAGAGGTAAATAAAAAAAAACTCACAGTTTTAGCTCAGATGACGTTGTCTTGAAGTCAACTGAAGACGATCCAGGAAGTTAAAGAGCTTGTAAAAAAAAAATTCATTTAAGCCAAAATTCTAAGCAGCAAGGCCACATGCAAATAAAACTAATTCTAATCTTAGCAAGGAATTGGGGAAAACACAGGAATATTCTAAATCCTTAAAGTCCTTAAAAATGTAGGGGATATAGTTTTGAGATGACTCAAATTATGGTAATTACCGATCTGGGCATAATAAACAAGAAAGCTCATTACCTTTGCTTCATAAAGATTTGTTGCAGCTCAAATGTGATTATTACCATTTTGATTTGCATAACAAGTATCATATTGCGTTGCCATGAAGCTGAGTGCAGATAACCCTTAAGTGCTTATTCCAATTAGCCAAATCTTGCAGATACACATCCTCATATTTGAATACTTTGAACTAATCAATATAGATACCATTACTTTTCTAGAAGTGGCAGTAAATCAAATGTCTTCTGGAGAATGCATTGTCTTTTGTTTTGTCATGACTACTGGCTAGACTTTCTCTCTCCACGGTAGAGAAAGAAAATGTTTCCATAGATACTGTCTCGAGTCCATTTAAGATACACAGAAAATAACTATATCATTCTCATGCTGAAGGAATGAGACTGGTTTTTTTTGGGAAAGCATAAGGGGATGAAATGCCAATTCTAACAAAGCTGGCACAAGAAAGTAATATAGAAACTGAAAAGCATAAGTGCCAAATGCATCCTTGCCCAAACCCCTTCAATAAGAATTGTAGAGGAAGAAGGACATTCAGAGGGCTGCAGTGAACCTCCACTGAATTATTTTCATGAATTATTAATTACTTCTATAATCAAAGCGAGGATATGTCAATTATCAGAGGAAAGCATGCTATTTCCCCTTGAGCCTGTTTGCAGGGATTGGACGTGACGTTGCCTTTAAATCAATAAAGGCAACATTAAAATTGCTCACCCAAAATGGAAATGTACTTCTCTTCAATATTAACATCTTTCTTCGAATTTGTTTTGCTCCTCCATTAGATTACTTTCTTCTAACATCCAATTCACTAATTTATCTTGCAGATGCTTGAATATGCATGACAAGCCTATTGGGAAATAAATTTATTTATTTATTTGTTCATTTGAATATTTATATTCCTCTTCTAGTCCATGAAAAAGTGACTCTATTGAGATAACCTTTCTCAAAGGAATAGAAATGGCTGTGCATTTCAGCCTGCTGAAAATGGAAATAAGTAGTTTACCTCCATATACAATATTGTCATTATGAAGCCCACCAATGAATGTCTATATCTAGTAATAAATAACAACAATAATAATAATAATGATGATGATGATGATGATGATGATGATGATAATAATAATAATAATAATAATAATAATAATAATAATAATAATAATAATCTCAATAAGGCACCACCTTGACATAGTTATGGGATTACCAAATCAGTCACTACCTAAAGTCAGCAAGGTCCATGCTTGATGTTGCAGTTCTTAGATATTTGGTAACAAATGGGTTACAGGACTCAAGACTATTGGCCAAGCAAACAGAGTCAGCAACAACGGTTAAGTCTGGAGTAGTATGTGATAGTAAGTGCCAGTCTGTTTGAATTCTAAAGTTCCAGAGCAATTTAGCTTCATTTTCTATTACTTTCTCTATTTTATGGTTTATCATTGTTATTATTATATAAACATGTATAGATTGTTTAGATTTTTTGTCAAAAGGTTTTTTTTTTTAATATACATATAATATAATCCAAAATATACCTTTACATCTTAACAAACATTTTTGAATATTCAATAATATATCAATTCCTTTTGCCATTAAGCCTCTTCAATTTTTATTTGCTCTTCTGCTTTCCACACACCATATTATAGTCTATTTCATCTTCAGCTCTCCTCCTTTCCTTCTCTTCTTCTCCCTACTTTCTTCTTCCCTCTACCCTCTCTTTCTTCTCTACTTCCCCTTGCTCTCTCCCTCTCCTCTCCTCTCTTTCCACACCTTCCCTCTCTCCTGCTCTTTCCCTCCCTTCTACTTTCCTCTCTCCTGTCTCCTTTCTCCCTCTTTCCCTCTCTTTATCCTCCTTCCATTCTCTATTTTACGTGGTGTATTTCCGCCTTTTAGCAAACCCCATTTAATATCAATGGAATTGATAATTATATTCCCAATGAAAGAAAGAAAAAAATGTTTTCCATATTGCTAATTTTTCTTTTAAATTTATACGAATTACATTTGTTTCCTCTCCCCCCACCCATAACAACCTCTTGGACACAGTGCAAAATGGACTCAAATTTCCCGCTATCTTCATCATGCTGTTACATACTTTTACATCATTAAGCGCCCCTATTTTGTCTCATCTTGTAATTTTAACAATATATTATTAGGCGTATTTCCACATTTTCCCTCCATTTTCCCTCCCTCTTTTGATAACTTTCCCAACTAATATTTTTCTTATTTGTAACCATCATTTGTAATCATTTCACCTTCCATTATTAATATATATCAGCTGACCTACTATCTTTATTCACTTAATTAATTTACCTTTAATTCTTTTTTGCTTATAATCCTTTCTATATCAATAAATTGATTAAATTGATTGCCCAGTCATCCAGAATATTTTAGCTTCTTCATTTTCTACTACTTTGACTATTTTGGGGTCCCACCAGTTCTTCGCTGCAGACGAATGGTACTTCTTGCAAATATTCCAATATACCATTGCTCCTCCTTTGTCATGTCATCAGTTTGTGCAATCTTCTTGCAGCAGTTAACTAGTTAGTCCATTGTTTCTTAAGCTTCTTTGAAAAGGCAGCGTTAGATGTCTGTTGCACCCATATTTATGACACATATTTCAATTACTATATGGAACACATTTTAATATACTATTAAATATTAATTAATCTTATAAACTTTTCTCTTCTGAAATCTGTGAACACAAGCAAAGAGATTTCATGCATCATGATATCAATCAGATGCCAAATGACATTTAAATGATAAGGTAAAAGGTAAGCGTTCCCCTCGCACATATGTGCTAATCGTTTCTGACTCTAGGGGCAGTGCTCATCTCCGTTTCAAAGCCGAAGAGCTAGCACTGTCCGAAGACTTTTCTGTTGTCATGTGGCCAGCATGACTAAATGCCAAGGGTGCACGGAATGCTATTACCTTCCCCACCTATTTTTCCTACTTGCATTTTACATGCTTTTGAACTACTAGGTTGGCAGAAGCTGGGACAAGTAATGGGAGCTCACTCTGTTACACGGTGCTAGGGATTCAAACTGCTGAACTGCCGACCTTTCTAATCGACAAGCTCAGCGTCTTAGCCATTGAGCCACCACGTCCCCATTTAAATGATAACATTGTACAAACATTGTACAAATATTGCTATTATGTAATTACATCAGAATATATAAGACTATAATCTACAGCATTTGTAAATCATGCCTTTGCTTCTTTGTCTACCATGAATATGCACACCTTGTATAAAGAAAAGTCTATGCCTCTCCCCACTTTTAATGTTATAGCAAACATGATTTTCTCTTTATTTGTAAGAAATTTTGTGCAAATCAGAAAATTATCCTGAGTGAACTAAAATAAGAAAAAAACTGGCACAATACAATCTTTCCATATTTAGTTCAATTTAAATAAAGGGTTCTTGAATGTCTGTACAATTGTATGTGCAGAAATCAGATGCACATATCACATGTATTTTTAAAAAATCCACTTTACATGTTAGAATATACATACATTTAAACGCATATCCCTCAGAAAAGCTCCAAAATCTCATAATTTCAAGAAGATTCAGAAGATTCTACTGAATTTTAAGACAGCAAAAGATTTTGGGGTGCCAGGTCATTATAGAATAGATCTAGAGAAAAGTAGAATCTTCTGAATCTTCTTGAAATTATGAGATTTTGGAGCTTTTCTGAGGGAAATGTGTTTAAATGTATGTATATTCTAACAGGTAATGTGGTTCTTGTCATTCTGTACCTGGAAAAGAAATAAAATAAAATAAATTCAATAGAACTGAATAACTGTCTTAGGCACTATGGGCTCATATGCTTTTCAATGTGTAAATTAAACTGTTACAATTTTATAAAAGAGTAAAAAGCTGCTTTTGGTGACACGTCATTTTTTTTTCCAAATTTTGTTCTTACACAACAAACAGTATGTAAGTCCTGCATTTAACACTGATTGATCTTGAGTCTACATGTCTGCGGTATATTTTTTTCACAGATAGGTGTAGGATAGGAAGGGGGACTAGAAAGCCATTAAATTGTCAACTACTCTGATTTCTAAACCATTTTTCTGCTGTCAGTTATGATGACTGAGCTAGTATATGGCTTTGAGTCCTATCTTTAATATTATTTTCAAGGCCTGACTGGCAAACAACATATTTAATTAATAATACTTGGAAGTGTGTGATTTTAAATAACTGACAGGTAAAACATGGCACACGCTGAAAAATGCCAACTAGAAGAAAATGCTCAGCACCAATTACTGCAGTCAAATCTACTTGAATATTACCTGCTTGAATGTAAAGCAGGCGTTCAGTAAACTGACAGGTATTTGTAGATTTTATTATTCAGTAAAAGTCACATTTAGAATTCTTTTCCCAGTTCTTATTAGACTCCCTACACAGGTTTTGCAAAGTTTACTTTTAATCTCTGACAAAAATGTAAAACACTACAGATGTAGACATTTGTTTGCTGTAGCTTAACTAGTTAATAGTTCAGTACTGTTGTAGTTCTTTAAAAACCATGAGTGAAAATCATCCTATCTCAGAAAAAATTGCACTTGGCTTTGTAAATTAGTTGTAAACTTCATTTTGCATTACCATTTGATATAAAATCACTCGGATTTGTCAGTACAGTATGGAGCTTGAACTGGGAAATTTGGATTTCAATTTTCAGTGATTCACAGAATGAGTTCCTTAATCTAGCAACTCCCACTCAATCTGTGAAGATGCATTTGGCAAAGCTACTGAACTATATATGTTTCTCTGTGTATATACACACACACAAGACACGCATGCACATCTTCTACAAAGTTCCTACTACATTGCCTTTTCTTGGATAGGAATAATCTAAGACACACGAGGGAGGTCACACCTTGGACCTTGTCTTTGTCTCTCGCCAGTGGTTGAGTGATCTGGGAGGAGTGAATTTAACCATCACTCCTCTGTCATGGTCAGATCACTCACTCCTCCGTCTTGACTTCCCTGGTGCTACTCCTCGCCGCGGGGAGGCGGAACCGGAGAACACTAGATGGTTCCGCCCCAGGCGCTTGATGGAACCAGACAGGTTCCAGACGGAGCTTGGGCCACCTCCTGCAGCCCTGACCCGCCCCCGGGTAGAGGACCTGGTGACCGCGTGGAATAATGCGACTACCGGGGCCTTGAACCGGGTGGCGCCTTTGCGGCCTCTCCGGCGGCAACGATCCACCCTGGCCCCTTGGTTTACCGAGGAGCTAAGGGTGATGAAGCGCCGCAAGAGATGCCTAGAGAGTCGTTGGAGATCCTCCCGAACCGAACTTGACCGAGCACAGGTACGAGCCCATTTAAGGACGTACCTAGTGGCATTGAGAACGGCCAAACGTCAATATTGTGCCGCTCTCATTGCATCCGCAGAGAACCGCCCTGCCGCCCTGTTTCGGGTGTCCTGCTCCCTTCTGTTTCAGAGGCCACGGGAGGCCCCTTTACAGGGCAGGGCAGAGGAGTTTGGGAAATACCTGCAGGATAAAGTCGCTCAAATCCGGAAGGATTGGGTCCCCTTCAGTGGCCCAGTCGAGACGCCAGTGGCGAGTCTTGAGAAACCTTTTTGGGAGGAGTTTGACTTGGTTGTCATCGAGGATTTGGACAGATTGCGTGGGCGACTGCGACCTACCACATGTTTGTTGGACCCGTGTCCCTCCTGGCTTGTACTGGCATCCTGGGAGGTTACACGCGACTGGCTCCTGGACCTAGTGAACGCTTCGTTGGGTGAGGGGTCTCTCCCGGCCGCCTTGAAAGAGGCGGTGGTGAGACCCTTGCTCAAGAAGCCTTCCCTGGACCCTATGGAGCTGGTCAATTATCGTCCTGTCTCCAACCTTCCCTTTTTGGCGAAGGTTGTGGAGAGTGTGGTGGCTTCTCAGTTTCCACGACATCTGGAGGAGAATGATTATCTAGACCCGCGCCAGTCCGGCTTTCGCCCTGGGCACAGCACTGAGACGGCCTTGGTCGCGTTGGTAGACGATCTCTGGAGGGCCAGAGATAGGGGCTGTTCCTCTATCCTGGTCCTATTAGACCTCTCGGCGGCTTTTGATACCATCGACCATGGTATCCTGTTGCACCGACTGGAGGGGTTGGGGATCCGGGGCACCGTCTTGCGGTGGTTCGGCTCCTACCTCTCCGGCAGGACGTAACGTGTGTTGGCAGGAGAGCAGAGGTCGACCCTAAGCCCCCTCATCTGTGGGGTGCCACAGGGGTCGGTCCTCTCGCCACTCCTGTTCAACACATACATGAAGCCGCTGGGTGAGATCATCCGTGGTTTTGGGGTGGGATACCACCTGTACGCTGATGATACTCAGCTGTACATTTCCACCCCGAACCACCCCAACGAGGCCGTCGAAGTGATGTCCCGGTGTGTGGAAGCCGTACGGGTCTGGATGGATGACAACCGACTCAGGCTCAACCCTTCCAAGACGGAGTGGCTGTGGGTCCCGGCTCCCCGGTTCAACCAGATAATTCCATCTCTGGCCATTGGGGGCATTCATCTTGCCCCCGTGGAGCGGGCGCGCAATTTGGGCGTCCTCCTGGATGCCAAGCTGTCCATGGATGAACATGTGACAGCTGTGGCCAGGGGGGCGTTCCATCAGGTTCGCCTGGTGCGCCAATTGCGCCCCCTATTGGACCGGGACGCTCTACGCACAGTCACCCATGCGCTGGTGACGTCTCGCCTGGACTACTGTAACGCTCTCTACATGGGGCTTCCCTTGAAATGCACTCGGAGACTACAGTTGGTCCAGAATGCGGCCGCGCGGGTGATTATGGGGAGCACCAGGTACTCCCACGTGACACCACACCTGCGCGAGCTGCACTGGCTTCCTGTGGTCTATCGAGTGCGTTTCAAGGTTTTGATTACGATCTTTAAAGCGCTCCATGGCTCAGGACCTAGTTACCTCCGGGACCGTATTCTGCCCCATACATCCCTACGACCTATTCGCTCGCACAGAGAGGGACTTCTCCAGGTGCCGTCCACTAGACAATGTCATGGGGCGGCGCCTAGGAGCAGAGCCTTCTCTGTGGCGGGCCCAGCCCTGTGGAATGACCTCCCCCCGGATATTAGGACCACTACAGACCTCCGCTCCTTCCGTGTTAAGCTCAAGACCCACCTTTCTCAAATATCTGGCCTGGCCCAACCATAACTTCGTTACGCTCCTGAGGGGTTTTTAATTCAGCAATTTTATTTAGGGGATTTTAAACTGTGTTTTAACTGTGTTTTTAGCTGTGTTTATTGTCTTTCACTTGCAGGTCTACTCTCCTCCATGCACAAATGTAATGGTCCTTGTTTTTTCGTATGTATGTGTGTCCTATGTGTATTTTATCTTTTTGACTGTACGCCGCCCCGAGTCCTTCGGGAGAGGGTTGCGGCTAATCAAATAAAATTTGATTGATTGATTGATTGAATCTTGCTATCTAATGATCACAGAAACATGCCAATGAAAGTAATCATAAGCACTTTTAGGGGATGCTTTAAAAAATAAAAAATGGCTACAAAATCCTTGCGTTCAGGCTTCACTATAATACCTTAATTGTACAAGTTTGTATGATTTTGAGTGACTGTTTTGACAGTGATAATATCAAGCCACTAAAAGACAGTTTTCTGCCTAGGACTGACATGATTCAGCTGTTGTTTTGGGGGGAAATGCTTTCAAATGCAGATAGATGCTCTTGCCTGCCAGAAGATAAAGAAGAGTAATGTATAGCTATTTGACACAATGGGAACATCAAACAGATCTGAAACATTTGCAGTATGACTGCATTCCAGGAGCGAAAAAGAAATAAACTTGTCCTAACCCTTACAAAAAGGGGATGTCTTCCAAAGAGGAAACATTAACCACTCTGGAAGAAACACTATCATGCAGACAGTTAATACATCACATTTATCTAACCGACAGTGGGCACCGTCCTTGGAGAATCAAATCATTCTGAGCTAGTGGAGATTTTGTCTGAGAAGTGCCATAGGTTCATTGCAGTCTATTTCAAATTAAGTTAGAGATTACTCTCTTTACAATACTTTTAATGTTAGTGAGGATCATTTCCAGAGTTTAGAAAGAGGATTGTGGGTATGTATAAAACCAAAAAGAATAGATAAAATCTATTTGTTCACCTGTATTGTTCTCTGGTACCTCTCATTCTTGGCTGGTAAAGTGGAGCAATCTTCGTGCCATCAAAGAATCAAACTTTCTTTTATAATCCTATATGACTGCATGTAGCATTTCCTTTGAAAGAATGAAAATATGCAACTTTGTTTACTCTTTATGCGGTCACATTAATAAGAACAACTTATTATTACAACTATTTTATTTATTCTGGAAGTATATTTTGGCCCATTATAAGTTTCTACCTGTCTTATAATAAGAATATTTCAGCAATTAAGAGCATTAATCGATAAAGAGCATAAACCTGATTAAGTTAGTCAAAAGTAATGTCAGTCTCTTCTGTTTCAATGGGACTATTGAATATAATCCAGAATGATAGAAGTCATGTGTCCAGTTAAGAACTGCCACCTGTAATTTCCTTCATACTATAATTCCTTTCAGCAATTTAAATGGGACTTAAAATAGCTGCTTACAAATGTGTCTTTTGTCTGGATTTACAAAAATATTTTAGCCTTTTTGCCTAAATCTTCTTTTTCCTAGCTTATTCCCGTAAGTGCAGGGCCCACTTTTTGATCATTGAACACCACTTCGTATGGTCAGTTGCATCTCCAGGGCATAGGCCTGAGGCTTGCATATCTTTAGCCTTTTGCCTAAATAGCAGTTCTTATATATTTCCATCTAGGTTGTATTCCTATCTCTCTACAATAGCACATCGTAGCAATCCAGAACTATAAACAAAACAACCAACTATCTTTACAGCATTCTTCAATGAATATACAGATAATTTCATATAAAAATGCCTTTCCATGCTACCAATTAGAACATAATCAATACAATTCAGTAGTGGGTTCCGGATCCTGTCACAACTAGTACACTGAGACAGGGCCGGGCATCCTCAGTAGGCATGCGCACGGCGCACGCATGTACACATCACTGCCCAGTGACACTCAGCTGCTCGGCAGAGGTGCCGCACCCTGTGCATGCGTGTGAAATTGGCCCGTTTGCCTCAAAAAGCAGTAAGGAACATGAGCAGGCTGCTCCCAGTTACCACCAGTACGCTCATACCGGGCCTTAGTGCACTGATCACTGATACAATTCATGGAAGGATTATATGTCAGAAACCATCAACAGATTACTCCAACCATTAGCCATTGCAATATCCTGCAAAGTAACAAAATTTTCAAAGCTTCATAAGCAAACCCAAAGATCTCCCAACTAAAAAAGACAGAAATTATTTACAATATATAAAGCAAGGGCTGGAAAAGCCACCATGGAGGATAAACAGGCAAAAAATTAAGAACACCAGTTGGCGATCAGAAGGCAAGATAAATTTCAGCACAGATTCAATTGACATTAGATCAAATGAAACCCCAAAACATTACAGCACTTGTAGAAACCTAACATTCTGAGACATTACTCATTAACAAACACAGAGATAAACTAGTCTACAAAAGCAAAGACAGGACTAAGAAGGAAGCACAAACATCCTTGAGAACATCTTTGCTTCTCACACATTCAGCGATCAACACATAAATGACAAGGACCAATATAATGGAGAACAATAATCTAAGATGGAACAATGCAGCCAGCCAAGCCGGGTAGGCCTATCAGAGAAAGGAATACAATTTACAACAATCATGTTTAAAACAAGTAGGACAACTGACATGTAAAAAGGCCAGCAAGTCCTACTAACCTTATCTAGTTTGGTAATGAAACATTTGCAAAAAAAAAAAAAACAGGCTGAGGGGCAAAAATATTGGAGAATGTGGAGTACATTCAAATACCTATTGACAACTTCAGAGCATCCCTTCTCATTTTTTTTCATTTGGAAAACAAAGCTCTAAATAGCTTTTCAGTTTAGACATCGAGCCCAAGTTACTGCCACTGCAAGATTCCAAATTAAAGCATCCTAGAGGGATGCAATCTAAATTTTATTTCAGCATATCCAGTAAAAGGGAGAACAGCAACTTCTCTAAATAAGTAATTCCACTCTGAAAATGCTTTTACTTTAGAAATTTCTTCCCCTAGCAACCATAATATGTCTTCTTGTAACCTAAATCGATGTTTATGTGCACTATGCTGTAGAGTAGGAACAAGTGTTGACCTTCTTCTAAAGTTACTACCTTTCAAATATATGACAAGTTCTATCGAATTGAAGCTGAGGTCTGTCCAATGCAAAATAAATGGGGACTATTACCATAATTTAAAAACCTATACAGTACCTTAGATTTACAGCATTCTAAACAATCAACTTTCCAACTCTGTATAGTATTATACCTACCTCCAACTAATACAGCTGCAACCGCCACTGTAAATCTTTCCTCTTTAGATCAAGAGATGGGATTGAGAGAATAAACTTGGAGCAGATGTACCAGTCTCTACCTTCTTCATGTGTTGTTATTCAGAACACCTGAGGAAACCTTAAGTCTTCCATAACTTTTACTTCATAAAAAGAGAAGTAAATGGCATCCTTGACATTTGTATTGTCTTATCCTTGTGGAGTTCAAGCAGAAATTGGTGCCATGATTAATATTCCGACAGAAACTGAAGACACACCTGTTCCGACTGGCTGGTTTGGCATAATTTATAACGTCTACCTCCTGGCATACACATTCTTACTGGTTTTTAAAGGGATAGTGTTTTAAATTTAATCTGATATTTTAAACTTTTGTATTGATTTATTTATTAGCAGTACAGTTTGGCATATTTTATCCTCCTCTTATACATGTATTTCTGTAGTTGTTTCTATGTTTTAATCTGTTGTATTTTAATACGGACTGTACACCGCCCCGAGTCCCTTTCGGGAGAGGGGGCGGTATATAAACGCTAATAATAAATAAATAAATAAATTTGTCTTGGGTCTCCTGTTTCCAATTGGTTCTCTATATTGGACAGTAGTGAATGTTGTACTGTGTTTCTATATGCGTAGTCTACATTGCTCAAGGGAGAAATTATCTACCACAAATACATAGAGGGATGCTCTGATCTCCATTTTGAGAAAGGTGTTTAAACTGGAGCTTTGACTAATACATCAAGGTCATTGCTTTAGAAGGAAGAATCAGACTGAAGACCAAACAGAATATATATTTATTAATCTTGGGGCTGCAGACTACAGCAAAACTAAATGGTACAAAGTAATGGAACACCCAGCTCCACAGTGCAAAATTAATGGTCACTCCCCAAGCAATAAATATACTTGAAGTCGGTTAAAAATGGAACAGAGGAAAAGACTTTTTAATTTGCCTGGAATAAGGGACCAGGCATGACAAGATTTTAAGAGGGATACAAATGTGGGAAGGTGGGAAGGTGAATCAAGCTATTTGCTTTAAGTGGTTTAATCTAGGGTAATAGTGCTAAAAGTTAAATAAATAGTTGCCTTGGTATTTGCTTTGAAATATAGTATCACTGTAAATGTAACTTTGAATTATTACATGTGTCAGAATCCTAATCCTTTAACTTCTTTTGCCTGATACATAAAGAATTGACTATTCCTTCAAAATAAGTCAACCCACTTTACGCAGCTTTTGCTCTAGTCCGTATACCATGGAAGGACAATTATTTTCCTAACTATTCACTTAGGATAATTCTTTGGGAGGCAAATAGTGTGCAGAGCTAAAGCCAGCAATGGGTCAAGCCAAACCCAAAAAAAGGAGGATATATTTTGAGTATCTTTTGAACTGATCATCACCAAACATTCTGGCAATCTCTTCTCTATGTCATAAGCACCTCACTGCAGTAAATGGAGAGAAAGCTTGTATTAGAGATCAGAACTTATCTCTTGCATACATGGTTTAAAATTGGACAAAAAGTTGCCCATCTACCTATAAAACCTGGCTTGCAGGTGCTTTTTAAAATCTTAATATGGTAATTCTGCCCTTAAATGGCTACGGTAACAATCTAAGGAAATCACAATGGCTTGCCTTGTACTGCTTATTTCTACTAAGAAGACTCAAAGGCAGAGGTGTCAAACTCGCAGCCCATGGGCCGATGCATCACATGCTGGCCATGCTGAGTTTATCGAAGGGGGGAAAAGTTGTGATACATCATGTGACGACGTGTCATCGCGAGTTTGACACCCCTGTTGTAAGATACTGCTTCTCAGATCAAGCAACAATATTCATCATGAGTGAATCTTTATTTACTTGCCAGATGTAAAATATTAACCATAAAAATCCAGAATTATTACAATAGTTTTTTAAAAAATATATTTAAAATAATATTACAGCCATGTATAAAAAGTTTACTTTTTCTATAAACTGAGAAATAAGGTGCAATGAAAGCCAGAAAGAAATCTTCAGATGTGTGATGGTATGTATATTGGCTTCTGTGAAAGCACATGATGAGTACTCCAGGACCCAGGAGTTAGAACAGAACCCTTTACTAACAGGAATGTGCCAAAATAATATTTGCATTTTGCAAGAATTAAACAAACTTGTGTTAAAGCAGGCAATACCTTGGAGAACTAGGATTTAAATGTGTAGAGCTCCTAATATTAAAGCCAAGAGAATTCCATGCCCCGCTGAGCAACCTGCATGACAATTCTATAACCATAACTTATCTAAAAATATTTAAAGATTTCATGCTATAGTACACTAGATCAATTTTTCCAACCTGAATAAATTTGCAATGTGTGAACTTCCACATCCAGGATTCCTTATCCAAGGTGATCATTGCTAAGAACTGTGGGAGTTGAAGTTCAAACATCTCAAAGTTGCCAGGTTAGGAAAGGTTGCACTTAAATAAAACCAAAACAAATACTTTTTTTCCCTAAATGCTTTAATAAGAACAGACAGAGCTGGGGAGGACACACTTCTAAACCCTAGATGTTTCTATATTTAGAAATAAAACACAGATAAATCCTCATGCTCAAATCCCAGTTTGAAGATCCATTTATATCAAAAACTGGAAAAGTGATGTAACTTTGGAAAGATTGGCTACAAAGTAGAGTTATGTTTGAGGTGTGATGGTGACAGGCTTCCTGGGTTGGCTCTTACTGCAGGATTAAATATATCTACACCTTTATATTATAAAATATTCTTTTTTCTTGTAACAAAATCAATTTTATATGATATTGCTAGAGGTGGGTTAAAAATAGTGTGTGATCAATCTTAATGTACCAGCAACTGAAGTTGAGGTTGATTATATTAATATGATAAGATGAAGACAGAATAACCTTCCTAAAGCAGTAGAACTGAATCAAACCAAACATGTGAGATCCTTAGTTATTGAGAATATCTTGGTTAGAAAAGCTGTTTCTTAACAAATATGATTATATTTGCTACGCTTAATTATTTTTTATTTCAACTGAGTCACTACCTTTTTCTCCCAGCTGGTTTTAAAAGTGGAATTTACGTGGCATAGAAATTTAGTCATGGGGACATGAAGAAAGGAATGGGTAAATATGTGCATTTGTAAGCAAAGGCAGGCAGTTAGAAATGTGACCTTAGCAAGGACACAGATAATGAAAAGCAGATTGTTGTCTTTCCTAATGATGTGAAAGAAGGGAGTACATGAGCACAATAAATGGCATTGTTGATCATGATTATATCTACAAACAAAATAGTATCCTTTTTAGTAGAATGCAGAGGTGCCCTGGTAAGGTCACCCCAAATGGTATTATCAGAGCATTCCAGCAATAAAGGTCATAGTATGATTTACAATGTTTTCTTAGTCTTTTTTATATAGCAAAAAAAAAGTATATAACCTGTAATCTGTCTTTATTTGGGGCGGTTGAGGAAGTCAACGATCAATTCATTTGCATATGCAAAACAAATACTTTATTTCAACTAATTTCACTTGCTTTGGTTCTTAATACGGTTACTTTTTTTCACAATATATAAACATGCAAACATTTCTATGTCAACATTTCCATAAAAAGAAGTTTCTCTAAGGAAGGAAAAGTTTAATATTAGTCTCACTTGTCGTTTACTAGACCCCGAGCTCATTTAAATCATTAGATCAGACCAAAAGGACCAGAACACCTTAGATGAGACCAAATATATATTTAGCTTAGAATTTTAATTTCCTAGTGTGTTTTTTTTAAAATAGAAAACGAGTTGGATTCAACAGAATCATTATGCGATATCAAATCAGATGCTTTGCAAGCAAAAAATTACCGTATTTTTCGCCCTATAAGACGCTCCGGAATAAGACGCACCCAATTTTAAGGGAGGAAAATCTAGAAAAAAAAGATTCTGAACCAAATACTGTAGTAAAATATTTTATATCAACTGTATAAAGTTAACAGCAGTTTAAGAACAATTTTATGTCAACCATGTAACATATTAAGAACTATCTTTACTCTCATTAACAGTCAGTAAAGTCAGTAAACAGTGAAAATAACAAAAATAAGGCTGTAATGTTTTTATTCAAACCCCAAGAATTCCTCTTCTTCGCTGCTATCAGAAATGAGGAAGGACAGATCCACGCAGTCACTGTCATCACTTTCTTCCTCACTGGTGTTTGCCTGCCCCATTTTTAGATGACCCAGGTGGCTACATTCGGCGTATAAGACGCACCCAGATTTTCACCCTCTTTTTTGGAGTAAAAAAGTGCGTCTTATAGGGCGAAAAATACGGTAAGTTTTTAGCAATAACACTACAAGAAGAGCCTGGTTTGCCAATACAAAGATGCATCCTAGTTGGATGAAGAAGCAATCTGAAATAAGGCACCTTCCTGTAGGATTTGCAGAATTGGTTCAATTTAATTAGTTCTAATGAAAAAAAATGCATCATTCTCCTGAAGGAATTCCTCAATAAAGTTCAATTCTATCATGTATTTAAATATTAATTTTAAAACAACTTTAGATTTGTGTTGAAAGAAAAGCTTTCTTTTATTGTTTGTTTCCCTTTTCTTTTTCTGTTGCCACCAAGCTTTTTCCAGTTTTTCTTTGTAGCATCAGTCTACTCCAGTGGTGGGATTCAAATTTTTTTACTACCGGTTCTGTGGGCGTAGATTAGTGAGCATGGCTTGGTGGGTGTGGCAGGGGAAGGATACTGTAAAATCTCTATTCTGTCCAGATCAGCTGGGACATTGGGACGAGAGAATAGATGGGGAGGGGCCGTCAGAGGTGATATTTACCAGTTCTCTGAGCTACTCAAAATTTCCACTACCAGTTCTCCTGAACTGGTCAGAACCTGCTGAATATCATCTCTGGTCTACTCAAATGGTTTTAGAGCTTGGCTTGGTAGTTCTAGTCTTTTCTAAGGCGTTTACTTTGGTTTACATAAGATAGTAGTTTAGGGAAGATAAAAGGGTAGAAGCTTTATTCTACTTTAATATTTGAATAGGATAGTTGTTGTTTGCAAATAAATCATTTACATTCCCCATATACTTTTGTATTTTATTAGAAATCTTAGTAGTCTATGCTATTCTTTAAGGTATTCAACATTTCTATTGTCTGGACCACCATATTTTATCATTTGCGCAGTGCATGATAGTTATTATTTTCATGATCTTCTGATATCAAGTATCATATGGAAGAATTTAAAATATTCAATCACATTAGGTTTCAAATCAAGGAGACTGGATCAACTAGCCCTATTGTGTTGGCTTGCTATGCTGTTCATACTGGAAAATTACTCTGATAAGCATCCTGGAAGCCAAAAGAAAACCATCAAACTGTGCCAGATACCTGCCAAGTGTCACTGCTGTTATCCCATATGTTTCAATTAAGTAGCCTTGACTTTTCCCTCTAATGTGTGCGCTGCCTGTTCTACAAATACAGTCACATACAGTCACATCTGTTGGGCTTTATTTCAGGAATGGGAGAAACAAAGCAAATGCTAATGAAAAACCTGTGTCTGTTTGCTGCTAAGCCATTCATGCATGAGAATTCACAGTTATATAATCTTCACTGATGAATAGGCCTTCTTTTGTTCTTATGGCTCTTTGTGGAATCAAAGCACTACTACCACTTGTTTGTCACTCAGAGAATGGAACAAGAGACATGAGGTCATTGAAGGTGGTCTTCCGTCAATTAGGTCACATACACACCGAAGATGAATTGAATACTCATCCTCCTTCCCTGGGGAGCCTAGAGAAATCTAGCTGCATATAATGCATTAGAATTCTACAAAGGTAATTTCCAGTACTCTTACTAACCTTATATCTCAATAAACATTGCTTAAAAGCATAATTATATATATAATACTCTCTTTTTACAACCCTTTAATCACTTAATCACTGGATGGAGCTGAGCATTTATTGGCTGAATGACCTTTATGATGCTATACTGAGTTCACAGCAGATATTGGGAGGGGGGCATAGGTGAGAGAGATATCTGCTACTGCCTAGGATGGAAAACTCTCAATCTTTCCAGAAGGAGGCGAGCTTCTTCACCACTAAGCCACCATAATGCTCAAGTATTAGTATTTATATAGGACCGTGATGGCGAACCTTTGGCACACATGCCAGAGGTGGCATGCAGCGCCCTCTCTGATGATACACGAGCAGTCACCCCAGTTGAGGTCTGCTATGCATGTGCCTCCCCCTGGCCAGCTGGTATTTGAGTCTCTGCAGGGCACATGCGAGGGGGTCACATGCATGGAGCGGGAGGGTCATGGGGGTCATGTGCATACACTAGGGTGGGGTGCATGTATGGGGGGGTGCATGCATTGCATTTTGGGGGTTTGGGCATGCATACATGCTTGTAGACACGCGTACATGCGCTTTGGGTACTCCCACCGGAAAAGGTTAGCCATCACTGGTATAGGATTAAAATCCAATAAGATTTGAGGACCTACCAGCAGCAAAACACCATGTTACAGCCATATGAATTTTGTATAGTTTTAACATATGCAGTATATCATGTAGTTTCTGCTAGTCTTAATTGTAGTATTTTATTGGAAAAATATTCATAATGGAAAACAAATAAGGATCTAAACTTATGATATGCTCATATCATTCTTATGCTGCCTGCTGCAATTGAGGATATTTTAAAAATACCTTGTCTTCCTACAGAAAGTTGTTGCCCTCCTTTCCTATAAAATTAAAATTACTCCTAATTACATCTCAACATTATTTGTGAGGGAAAATTCACAAAAATTCCTTGATCTGGTATAGGAGTTACAGAGGAGGGGATATATATATAGAATATATAATATGTATGTGTTTTGTATTTTTGGAAGATTTCTTATTAGTTGTGTACTTTCTTTATCTTTACTTTCTTTATCTTTGTGTACTTTTTTCTATTACTGTACTTATATACGATATCAAGTTGACTTATTTTACTAAATGCAAGCATATAGCTTGTGGAATAGAAGAGTTACTTCATTGGATATGTCAATCCATAAACAAAAATGCTGCATTATTGGTGAAAGGTTTAGCATATAAATATAATAAAAAATAAATAAAAGCTAAAAAAGGTATTTTAGATTTTCCTGAGTACAAGTGTTTAAAAAAGAGAAAATCTATTAAATTTGAAGAAAACAAAATTCAAGTAATTCTATTATTCATAAACCAAATTATGGGCAATGGCCTACCCCTAATAATTGTTGCTTTGATTTCGGAAGTAATGTGAGATGACTTTCATAAGACCTATAAGTAATGTGAGTTGACTTTCATAAGACCTTATGTTCCTCATTTGAGGAACATCTAAAATTATCACAAAAATAAGGAAGATAGAACTCTTTGGCTTTTGGTAATTTAAACACTGATAGGATGTGCACACACAGAAATGATACATGTATTGTTTGAAGGCCCTTCTGATACATCTAGCATCATGATTTCTGACAGGACAATCAGACTTTATGACATCTTCATAAGTGAGGAAATTGAACTGTTCATTGTTATAGGCCATTGACCAGGAGATATTAAATTTTGATCCAAAAAAATGCTCACAAAAGTACAGCCTTTTGAAAATCTAGCACTGATTTGCTGCTACAGTGGTTTCAGAGGTGAGATTATATCTTGAAAAACTGCCTATGGTTTCCAAACCTATTTTCCCATTGCCTCCGATTACTTCTAAAAAGTAGATATCAAAATTTCTTCCCCAGTCCATTTAGTCAGCATGTTGTGTCCTACATAGCATTTCTTAATACTTTCCTACATGGGAAGGAATGCTATTGTGTCATTAAACCATTCTTTTTATGGAATAGGCAAGACTCATTTATTTATCTATTCTTATCTATTCTTAGTATATACTGTGCTATTGGCAATAGCAATAGCACTTAGACTTATATAACATCTCATAGTGCTTTATAGCACTCTCTAGATAGTTTACAATGCAGGATATTGCCCCCAACAATAAGCGTTATCATTTTATCGATCTCAGAAGGAAGGAAGCCTGAGTCAACCTTGAGACCCATCAGGATAAAACTCCAGACTGTGGGCAGAGTTTTCCTGAAATACTGCATACTAACCTGTGATGACTTCACCAGACATTTCTCTTAGTTTGAACGAGAAAGAGCCAGACTCAGGGAGATGTGGAGGAATGCCCAGGGGTTGCAGGCAGCTATGAACCAGGAGCAGAGGAGCACAGTGGAGTGACTGGATGAGCAGCCAGCTAAGCTAGGGATAGGAGAGGCATAGCTGTAGCTGGGAAGCCCAGAGGCTTCAGATGGAGAGGGGAGCAGCTGCAGTTGATCAGCGAGGATGGAGAATAACTGCTTGTATTGTATTGTATTGTATTGTATTGTATTGTATTGTATTGTATTGTATTGTATTGTATTGTATTGCTTCTTCCTCCCAATCCGAGATCACATAGGGCTGAGAGAAGGCAGGCACAATGAACATCAGCCAGGCTACCTGTGAGGTAGCAGCCTCATTCCTCTTGATGGACTGTACTGGGAAACAGCTATTTAGCTCAGCGAGTGGAGTGAAACAACACTGGAAATAATGTGTCTGTTTCCTTACTGTTTCTTCAGTCTTCATGATTCTTGCCTTGGCCCTCAGACTGGATTCTGTACCTTGAACTTCGGATCGTGCCTCTTGAATTCTAAAACTTGCTTTTGCGTCATGGACTTCCCTTGCCTTTGTGCTGTGTACTGGTGTTGGCTTTTCTTGAGTAGCCTGTTGAACTCATTGGGGGTATGCTGGTATTGGCAAAGGGAATTGCAGAGGAATACTAATTCTGGCTTTGAAGCCTTACTAAAGGCTCCTAACAGCCGTGGTGTGGTACAGCACATAACTACTGTGCCATCAGGGTTCCTATTAAACAAAGCTAATGCGCAAATAGAAATTTCAAATCTTCCAAAGAGTTTTCTAAAATATTGTGTCTCTATCCCACACAGATAGTGCTTTATGAAACATTACTGGTTTTGAAAGAAATATTAATGTGTGCACATGTTTAAAAATGTTGATTATATAAAGAGAAAAGTCACATAGAAAAACCCGTATTAATAACTGGTTGCTTTTGCTGAATATTAAAAAGGTACATCTACTGGTATGAAGGATATCTCTAAATGTATAAAATCAAAGATTTCATTACAGCAAAAATTCAACTATTATTCATGTGACAAAAATCATAATCTATTAAATGTGGTTTAACAGGTTCTGGTTCTGTTTATATTATATTAGAATTTGTCATTGGTTCTATCACATTGGCCTTAGGATATTATAGATGATCTAAATTAATGATAGAAGGGCATTGTATTATAAAGCTAGAATAAGAATCAAACTGATTTAATAGTGCCACACTTTTCAGGGATTGATAGAAAGATGAGACAACTCTCTGAGTTGACTTATATTTGAACTAAACTTTTATCAAAGAACATTAGCATTCTCTGACCTTGTCCCTTATTAACCACGAGAGCAAATATCAACCAATCACCTTAGTAAAAATTGGTCATCCGGAAAATATTGCAGTGTCTAATTAATGGATATGCTTTTATTAGATAGCTTATACTTTCTTCAACAAAACCGCACACAACTTAGATTTTATTATGATTATCTTCAGCCTATTTATGAGTGTCATTTGGATTTTAGAAATGAAAAATGTATCAACCTATAGTACAAAGGTATTTCAAAAGTTTCTTTTTTAAATGATCATTTTACAAAGGAAATAACATTAGGTTCCCTCTAGTGAACTGTGTCTCTAGAAGGTAGTCCATCTTCCTGCTGTTAAAGATACAAAGATTAAATTAAAGAATTTAATGTAATAGTAGAGTTTTCTAGTATTGTGAAAATACTCCTGTGCTAAAATGTAAAGACATATTTTCAAGCTGCTCAGAACATGTTTGCCAAGTTCACATATTTAAGTAGCAAATATATTCATTGTCAAAGGTAATATGAAGGACCTACTCTCTGGAATTCACTCAGGCTAGGACAGTTATTACAAAAGAATTTGAGAACAAAAGATGATTCATCCCAAACTCTGTCCAAAGTTGGCTCAACTGAACAACATGGAAACTTGTCAGATATATTAACTCACTCCATATCCAATCCAATGAAGGTTCTTCTTTAGAGCAGATATAATAGTCTGCCATCGTTTCCTGATTTCCTAATGCTCAACCCCATTATATTTGTATATGTTGTCTTTGTTGTATCTTCTTCACATATGTTTGAAATAATCATAATATCATATCAATCTAACAGCAGATGAAATGGACAGTATGCTATAACTAAGCAATTTATTCACCATCATGCTAGAGTTTAGGTTCAATTATTAGAATTAAATGTCTGGTGTCAGGTCTGACAAACTTTGGTATTCTCACCTATTAAATATGTTAATGACTATCACTTTAGGCAGATTTAAAGTGGATTCCATTATTTTATCACGGAGAAAGGTTTTAGCCATGACTATGAAATGTCACAGCTGTAATTTAAACATTTATTTCTATAGAGCAGTAATGAAAGCAAGAGAGCATCTTCCTTTCACACTTCTAAGCTTCCTAGAGTGATCTGACAGGTCACTTGCATAACGCAGAGTTCTGAAATAGAACAAGCAGAATTCTGCATATGTTCTTATCTTACCAATAATAAAATAGTGAACATGAGAGCGCTCATGTTCATATGAAATGAAGGAGTGATAGCCCAACTGCATCTACAAAGTACAAAAACAATCCAGAATGTCCAGATGAGCTTTTGTAAAAATTCTGTTGCACGATGCAGGGATTACATCCCCCATTTATCAGTCCCATGAATCTCTATTTTGCCCAACCTCCTTCTCCAAATGTTATCAGCTGATAACTATAAATGTCAACAGCACTAGAACAATTCTTCTTTGGTTTAGGGATTGCCGAAACAAGAGAACACAATCTCTACAATCCTTTTCCCCTGGCGCCTGGATTCTTACTACTAATGCCCCACGTGTATACCACAGGTGTACTCACAAGTGTACCATTTCTGTGTAGTAAAAAAAAAGCAACATCTTTTTTGTGTAAAGTTCAACTTCTGCTGACTTCATGAATAGTCTTTGAAGTTTTTCTGGTAACAGTATAGAAGTGATATGTGGTTTGGCTTTTCAGAGAAGTTGTTTTTACTTTTGGTCTAGCTCTAGCATAAAGCCATGATATCCCCTGGTAGGCATCCATCCAACAATGAACCAGGTCTGGGCCTGCTTAGTAACCTAGTAGTAAATTAATTTGCATAGCATTCACTCTTTGTATAGCGTATAAATCTGCAGCATGGATTTACTCCTGGAATATAAGTATTTCCCAGAATAATTTCTTATGTTCTTAAGTTTATGACAGATCTATTGGTGGTGGTATTCAAGGCATTTGTGTACACTTCCAAAACACCTATTAGTTATTCTTTCTTTGTCTCTGGTTCTATTTTTAAATCAAGTGGGAATTCTTATGAATTTTCAAAAGAAAAAATATCAAGGTATAAAGATCTGTTCAATCATTTTTTAAAATTCAGAATGACTTTTCACTATAAATAATGTCATTCTTCTTTAATCAATCAAAATTCTTATAGTTGTCTAAAATGCCATTGGGATATATCCCTAAACAATAGAAAATAATTTTGGGAGGCTGGTAATTATTTAATTTAAGTATTTGATTCAGATATTTAGTTTCACACAAATGTTTACACATAGAAAATTGTGGTAAATGTACAAATTGTTTCAGTAAATCCCCAAGTCATCACAAAGTGACTTAGATACTAAGTTAAATATATCTTTCTACAGATTTGAATTCATCCTTTATATTTTATAGACTTTGTACAATTTTGTTCAATTTATTTGTCAATATAGCTGCTATTTTTCCCACCTGTATCATTGGAACCATGCTCCATCTGGATTATTGGGAAAGTTGCAAAACAATGGCCAACATGATTTCTGAAATGGAAAAAGAATCTGTGGTGTTAAATGTCTATGGAGATTCTTAGTCATTCAGGTCATGGTTGTCCAAAAGGTGCTTTTTCAAGATGCAACTGGGCTTTCTTTTTTGTCTTTGAAGAAATTTTGCTTCTTATCTAAGAAGCTTCTTCAGCTCTGACTGCATGGTGGGGAATGGAAGGATTTATATTCCTTGCAGATAGTTGATCGTTTGCATTCTTTAAGAGAGTCATTGAGGCCACTTGGGGGTTTATCTATGTCCTCAGGTCACCCGAGTAGTGCCAATGGATATGCCTTCTCGAGACTGCTGAAAGGACTGTGTGGTAGACTGGAGATAGATGAAAAAGAAAAGAAAAAAAAGAAAGTCCAATTGCCTCTTGAAAAAAAACCTTTGGGACTGTCAGGGGAAATTTCACCCTGAGCTAATGAAGTGTAGACCGTCGGCTTTCCTAAAAAGTATATCTTCAGAAAAAGCAAAAAATAAGACCCGATAACATGTTCTAATTAAAAACAAAATTTAATATGAAAATAAAATGAAAACAAATATCTAATTGTTACATTTTGGCAAGAGCAATTGTCACCCACCTTCTTGGCAGACGAACAGAAGAACAAAAGTAAAGAAGTCTCTGGAATGTGTGATGTATTAAGAAACGTGTTAAGAAGCATGCGCAGTAAATCATTGCTGATAAGGCCTATGACCTGCGCAGTAACTATTCAGAAGATTTTGTTCTCCAATGAAATGTTGGTTCCATGTACAGGTCCAAGAGCTGCAGATTTTTGAAAAAGTGTGGTCAGTTAATAAATATTTTTTTAAAATACAGTCTGGAATACATTTACTCTCTTCCAGAAATAAGTTATATACAAAAAATAAATTAGTACTAGTCTGCTTTCTTGTTTATTCCTATTTCTCTGAATAGGGATTATTGGTAAAGCCTCAGATTTAAGGATTTTAGTGATTGCTCAAGAATACCTTGGTTTACACATACTTCTTCTTAAACGTTATTTTAATCTAGAGCACTCTTTTCTTAAAGAAAATAAATATTTCATGATGTATGCTATGCTTTATAAAGATGATATGAACTCTGAAAATATATAACATTTTTATGTAAAGGTAGCAGAATTATAATTCTATGATGGAAAAGAAGACATCAGAAGATGAAATCAGAAAAAGGTATACTTAAATGATGGTTCTAATGCACTTTTCAAAATTTGGTTTTCCTAAATACTCTTTATAACAGTTTAGTGTGGAGGTTCAGGTACAAGCTATATGCCGTTTGGACCAGTCATTGTCTCTCAGAAGCAAGCAATACCAAACAACTTCTGAAATAAAATGGCAGGGACTTTCTGAAGTCACCAGCAATCAATGCTGACTCAAAAGCACTCTGCCACATCACACTTATTAATGCATTGATTATATATCTGGACACCAAAGTTGTTTGTCCGGATGTAAGTACTGGAATTATCAACTAAATCTACATTCACATTTTTACTGTCCTTACTTTCATGAGGAAACATCTACTGCATTCCAGGTTCTTAAGATACGTTTTATCAGAAAATACGTATAAAAATGAGTCTTATACAGCTTACAGATTCAGTCCTTTCACTGTGTACGAAGTAGTGAGAATCACGTCTAGTTCTCTGGGAAGTATACAAATTATGATGCCAATCACACTGATTTTTCTCTCCTCAATATTATGTGGAATGCTCTCTAATCTGCTGCTGCCTCTGTTTGCTTTGCCCTCTAAATGGTCAGCCTAAATGAGACACAATTATGCCTAATTGGACTAGCAGTGAAATAATAGCATTGAACATAACTCTTTCCCTTTCCCCCAGGGTGTAGTGAGGATTAATTAGGTAATGCTTGTAAAGGGTGGGGGTTGAGCTTTGAAGATGAAAGGACTGAACCCTGTTAAGTAGAAAACCTGAGTCTCATTCCTGCTGGGTTTTGTTAGGTACTGTTTTTTGTTTTCCTGGTTAAGACATAATGTTCTTCCAATTTACAGCTTCATCCGCTGCAGTGCCTGGCAAGCTTGAGTATCTTCTTGTGACTGCATTTTGGGCAAGAAGCCCGCTACCAGGCGGAGATTAACTGTAGCCAGGTGACTAGACCTCTTTGGAGATAGAGTTATTGTATTAAGGGTGTTTTAATAAAAAGGCCTTGGCACATCACACAATTATGCCCATTACCTATCCACTCACAGTTACACACATTCTCTCTCAAGCCCTGCATATAATTCAACAAGATAATAGGCGTGAAGGTTCAAGTGGTGTCTGCCTCTGTGGGAGCAGCCCCCTGAGCTTAGTACCGGTAGTACATTCAAAAAGGAGCAAAAGCTAACTGATAAAAGGTTTATTTTATTTCACTGCTGATGTACTCTCAGAGCTTGCTTCAGCCAATTGAACTTTTTTTAAAAAAAATGAATCCCAAGCATTTTGAGATATTTTAGATTCAAAAGACACCCGGATGAAAACAAGAGCTCACTAGTGGAGGTCACTAGTTAACAGAGCAAGAAAGCAAACATGATGACTTGGCTTACTTCTAAACAGTTATATAGAAGATTTTTCTCCCCTTACATGGCTGCGGGGTGTACAGGCTTTCTTACATGTAGCATTTCTTTTGCAAAAGCAAAAGGATATTTTTTACAAGCACCCCACATAGTTTAATTTTATTAAAACATACAAAAAAGAGATATTTTAGATTCCCAAACTTTCAAGTTTGGGAGAGCCTTTTAAGACCTATCTTTTTGGCCGGGGTTTTTGGCTAAAGTGGTTGAAGCCCTTATGAATAGCGTAGGCATATTTTTCATCGTTGCCTAGCTTTCCCATCTTTTTGCTCCTTTATTTTTATTGTTATATTTTATTTTTATGAAAAAAAAATTCTGTGTCTGTGAACCATCCAGTCATTGAGAACAGTAATAGTATCCTCTTATCTTCACTACCAGTTCGGTAGTAGAAGCACGCACACACATCTGGGCATTCACAGAACCTTCTAGTCCGTGATGACATCTGGGTGGGTAAATGGGTGGGTGGGCAGGGGGGTGGAGCCTCACGCCGCTGCCACTACCAGTTCACGCGAACTGGTGCGAACTGTCAGAATGCCACCTCTGATTAAGAGTCAAGTATTAATAATATAAATACATATATATCTAAATAAATGGACATGCTTGGGAAACACTGGCAATATAGTAATTTTTTTTAAAGGTGAATGTGGTTTTGTTGTAGTAAGCAGGACTCACAATAATTAAATTCATTGGTGATAGGATAGCCAGCAACTTTAACTTACTTTTTAGCTTAACTTATCTCACAGGATTGGTCATAGGATCTTTGTTAGATTGGGTAATGGATAGGCACACAGAGGCTTAACGGTAACAACAGCTCTTTATTAAGTACAACAAATGAGAACAATCCAGCGAAGATTGAGTCTGACAGCAGCCCTTTTATAGGGAGCTGTCAGATCCTTCGACCAATAGGATTAAACCTCTGTTCCCGCCGGAAAAGAGGACCTTGGTGGAAACCACTGTAGTTAGAACAAGTATCTAACACCCTTCAACAGATTCTTTCAAGAAGGCACCATCACAAATAAAGTTCTATCCTGTTCTGTCCAACCACCTCTATTTTTTAATTCAACTGCTCTTCCATTTTCTGCCTCTTCTTATTCTTTCAGACTTTTTTTCTTTCTCATCTTCATTTCCTTTGAAGCTTCTCTTAATATGTTAGTCCTTTTAACTATGCTACGAAGAATGTTTTTCACTGATCCATTTTTTAAATCTATCAGTGATTGCTTTTTAGTTTCTAATTCTTGGTTCAGAGAAGTTTATAAGTAAAATAAGTCCTGATAAAGGCTGCAGAGCTGCAATTCTTCCTTGCTGTCTTTTATTTATTTTATGCATTATGTAGCATTTTCCAGACTTTTATCTAAAACATTTTGCTAATTAGTTATCTCATTATTTGCAAAGAATATGGATTTTAAACCCTGTTCCTCATCTAAAGCCGATGCTTTAGTACATACAGTATATCAAAAGATAAAAGCAGAATCTCTATCTCAAATAAAATACTTAATTTGAAAATTTAAACTCCATGCAAAAACTCCATACAAGGCTCCACATAAAAGAGAGAGAAGGAAAAGAAAGGGAACAATATGTAGTCTGGTGCCTGGCATTACTGATAAAACTCTTATGGAAGGGGAGTTGCAAGGTTGTCAAGATCGGATTTTTCTTATCAGATCTTCAGGTCGGAAGACAAGAATTCCCTTCAATGGGAAAATGAAACCACACAGTCTCCCAATGAGGAGAGGAACAAACTAGCTTTATAGTGATTATACTTCATTGATCTGGAATCCATTCAATTTAGCTTTCCAATATTACTAGCATCAGGGGAATGAAGATCTGGAACACCTTTCAAACTGGTTCAGAATATTTGTGTGAAATGTTCACAAGCGTAGTGTATCAGTTTTTGTAAACAAGCAAATGAAAAGCTTGGGAGTTATCCTTTTCCCATGTTCCATAAATCCTTCATTACATTTAAATAAAAACTATCTTCATTATCATAAAGTTAATAGGATATTTCTACTAGCATAGATAGAAAACAGAAATTTAAAAAGTTTTTACAGAATTTAAAAAATCTATATTCTTGTGGCATTTTTTATTTGTTATCAGTCACTCTGCTGATACATCAAGCTATGAATTATCATTGGATATCTACTTTTGCTGAAGTAGTGGAGTATAAAAATACAAGATCCTTGTAATTATTCCTGGTTTCAGGCAGGTTTATAAATCAAATTAACAGCCTCCAACTCCTTTTGGGACTATTAAGTTAGTTCTGGTATTTTGAAGAGAAACTAAGGATGCAAGCAGAGATTTCAATTTGTTAAAGATATATTCAGCATCGGACTAGATATTTGCTCACTTCAGGTTAAAATTCCAAAGATCAGCAACTATAAACAGGTTTTTTTTTGAGCAGGCAGTTTGGGATGGAATGTAGTAAGGAGGAGGAAGGAAAGAGAGGGTGGATTCCAGTAAGAGACAAAAATATTATGTGTGACACAAAGAGCGTAAAGACAACCATATTATAAATGCAGATAGCAGAGTTCTCAATCTGGTGAGATATTGTCTATAAATGGGAAACAATAAAGGACTCAGCTTGGAAGAAACACCTTGTTTAATTCTAATTTGGGACCAGACACAGAGCATATTTTAGGTAGTAAACATATATAACATATATGCAAACTACTACCAATGTCTTCCTGTTTATGTGATACAACTGCCCAGTGGTGGGTTGGAGGCGGTATGCCCTGGTACAGGCGTACCGGAGCCAGCCCGGAGCACCAGATACCGTTCCGGTACGGTGCTCCGGAGGGCCCACCCATCCGCCCTTGCTTCTTACCATCCTTTTATGTCTTCAGTGCTTACGCGTACAGGCACAGCGCATACAGCACCTGCACGATGCTCCGCTGAGCAGCTGGAGCATCGTGGAGGCTTGCAGAAGCGCCAAGACGCCTGCTCGCACCATACCGGTTGGAATGAAATCTGCAACCACCACTGCAACTGCCCTTATAAACATAGTCCTTGACTTACAACGACAGTTGGGACCACAACTCCCATTGCTGAATGATGTGATCATTAAATGAGTCATCATGTGACCGTGTCTGATTTTACTATATTTTTGGTCATGTTTTTGTCAGTTGTTAAATGAATCCAGTTTTCACCATTGGTTTGGTTTATTAGAAGCAAGCTAGAAATCACAATTTGTGAACATGTGACCCGGGGTCACTGCAGGCATCATAAATAAGGCTGGATAACAAGTGCCTGGATGACATGACTGCAGGGATGCTGCAATGGTCAGTAATGCAAGGGCTGGTCATTGGTCACTTTTTTTGTAAATTTGAACAGTCACTTTAAAAAATGATTGTAAGTCAAAGATTATCTATACCTTGTTCCAGTCTTCAACAGGACAATGAACGCTTCATTGGCTGAGGAATTCTTGGAGTTGCAGTCCCAATACATCTGGAAAAGATTTATTTAGCTTTTTTAGACATCCATGCCACAACCTGTTAGATTTCCAAGCAATTCCCACAACTTACTCATTCTTTGTTTGTTTATTACATATAGGCAGCCACTCATCTCATGAGCTTCTGATGGTTTGGTACTCTGTATTAGTTTGTTTCATTATATTAATTAGGTAATCAATAATAATCACTTTTTTGAAATAACTTTTTATTGGCACAAAAAATGTGGAATAGTTATAATAACAGTAATAAGGAAGTATTTTTAATTGGGATGTCTAAATTTGTATAACCAATTACAAGTCTAATTTTAAAAACTGTTCATAGTTTGCCATTTTTAGTTACTTGAGCGGATTTTTAATAGAAAGGCTAAATACATACATACATACATACATACATACATACATACATACATACATACATACATAATCCATATAAACTGGGAACTGCATATTGGGATGAAATTAAAGATATTTCTGAGTTCAAAAATCTAATGAAATCTATATACATATATAAGAAAGTAGTATTGCAGAGAAAGAACTTATAACTGGAAAGAGCAATTACAAATACTTTTAATAACTGAAATCTAACCGAATAGACAGCTATCTGAATATATGCAGCATTAATAGGAACTGAATTCACTTTATGGAAATAAAAACATTTATTTTCACAGAAGAAAGAATGATTAAGTAATCAGCTTTTCCACAATGCTTAACAGGATTTACTCTGCCTTTTAAAATCCAGGATTTGCTTCTCTACTTCTGACAAAGATTTCTGGCTTCATTCTTTTATAGATCAGCTTGAGGTGACCATTCAAATCCAACAGTTAAAATGGAAATTGACAAAAATCCATTTTGATAAATCTTTCAAGCAAAATGAATAGAGGAAAAAAGCTACTGCTACATTTTAAAGAAATTGCTATGCAAGCCAGCATACAACTCTTTTTTCCCCAATCACATACATTAAAAAGGAAATCAAGTTTCAATCTCTTACATTCCAAACTACAAAGTCTAGAAGTTAAAAAGAATAAATAATACCCAAAAAGGAGAGTTTATTATATTTTCATTAAAAAAAATGGTTGATTGATTGATTGATATCAAATCAGGGATATTTTATGGAAATCACATAAATAGATTTTGTCCAAGATGATCTGAACTCAGCTTGGTCTCTTAGCAGTGCATTTTCTAAGTTGTGTCCATCCAGTTTGATGTCTTTACTGTCAATACTGGTTGCGTAACCTTCTTATCCTTATTAGTTTGGTGTTATTCATATTTAATCATAATCTCATATTTTTCACTCTGCTCCTTGACATTATTAGAGCTTGCAGATAACAAAGTAGTATTATCAACAACACAATTTTTTTAATTTTTTGTCTAATTTTGAATGCATTAATCTTCTAATTCATTATATATATAGGATGAATAGACAAGGACAGAATATATAACTGTTTCTTCAATATATGACATCTTCCTTTCCATATAGGGCTCTAATCTGCATTGGATGCAGTGGTGAGATTCAATTTTTTTTACTACTGGTTCTGTGAGCGTGGGTTGGTGGGTGTGGCTTGGTGGGCATGGCAGGGGAAGGATACCGTAAAATTTCTATTCCCTCCCCACTCCAGGGGAAGGTTATTGTAAAATCCCCATTTCCTCCAGATCATCTGGGACTCAGAAGGCAGAGAATAGATGGGGGCAGGTTAAGTCAGAGGTGGTATTTACTAGTTCTCCAAACTACTCAAAATTTCCACTACTGGTTCTTCAGAACTGGTCAGAACCTGCTGAATACCACCTTTGATTGGATGGTCCCGAATCAGTATTTTAATGACATGAAATTATAGATTCTGTGTGATATTTTATACACCCTGTTGAATAAATGGCAATATCAAAGAAAGGAGACTTATTTATTTAATAAATGTCTAGGCTTCCCATCTTGTATACAAGGCTCTGGGTAGTTCATAATAAAAACAGTAAAGATGGCCAGAGTTAAAAAATAACAACAACTTCAAAAATAACATAAAACATCAGCCAGGAAGACTCACAACCACTCAAACAAGCCATGAAATGCTATCAAAATCCTAAATATAAACAGTAAAAAAAAATTTAGATTGAAAATATCAAATTCCTATCCATTTCAATGTATAGATGACTAAGATATCAATCTGTAGTCAGTTTATTTAATCTTTGTTGAGCTTTCACATATGCATTATTCAGCTAATCTAAAATGCAGATAATAAAACAAATTTCATTATCTGATGTAGCGCTTATTGTCAGTTTCTAGATCTGCTCACATTATGCATCAGAGACTGCTTTACTAGATTTATTGAGTAAACTATGATTACCTACCTTTCTACTACATCACATGCCACAGTTAACAAATCACAATAAATGGGTTCACACAACATATTAAGCCATGAAAAAGCAACTACATTTTGTCAACAGAGAACCCATTTTATATTAAAAGGCTCCCTTGAGTGTTCAAATGAAAGACAGAATATAACTGCATTGCATTAAATGTGATTCTTCAAATAGGATGCAAGAATAATTAAACATATTAAATATATTTATAAATATTGTATAACTTCACAAATAACACAGTAAATTTATAATTTATATGCATTAATTTATAATAAATTTATAAAGAAATAAATGCTAACTAAATATACAACTTAATATTTGCAGTGCATAACTAACTCAAGGGCAGAAAGTTATGCATAACACTTACAAGATTAAAGGCAAATTATTCAAGCTATCAAATGGTTTAAGTGAGGATGGCAAATTTCTTAACATCTCAAAGTTATGCTTCAATTCCAAATGTAGTTCATGTTCAACTTCTTCTAAATATGTCAACATAATTTCTATGGCAAAAAAATAGAATTGATTTGTCATTGTCACTTCTGGGAGGATTTTTTTTTTCCAAATTGAATCTTTAAATTTAAAGGTGGTCTCTCATGCTAGGAATTATTGAGTCCAGCCTTTTCAAGATATAAGATATTTAAATGTGAGGGAAAGGTAAAATATCTCATTGTGATTTTTGTGGGCATAACTGTATATTTTTATTGGCAACAAGTAATTTTTTATCATGTTCTTTCAATTCTATTTAATTTGTTAAAATTAGTCAAGGTCAGTTAAGTGCCATTGAAATATGCCACCTATTCAGTCATATTTTTGTGTACAACAATGTACCCACTGATCACAAGCAGTGTAAACTATCCATGTATATCTCACAAGGTTTTTGCAAACATTAAGGATTTCTAGATATTTCTGAAGATCTTGTTGAACATCAACACTGAACATCCTCCTCCTACAATTTCATTTGCTCAATTCCTGAATTAAATTCAGACATCCATAAATAAAGTGTAGCTGAATTTAAGAGGTGGCAATGGCTTAATCTTCCCATTAATTTCATAATATGCATATTTTTTTTAAAAAAAAATCTCAATAATTTTAAAACCTTATTCATATTAGATGAGCAGCTCCTTGTGGTCTAAACAAATTATAAACATGTTTTATAATGCTGTAAAATTCTGCATTCAATGATCAAGCCAAAATGTGCATTCTTGACAGTGTTCTTCCAACTTACAGCCAATATTTATTGTTAAAGAAATAGATATGAAATATTTAAGGAAGAAATGAAAAAATAATGGTTTTGACCAGAGGTGGTATTCAGCAAGTTCTGACCAGATCTGGAGAACCGTAGCAGAAATTTTGAGTAGTTCAGAGAACTGGTAAGTACCACCTCTGTCTGGCCCCGCCCCCATCTATTCTCTGCCTCCCGAGTCCCAGCTGATCGGGAGGAAATGGGGATTTTACAATATCCTTTCCCTGGAGTGGGGTGGGAATGGAGATTTTACAGTATCCTCCTCCTGCCATGCCCACCAAGCCATACCATGCCCACCAAGCCATGCCCACAGAGCCAGTAGTAAAAAACTTTGAATCCCACCACTGGTTTTGACTCTGAAGATTACTGCTTACCATTTCATTATCTTAGACCAGTGATGGCCAAAATATGGCACGCATGCCACAAGTGGCACATGGAGCCATCTCTTTGGGCACATGAGCCGTTGCCGTATATATCAGCTCCAGCACGCAGTCTCTCTGGTGGGCCAGAGGAGTCCATTTTCTGGAGGCTTTCCAGAGCCTGGGGAGGGTGAAAACTGCCCCCATAGCATGGGGGGCCATACATATGCGCAGGTGGGCAGAGCACATTACATTGTGAGTGTGGGGCACGTGCACTATTGCACTCATGCACACAACTTTGGCACGCAAGGACAGAAATATTCGCCATCACTGTCTTACACTTTCTTGTGTAAAAACTGCATTCCTTCTATTTTTCCACGTGTCAAATTTCATGCAGGTAGTACTCAACTTACAACCATTTATTCAGCAACAATTCAAAGTTACAACAAAATAAGTGACTTAGGATCGATCAGTCCTCACACTTGCAACCATTGTAGGATCCCCATAGTGAGGTGATCTAAATTTGCTCTCTTGGCAACCAGCATGAATTTATACTGGTTGCCATGTCCTTTGGGCATGTGATTGCAGTTTGTGACCTTCCAATAAATAAAGTCAATTGGGAAAGCCAGATTCGTTTAAGATAGGTCAGTGTGGTATTCCAGGATGTTAGTTAGAGGGGAATTAAAAAGCATCCTGAAGAAATAAATATAAAACTACTTCCATTATTTGCTAATAAAACTGTATAAGTGTGACCATGTAGTCCCTGAGAGTCAAACTCAATTTGAAGACATCTATAAATAGACAAATCCTTGCCATCTTGTTAAGAAATAACATACAGCTCTTCCAGGGATAGTTATGTATTTCTTTGATTCTAACCGTTCAACTTAAAGCTTGTCTTCCCTTTTGTATTTGCGTCATTTCATATTCATCTCAATTTATCTTTCCCATAGTATCACTCCAGCATGTTAACGAACAACCCTCAAATTCTTAGGAGTTGTGTGCTAATATATTATATCTACAGCATTAATGAAACATTTATTTCCATTTTTACTTCTCTGTTTGAATTCATTCAACCAGAGGAGTCAAATGCAGCCTAAACCTTTCAACAGAAACAGTATTCTCTAAAATTGAATCTTCCTCATTATAGTAATCGTATATATGGCATTCTGAAGTTTGTTTTCTCTTTACTCTTAAAAAACATGAGACTTATCAAAAAATCCTGATAAGCACTGAATGAAGGTGTCCCATTAATCATCCTTAAAGAAATAACTTTGTAATACCACCTTTGTCTTCTCCCCAGCCCATGATGGAGAACACTCTCTTTAGTTATACTTCAGTGTCAAAGTTCAGCTTTTCTTTTTGCCAACAATGCAACAGTGACAAGCAGGTTAAAGTGAGTGAGATCGGAGACTTCGTTCCAGTTCCTGAAGACTATTTTTCAGAGACAGCCTGCTGTTGGCAGCACTAAAGTCTGTTTTTTTCAATGTTCTTCCCATATCAAGGATTAGCTCTCTCCACTTCCACCAAACTAGCATTGGTGATGTTACTTTAGTTGGATAATGAAAAATCTGCAAAAAACCAAACTAGCTCAGCGAGCACCAAAGCCCCCGTACCTTATCTTTCTTGCTACCTCTCCAGATTCTGGCAGTTTGGGAAATTGCTGTCATATGTCAGCTGACCTCAAGGCTGGCAGGTCTGGGCAGGGAATGGAGATGTAATCAAGGGGAGGAGATTTAGTTTTGGGATTTTCAGAGCAAAATCCTGGCACATAAAAAGTCACATCTCCTTGGTTGGCATGTCTTGCCAATTGAAAAAAAAGGGCTTACAGGCACCACTGTGGAAGTGCAATGACATGAGAGAGGTTCTGCTTTGCCACATCATCTTGCAGAACCTGTGAGATGTTTGGGAGCTCATTTAACATTTCTCCAGAAAAGCTCTAAACCAGGGTCATCAAACTCGCGGGCCATGGGCAAGATGTGTCACCCACTGGCGCCCAGTTTAGCAAAGGGAGAAAGAGTCACACCTGGTTTAGCAAAGGGAGAAAGAGAGTCATGATATATCATGTGATGCCGCAGGTTTGACACCCCTGATCTAAACAATTTGTTTTTCAACCTTTTCTTCACATTTAAATACCTTTTGTGGCCTTGGACCATGGCCACAGACCACCAAGGCTTAACTCAAGATTTAAATCATCACATTTCCTCGAGCCTTCACAGAGCCCCGTGATGACATCATGACCCTCCAAGGATCCATTGACCCACAGGCTGAGAACCACATCAGTTAATGTCAAGAAGAAACTTAGACCAGGAACACTCCATTCCCTGTTAGATTCATATCCAAACTGCCCTGCATTCCATTTGGAGAGTGGCACAAATTAGTTTTTGTATCCATTCTGAAACTTTCATCTTAAATGCAAAGGATTATAGCTAAGTATTGAACAAAGAAAGGCATGTTATTCAAGGTATATTATTAATATCATCTATTTTTGGTTACAGTTTCTATTTATGATTAGCAGTAAAGAAGCAAGATAAATTTAGGAAATCATATCTGAATTGCCAACATGAGGATGAATACTGCTAGATGGCAGCAAAGAGCTACAAAAACAAGCCCTTTGTGGGTGGTTCTTTGGCTTTTTGCAGTTCACATATGGTAGCCTTAACAAAATTGTTCTAAAATAATTATTTCGTTCCACTTACAAATCTATATGCTCTGATAATGTTAACATCCCATTTGTTCAAGAATTTATAAGGAAAAGACAAGTAAGTTTTTCAACATTAAAGCATGCAACATTCTATCTATCCCAGTGGTGGGATTCAATTTTTTTTTACTACTGGTTCTGTGGGTTTGGTTTGGTGGGCATGGCAGGGGAAGGATACTGCAAAATCTCCACTCTCTCCCGATCAGCTGGGACTCAGGAAGCAGAGAATAGATGGGGGCAGCGCCAGTCAGAGGTGGTATTTACTGGTTCTCCAAACTACTCAAAATTTCCACTACTGGTTCTCCAGAACTGGTCAGAAGATGCTGAATACCACCTCTGATCTATCCCAATCTTGACAATTTCCAGATGTGTGGTCTCAGAATTCCACAGCCAACAAAGCCATTGCTGATATTCTGGGAACTGAGGTTCACACAGCTGGAAGCTGCTACAGGTGACAAATCTTGCACTATCTTGTTCTCTGAGTTTGGTTACTCTTTTAAAAGTGGGACAGTAAGTTAATCAAAACAGAACAATATTATTACAAATTAGAAATATTCGATCATTATTGGTGTAAAAACCAGTGATGTGCGGTGAGGTTTATGGCTGGTGAGGCTGGTGATGTCATCAGGAAGGTGGGGAATTCTTAACAAGGTGCCGGCCACAACTCGGTTTCCAGGGTCCTTTCGCGACCGAGCTGGCAGGGAAACGGTCTGAAAAGTCTGTCGCACTTTCTGCTTTCGCGAGCAACTTCCCATAAACCTGCCATTGCTCAGTGCGAGGAAGGGAGCCGCTCATGCACGCGCATTCGCCCTGGAACATGAGCTCCGGCATCAGAACCCGACAGAAGGTGGGGAATGGAACCATGTGTGCAGGAGGGAGGCTGAGGCTAGAGGAGCCTCCTGCACCTCTCTCTGTCCTCCACACGTGGTCCCATTCCCCGCCTTCCTGAGTCAACATGAAGGGGACCGCGGCTCACACAGTCCCATTCCCCGAGGCTCCTCAACGCCTTTTCCCTTTTCCATTTTTTTTTCATGATGAGAGCGGTGAGGCTCTGCCTCCCCTGCCTCCCCTGACCGCACGTCCCTGGTAAAAACTAAACAAGCAATCCTTTATTCAAGTGTTTCAGAATTGAAACGCCTAGCATTCACGGATTCAAAGCATGAATTTTATTTAAATCAAGAATGAATTGTGGATGATTTAACATTACTATACTGCATCATCCCTCAGCATCATACAGGTAGTCCCTAACTTATAACAGTTCATTTAGTCACCATTCAAAGTTACACTGAAAAAAGTGACTTATGAACATTCTTCACAGTTACAACCTTGGTAGCATCCCCGTGATCATGCAATCAAAATTCAGATGCTTGGCAGCTGGTTCATACTTATGACCATTGCTGTGTCCCAAGGTCACGTGGCAACCTTTGGTAACTTTTCGACCAGCAAAGTCAATGGGGAAGCCAGATTCACTTAACAATCTAATTATTAACTTATCAACTGCAATGATTCACTTAACAACTGTGGCAAGAAAGGTCGCAAAATGGGGCAAAACTCACTTAACAAATGTCTCAAAAATTTGGGGCTCAGTTGTGGTCAAGGACTACCTATGACTACCTATATAGCTGTGATTGTAGAAATTGTAATCCCAAACATCTGGAAATTATCTTGGAAAAACTGACGAGCAGCTGCCATGTAGACTATTTCAAATCACTGGTTTATTTACTAGTGCTGTCAAGTTTTAGCAAAAAGGTAGATATACTTTACAGAAACCTGAATAAATCTCATTACAGAGATATTTATGGTGTATAAATCTCATCTTGTTTTAAAGAGCTGCCCTTTGACCAGAATGCTAGTGAAGATGGACAGTTATTCATAATTTCTAAACCTCATTTTGGTTTGCAAGGATTGAAAGGAAATGAGATTGTTATTATTACTTATTTTGAGGTTTGACCATTTCCTGAGATGTAGGGCATTTAATAAATTTGAGATTTTGCTGCTGCCTTTGCTTACTTAGAAATCACTACTTATTAGAATGGATATGACTGTACATGTGATCAGATTATTTTTGGTTTGCAAGTAGAATCAAAACATTCCCCTTATATCTTTTTACAAAATCTGTAGTAATAATTTACATTTAATTACTGAAAAAGGACATTTTTTAAAAAAAAAATTAAAAATCTGCCACTGCAGAAAAAACTCACTTTCTAGTCTCCACCAGCTGATTTTCTTTGGCTGATGTTACTTTCAGCACGCCCAGGGGTGGGCTGCTGTGGATTTGTATGGGTTCAGGAGAACTTCTAGCTAAGAATCTTCTCAGTTCAAAGAACCCACAAATCCCACTCCTGGCTGCCCCCCTCCAACCTGCCACACCCCCACCCCTTCCACCTCTCCCCTCCCAAGAGTCCCAACACATTCCGTTTGGGATGCCATGTAAGTACAGGGCCCAGGCAGAGGCTCAGAGAGGGTAAAAAAACAGGTCTCCTGGAAATTCTGGAGGGCTGGAAACAGCCCACTTCTGGCCTCCGGATGGCCTCCGGAGCATAGGGAAAATTATTCTTGTCCTCCTAGAGGCTCGAGGAAAGCCATTGGAGCCCAGGGAGGGTGAAAACTGTTGTGTACCGGTGAGCCTGGCCAGCAGAGGGCAGTCGAGAGTGGGGCTCCTCTGATTGGCCCAGGCGCACCGGCCAGCCGGCGGGAGAAATCCTTTGTCCCTATTGGTTCGTCGTCTGACAGCTCCTGGTATAAATAGCTGTCAGACGACTAGTTTAGTGTTCCTAAACAGTGTTGCGTTATATTCGTCTCTGTCTCCTCATTCGAGACCACAACAAAAACACCCCCCCCAGTTGTAGTGCAGGAGGCTGACAAGGCCATGCCCACCATGCCCACGCCCACCCAGCAACCAGGCAGAGAACTCGTTGAAGCCTACCCCTGAGCATGCCCATTCTGTTTGACCTACCCTGTTTCCCTGAAAATAAGACCTCCCCAGATAATAAGCCCAATTGGGCTTTTGAGTGCATGCACTAAAATAAGCCCTCCCCTGAAAATAAGCCTTCCCCAAAAATGTTGCAACACAACAGCAGCCATGAGGTGACCATGCTCATTGCCTCCCGCACCTCAAAAATAATAAGACATCCCTGAAAATAAGGCCAAGGTCTTATTTCGGGGGGGTCAAAAGAAAATAAGACCCTGTCTTATTTTCGGGGGGAAACATGGTACTCCTAGTGAAACGGGTAGACTCTTGAAAAACGGTGATCGTTCGGGTACCCTGATTCCAAGCCATGTAGGGCTTTATTGGTAACCACCAGCATCTTGATTTCCACCCAGAACTCCACCTGGAAATGCACTGGTAACCAGTGCATGTCATGCTGGAGTAGTGTTACATATGCAATATATCTGGCACCATTTATCTGACACTAAGTTTACATGGGTATTGTTCTGTCCTCGACATATGTCCTGATGGCCAGCAACAGCCAAGACGCGCCTGATTGGCTAAGACGCGGCTTGGCTGAGCGCGGGCTGCTCAGGACGTTTCTATTGGCTACCCTGCTTGACAGCTTCGTATAAATAGCTGTCAAGCAGGGAAAGGTGCTGAACTCCATCTGTATATATATTTTTGGACTTGCTTGTTTGAATAAACGCTATTGAGTTGCCTCAGAACTCGTCCTGCCTCATCCTTCGGCCGATCTTTTACACTGGCAATGAGGGTGGGATACTGAAGGCCAGCTAACAGCATCCTAGAGGGAGCAAACAGAGTTCCCTCAGCCGACGAGGCTACGTTTTTTTTTCTCTCGCTCTCGCCTCCTTTTCCCGTTCCACGGACACTACCATGGCATCAATGCCTCCTTTCGCTCCTTATGGAACCCTAGGCGAAACGTGGGCCGGGTTTATGGAGCGCTTCGAGTGGTTCTTTATCACTAACGGCAACTATGAACTGCCCTCGGACCGCAAGGTCAGCTTTTTCCTCAGCTGCTGCAGTCCGATCATGTTTAACTCTGGCAGGGCTCTCGCCATGCCACTGCCGGCTCATGCCCTCTCCTGGGACAATTTAATCACTAAATTAAAAAATCATTTCACTCCAGCACCCTCACGGATCGCACGCCATTACGCATTTTGCCAATGCGTACAGAAGGAAGCTGAATCAGTCAGCCAATTCCTTCAATCTTTGAGAACGGCTGCGATCCCGTGTGAGTTCACTGACCTGGATGACTCACTGGTGGAGCAGTTCGTGGGCAGCGTCCGGGACCTCCGCCTGAGGCGGCAGGGGATGACACGCTCTGTAGGAGGTTTGAAGTTCTTTCTGTCTTTGTTTTTGTGCCACAATAAATCTATAGCATGGCCGTTAGTAATAGTTTTGTGTTTCCTGTCCCATCTTTTTGGCAGTTATGAACAGAAGGTGTCCAGCAGCACCTCTCGTTTTCAGGTTACTCATTCCAAATTTAGATGGCAAATTATCTTCAACAAGACAACTTATTTTTTAACATGTGTCATCTAGTTACAGAAATCTTTTTTCACAGATTAGACGTACACTTGCACATATCCTCTCAAAGTGCCTGGTGCTTGACAGATCAGATCCCAGCCTCTTATTAGTTTGCAATTCCACCGAAAGAGATCATTAGAAGGGGAGGAGAGGCTGGTATTAAGCAGAGAATAGCATATCTTTCTTACAACGGCATCTGCTTAAGTCAAGTTCCAGGTGAGCTTTAGACTATAAATCATTATGAAGAAGGCAGCAGCTTTTTATTTGTTTTTGGATGATTCATGTGCCTGTTGGACTGAGCAGCAGGAGGTGGCATATCTTTTAAGAAGATAGTATCTTTTGCTTTGTCTAGAGGGCTTCAGAAAAAAAAAGATATATATGAAAAAGATGTGTGCTGCCATTTTCATTTAGATGTATTTTAAATAATATTTTAATTGACTGATTTCAATGGACTGATTAAAAACCTGTTGTTCACCCTTGTGCCCTTCAGATATGTTGGAACTGAACTCCAACACACCTCAGAGGAAGGAGGAAGTATCATAAAGTTGATACTGGCTGATCTAAGCTATCAGTATTTTTATTTCTTATTTATACTTCCTAGTAGTCAGAAATTATTTTAGATAGGCAGATCTTTTCTTATGAATAGAGCCAGGAATCAAAGTACTATTTACATAACTAAAAATAGGAAGAATACACATTTCATATAACTGTCTTGCAAAGGATAATGTATAAGAACATTCAGAATATATTGCTGTTCCCTAGATCCAACTATTAATATATGCATCTTAGTAGAGTTGATAGCATTCCCCTCTGCTATCACCAATGGGACAGTGGTATATTTTTTTAACCTGTATCTGTTTATGCCCCATAATGTTTGCTATAAAAATTGGATTTGCCATTAAGGTATGTTGATAAAGGGACGCGGTGGCACTGTGGCTCAGTGGCTCAGACACTGAGCTTGTTGATCAGAAAGGTTGGCAGTTCGGCGGTTTGAATCACTAGCACCATGTAGCGTGAGCTCCCGTTACTTGTCTCAGCTTCTGCCAACCTAGCAGTTCAAAAATACGTAAAAATGCAAGTAGAAAAATAGGAACCATCTTTGGTGGGAAGGTTAACAGCATTTCGTGCACCTCCGGCATTTGGTAATGCCGGCCACATGACTCCAGACAGCGCTGGCTCTTTGGCTTTGAAATGGAGATGAGCACCGCCCCCTAGAGTCGGGAATGACTAGCACATATGTGTGAGGGAAACTTTTACCTTTACTTTGTTGATAAAAACTTAAGCAATTACTTTCATGACACTTAAAATCTTTTTTAAAATCATATATTATTGCTAATAGAAAATTATGATTTACAATTCCAGCCTATGGTTAAAAAAAATAGCATCATCTTTTGAAACAAAAACAAAATGATATTGATGGGATAATAGAAAAATAGGAGAACAAAGGTAGGTTGGTTTATCTGTAGATAAAGAGGAAGATGTGCCAGGAACTGTTAGAATTACTGTATGTATTCATAACTGTTCAAATGAAGTCTAAATTAGTTTATCTTGTTCCCAGGTAAAAGGAGATCTAAGACCGCAAACTTAGTCTAGAGAAAAATAAGTTTTCTTTGACACTGTGCAAATGAATTAGTAAATACAAATAAATTTGAAGATACTAGCCCAGCAGTTGTCTTAAGGAATTATTGTCTAGAATTGTGAATTGCACAGAAAACGATATAGGACACTACTCAGTTCTTGGAGAGTGATGGAAACAGTGACAGAAGGGTAGGGAATGAATCCACCTGTCCCCATTCTTCCTCTCTGTTTAAAGAGGTAACTTGCTCTTGAAGTAGTTTACCAGAACTGTTCAAAAGGATTATGCAAACATCACACACTGATGAAAATGTAGAAGGATTCTGTCATTCTTTTTTTTTAACTGAACACCTGCTTAGTGGAGTACCTACTGTGTGTAATTGAATTTTCAAAGAGATTGTTTGATTTCTCTGCTGTTTCAGTGTTATTTCAAACTTTATAGATTCTGCTATGCGACATCTATTTTCGTGAAAGATTAATATTCCCAGATAGATAAATAAAGGTTGCACGCTGATTAATTTAGAGAAACCATATGACGGAATGAGTAGGCAATATTTGCACAAAGGTTAGTTGCTGAATGTATTAAGAATTATATATGATGGAACAAAAGTGTACCTAAGGAGAAAAAATGCTTAATGAATGGTTCAACATTAACCAGGGAATAAGATAAGAATGTGTATATTTCCTTGATTATTTAAGAAACCTATAAACATACAAAAATGATTTTGGAGGTGTTACAATTTGGTTGATTGAGGACATGAATGTACATCTACTTTGTATGCAAATGTTGCCAAATTGAATTGAATTGAATTTGGTTGATTGAGGACATGAATGTACATCTACTTCATATGCAAATGTTGCCAAATTGTTGACTTGTGATTAGCAGCAATTGTGAGTAGAAAGCAGCCAGCTCAGTACTTTGGGCAAGTCACTCTGTTTCAGCCCAGCCCAACCCATCTCACAATATGTTGTTATTGGAAACACAGAAGGTAGAAGCATTATATACACTGGTTAAACAAGCAAGGATCTAAAAATTAATTTGTCAATGACAAATATCATGTTTGGCAGAGAAAATGCACGGGAGCAATTAAAAGTTATACATACATGTTTGAACTAGAAAAAGTAGATAAACCTTGGCAGAATAGTCACTAAAGATGAGGAAAATAGATAAAGAAATATTAAGACAAGGGACATCTTGAAGAAAAGGGAAACAAAACAGGGATATAGTTGCTATTTTTCGACATATTTTTTTTAAAGTTTTTAAATTTGTTGTGAACTGCAAATCACAAAGTTTATGTCTTTTAAAAACTTGTACGTACCATATCCCTTTTTTCTTCTTCCATAGTTTAATACAGTTCCCTTCCTAGAAGCTAAAGTAATATCAGGTCTGTAATATGGAATTAATGGTTCTTGAAAGAACCAAAAATGGCTGTATGTAAGAGGGTATTTTTTTCTCACTTTGTTATACAGAAGTGGAAAAATTGGTATGTCAGGAAAAGCATAAATGTAAAGTGAATGAAATTCAAGTAGGGTACTTTAAAAAGTTATAGGGCAAACCATGGAAAGATAGGGTCAAGATCCAGTGATGAATGAATGTTTTGAATATACAGATTCCTTCTTGCTTTGAATTACAGGCATCAGGATAGGTCAAGTGGTACAATATATATGTAACTGGATTTTTTATATGTTCACAAAAGTGAAGGAGTTATAAATGAAATGATAGGTAGAGTCTGTGTTGCCTACATCTCTCAATTTCTCAATTAAACAATGCAAAAGCAAGCAGCAATGCTTGGTTAACATTACACTCCCATATTGCTTCTGGCATATGGGCAATTTCAAGTTAAATCTAATTTGTGGTGAATAATTCTCAAAGATAAACCAGTTCACAAACAAGATTCCAAAATCAATATTACATTCACTAGGACATTCCTCACATTGAAAAACTATAACAACTACTTTTGATTTACATATGACAATAGGTATATTTCTCATGCAGGGCCCGTTGGACAACAAATCCTATTCAAGACAACATAAAAGTAATTTCTTTCATACAGGATAGTATCTGAAGGCCTGGGCACTTTTTTCACAGGATATAACCTTATCTATTCCAGGACAGGATTAAGACATTTATGTTGGATCCTTGTCAATTAGACATAATAGCATTTGTCTCACACACTTATTCCAGGAAGAATCATGTTGATTAATACCATGGACATAGATTCATAAATTTTTGGAGTCACCGATCAAGCTTTATGTTCTTCCTGTTGCCATAACATATTCTTGTAAAAACTAATGTAGTCCCTGTAAAAAAACAAAATTGCTTTGTTAAAAATCATATTAAACAATGGAATATTTTTCAAAACGGTGTTTGCTTCCATTGGTCCTAAGAATAGGTGAAAAGCTCATTGTGACCATGATCCAGCCTTTGACACCTGGGAATTTTGAACAAGCTTTTTCCATTAGCATAAAGACTATCATGTCCAATTTGCTTTAGTTCATGGTGGAAATCATAACAAATGGAAAAAGCTTAACTCAAAATAATTTCATACAAAATAATTGTATAGTATTTATTATTCCAAGGGATGCGGTGGCTCAGTGGCTAAGATGCAGAGCTTGTCAATCAGAAAGGTATATAATTGAGTGAGCTCCCATTACTTGTCCCAGCTTCTGCCAACCTAGCAATTCAAAAGCACGTAAAAATGCAAGTAGAAAAATAGGAACCACTTTTGGTAGGAAGGTAACAGCATTCCGTGCGCCTTCGGCATTTAGTCATGACCAAGGAGATGACTTCAGAGAGTGCTGGCTCTTCGGCTTTGAAATGGAGATGAGCACCGCCCCTTAGAGTTAGGTTTAAGTTTATTGGACTTATATACCACCCTTCTCCCAAAGGACTCAGGGCAGCGTACAACATAAAAACATATATTACAAAATTTAAAAGAAGGATTAAATAGAATATCCAAAAAACCCAATAGATATTTACAATGAATTTAGAAATTAAATTAAAATTAACAATTAAAATTAATAATTTATTTTATTCAGGCCAGGCTGGCTTGCTGGAAAAGCCAACTTTTTAGGGCGCACCGGAAGGACTGGAGGTCGGGAATTATGCCCTCGACATGATGTTCCGATGCCTGGAGGCTGTACAGATCTGGATGGGGACGAACAGGCTCAAGCTCAACCCCTCCAAGACTGAGTGGCTGTGGTTCCCGTCATCCCAATTTGTGCATCTTGTACCATCTTTGATGATAGGGGGAGAAATTTTAGCCCCCTCAGAAAGGGCTCGCAATCTGGGAGTCCTCCTGGATATGTGGCTTAGTTTAGAAGAACACCTGACGCTCGTGATCAGGGAGGCTTTTGCCAGGTTCGCCTGATATGCCAGTTGCGCCCCTTCCTGGATCGGGATGCCCTATGCACAGTCACTCACACCCTCGTCCTTTCTCATCTGGACTACTGTAACACTCTCTACATGGGGCTGCCCTTGAAGAGCACCTGGAGGCTTCAGCTGGTCTAGAATGTGGCCGCACAGGTTGTCATGGGGGTGCATAGGTGCTCCCATGTTACACCCCTTTCAGACGGCCTGCACTGGTTGCCGGTTGTTTTCCGGGGGCGATTCAATGCGTTAATTATGATCTTTAAAGTGCTCCATGGCTTAGGCCCAGGGTACTTGCGAGACTACCTACTGCCACCAGTAGCATCCCACCATCCAGTACAATTCCACAGAGTTGGTCTCCTCAGGGTGCCATCGGCCAGGCAGTGTTGGCTGGCAACCCCCAGGGGGCGAGCCTTCTCTGTGGGGTGGAGCCATCTAATCGGTTCTGCCTCCCTGCGGCAAGGAGTGGCAGTATGGAAGTCAAGCCTAAGGAGGATATGATCTGACCATGACAAGGATTGGATAGAAATATCCCCTAAATCTAGATCATTAATCCACTGTCCAGAGATGAAAATCAGGTCGAACGTGTGTCCCCCGTTATGAGTGGAGTCTCAAATTAACTGAGTTAGGTCCATAGCCATCATGGAAGCCACGAACTCCTGAGCTGACTCAGCTGTCTCGCCAATGGAAGGCAGATTGAAATCCCCCAGGACCATAAGCCTGGGGAAATCAACCACCAATCCAGCTAACACATCCAGCAGCTCCGGCAGGGCTGATGAAATGTAGCAGGGAGACAGGTATGTAACAAAGAGGCCCACTTGGATTCCAAGGCCCCACTTCACAAAAAGGGACTCACACCCACCTATCTGAGGCACAGTGACCTCCTGAGGTCCAAGACATCCCTAATAACCACCGCCATCCTCCCGCCTGTGCCCTGGGCTCTCGGCTGGTGAAATGTCGGCAAGCCTGGAGGGAATAATTCAATGAGGGGAACACCCCCCTCATGGCCCAACCAGGTCTCCGTAATGCACGCCAAGTCTGCTCTCCCCTCTTGTATGAGGTCATAAATGAGGGTAGCCTTATGTACCATGGACCTGGGGTTAAGCGATACCAGCCAGAGACCCTGGTCCTGTAATCCGGAGCACCCAGGGGTGCGAGAGGGGCAATGAGGGTCAGAGCGCGTGATCTCTCTTAAACAGCAAACTTGCGTCCCCGGACATAATTTGGTCCTAGGACTCCACCGTATCTGCCCCTCCCACATTCAGTAGAGATAGCAACCCACCCAATGGAATGGTTTAATGTCTCCCCCAGAATCCCAACCCTTTCCAGCACTCCCGACTCGCGCCCATTAGTTAGCTCTGGCCTGTGTCCTGGCAGACTCCCCTCCCAAGTGTGTCTGAGCCATCCGAATCAACCCATGTGAATCAAGCCCATCCCTTAAAATTTGATTTTAAAAACCCTGTAAAAAAACCGCTAAGAAGCCTCTTCTTCGCATGCCATCTCTCAGGATCCCAAGATCCGTCATTAAGGAAGTGCCTTGATAAGCAAGAAGGCCATCCCCGGGAAAGGGGGAGTAAAATTCTGTCACAGTATAATATAGAGGAGAGTGTGGCATCAACCAAAACGGAGTGACATCACAGGGAGAAGGAACGGGGAGATGACATATCCATGAGGAGGCAGCTGACAGTGTTCAAGGGGTTAGCAGGAAGCTTGTGTCCATCATAGCCATGGTCGATGTTGAAGACAATATGTAAGGGTAACGGTCAGATATCAAAATCACAGCAGATGATAAACTGTGGGTTCGTGAAGCGGCCAATAATGGTGGCAGTGAGGACAGCGGTGGCAGCAGCGGCTGCTCCAACAACTCCAACAACTAAGCTCCATCCATGTCAGCCGCACTCATATCCGTCGCCGGGGCCGCACTCCGTTAACCTAGTCCATAGTATCACAAGGGGAGGGGCCAAATGGCCAAATGGCACAGTACGGTGGCCCAGGCAACGGTGATGATAGCAGAGGGGGCACAACACAGGAGCTCCCCCCCCCCACTCCAACCACACCCACGCCAACTACCGAAGCCATCTTCTGCTGGCATCAATGCCCATACCAGCCGCCTCAGCCACTCCCCCGCTAATCCAGTCTATCACATCCATAAGCAGGGGGAAGTTATCAGGGGAGAGTCAGGAACGACTAGCACATATGTGCAAGGGGAACTGTTACCTTTACCATTATTATTATTATTATTATTATTATTATTATTATTATTATTATTATTATTATTATTATATTATTATTATTATTAATCTATTAAAAAAGAATTTGCTTCAGAAATCATTTTAAAGCTAACAAAAAATTCCAAAAAAATTTCAGTGCTCTAAAAAAGGTTTTTTCACAATTATTTGGCTAAAAGAAAGTCAGTGAATCGATAGCCTTCTACATCATAATGAAACTCTTTCCAAGGTTTCATGCCAACAGTACAAAAGTCTTGCCATAGGCAAATCATTGGGAATTTCTCCTTCAGGAATGCCCTGCCAACTCTTATCCCCCAGTGCCAAATTCTCATCTTGCATGGCATCGTGTAACACCCACAATTCTTCATATAAGGATTCATCAGTGTAAACAAGAATTTTAAAATTCCCCATGTACTTAACACAGCTATTTATTAGACTATTTAGCAATAGTTGGTTCAGATAGCAATCATTTCTAAATTACATATTTCAAAAATAGTATTAAATATTGTTTTTTTTTCATATAATCCATCCCATTAATCCAGTTTCATATAATCCAATCAATTATGTAATATCCATCCCATTAAATGCTGTAAATACCGAAACCCTTTCAAAAATTTCCAGTTCCATGAATTACCTGACTTTGTCCATGGAATACTGTGATGATCTCTTCAGTAATAACCAGTATTCACTCATCTGATTAGAATAAAAATATGATTTAGTTTAACAAGGAAAAAATATTATATGGATATTTATGAATATTGACAATCTCAGAGAGGCTAAAGATTATAAGTCAGGCATGTAGCTTTGAGCAAAAAGACATGATATAAACTGGAATAATAATAACAATTTGGACACTTCCAAGCACATTGTCTTCTGCAATTAATGCCATCCTAGTATGGTAAATATAATTCCCAACCAGTGTGACTGGCAGGCCTGCATTTAGCTTTCTGCAATTTTGCAGTATTTTTTTTCTTTTTCTTTTTTCCATTTTCCTTCCTTCCTTCCTTTTCTTTCTTTCTTTCTTTCTCTCTATCTGTCTGTCTGTCTTTCAGAGGATGAATCTGGTCTTAGTTTAGTTTAGTTATTTTTTTTATTATTATAAAACAGAATTAACATCAACCCAAAATGGAAGGAAAGGGAAGACACACTATCTCAGAGCATAGCATTGCAAAATTAATGCTGATTTTGCATGGAAGTATAGGAGAAAAAACACAAACTGAGACCGCGAAGAACTAAGCTTAACATTTAAGTAAAATACAACATTTTCATAGAATCAGAGTAGAAAAGGAAAGATTGCTACTCTGACGTCCATGCTCAGGAAGATTCCCTGCAAAATTGAATTGAATGAATAAATATAGCATTTCTGATAAATGGCCATTACATGTCTGTTTCCATGAAAAGCAAATGCACCACACAATGTGACAATCTTTTCTTCTGGCTGACAACTCCTACAATCAGAAACTTTCTCCTGACTTCTACTCTAATTCTACTTCCACATCGTTTTAATTCATTTGTTCCACTCCTGTGCCCTGGGGCAACAGAGACTAAGTCTACTTTTCTTTCTGGGTGAACATGCTTCTTAATATTTCATCCTCAGAAAGGTATTTCTATAATTGCTATATTAGGGAAAACTATTTCTTAATGCCATTGAGAAAAAAATGAAAAATTACAAGGGTGAGAAGGATAACAAATTATTCTTCATTATAAATATATGTTTAAAAATAAAGACTTCACATTCACCAAATTAGATTGCACTATATTCTGATTTCTTTCTGATTTCTGATTTTTTAGAAACCCTCATTTCCTACTCAATGACTGAAAGTGAATATATGATCGTTTTCTTTTTTGCACAGCTTAAGACTGGAGAAACCACTCTTCTAACACAAAAAAAACCCATTAACTGCGTAGTTAAACATAAAGATCATAATTTAAATCCCTTGGTACCATACCCATCCTAGATGAGTTATGGTTGTAAAACATGATCCTCAGACTGAGAGTTTTGAAATGTTCTTACAATTCTGCCTAAAATACTTATTATTTTGATATTTCTGGATATCATGGAAGAGAAAAATTAAGTAGATCCAAAGTCCTATAAATAATCTCTGATGAACTCTACTTTTTAAATCATGCTAGTATCTCAGCAGAATTTGATTGTGAATGGGAGTATGGCAGGGGTGGTATTCAGCCAGTTCTAACAAGTTCTAGGGAACTGGTAGCGGAAATTTTGAGTAGTTCGGAGAACCAGCAAACAGACTGGCTCTGCCCCTGCTGTCTTCCAGCCTCCCAGCTGATCTTCTTTTGTTTCCCTGAACAGGAGAATGGAGCTGGAAAGCAGGTTAGTGGGGTGGGGAGGGAATGGGGATTTTGCAGTAACCTTCCCCCAGGAGTGGAGAGGGAATAGGGATTTTGCAGTATCCTTCCCCTGCTACACCCACAAAGCCACACCACGGCTTCTGCCAGAAGGTATGCTGATATTCTGGGAGGGCACTAGAGTTAGAATTAATACAACTATGGAGGCCGAGGCCATCATGGAAAAAAACAAAGTGCTCCTAGACAAAACTGATGATACCACACGAGATACACAAGACACAGGAGGTGCCGGAGTCTTGCTGGTGGGGGGAGAAGAGGCAACATTGAGAAAACTTAGATCACAAAAGTGAGTTAGAAAAATAATGCAATTGCTAATACAGGGAATTTTTTCTGTTTGATATAAAATAGATTGAAATTACTGGAAAATATAAGGTAAAAATATGCTGTCAAAATATTGCTAAGTAGTAATTATCTAATGTATTAACAAGTGAAAGTTATGAGAATTGGGAGGAGTAACATTTCCTGCATAATGTAGCTGTCAAAATTTGTAACTTTACCCATTACCCCTTTTCCTGAAAATTTTGTAAAACTAATAAAAATTTATGTTTAAAAAAAAAAGCCACACCACATCCACAAGGCCACGGCCACAGAACCAATAGTAAAAAAAATTGAATCCCACCACAGGAGTATGGTTTTGTGTTTCAAACCCCAGCCAGCCCTTGAACTGCTTGCATTATTTTAGATGAGTCATTTTTTCTCTGGTCAAGTCTTCATCACAAGGTTTTAGGCCAGCATCCAGCCTTAAGCTCCCCCAGGGAAAAAAGTGAATTGAGTAATAAACATAGATTTTAAAGATGTTTAAAAAAGGTCGGTACCTGTTCAGGCACTGTAATTGCATGCCAATTGGCTGGGTAGGGTATCCTTTTAAGTCCTAAAAATTCATTATCTTCTTCTTGAGAGGAAAATGGTAGTCCCCAAGCCACTGAAATGACAAAGCCACAGGTTTGACAGTTATGGGTTTGGAGCATAAACAAAATCTAAAATATTCTGCTGTATGCCAGATTTCTCTAATCTGATGATCTTCAGATATGCTCTGCCATGGGCATCTGCGTGGAGGCAATTGACATATGTGTCATGTAGTTGTCATCACACAAATGACATGAATTATGTATGTTCCATCAATCATAGATAATGCCATAATACATATCACCTCATTGGGCCTTTTCCTGGATGCTAGATTCTACCCATATCTTTTGATCACACCAGCTAATGGTCACATAACATAGCAAAAAATGTAGTTATACTTCATGTTAGTTATATTCCAGAGTACCATGCGAAGGAAAATTTTTCTAAGTTTTTAATATTACTAAGCATGATATTGTTGGAAGAAATGTCAATATCAATAGATTAGATTGCCTTTTATAATCCTATTAGCATTCCAGCCTCAAAACCAAACATTATTTTGAAAGGAAAAAAAATACATCTCGTCTGAGTCACCATAACTTCCAGTTGCAATCAATTATAACCATTGAATTTTATAGGTTTAAGAGCACTTCCTTGCAGTTCTTCCTGAATCTCAGTAATTCATTCAACCAAAATTAATACGCAGATTTCAAGAACAAGCACAATGTGTTTTAAAAGCTTACCTGTAAGCAGAGCAACACAAGTCACCACGTAAAGCGTTATAATACCCATGGCGACTTCTCTGGCTTGGAATAGTAAAAATTGTATCCTTTTGACCATTTGATTCCCTTTGCTTTATCAATCATTTACTCTGTGTCTGAACAGTTGTGCAGAAAGAGGGCAGAGTCCATTGTTACATTTTCATGTTCCATCGACCTCTCTGTGCCCTTTAGACTTTCTTACATGGAAGGTTTGATTCACATAAGACATGTTTTTCCCCTTCTTTGAATGGACACTGGACCCATTAAACTTTAAACTTTATCGCAAACACGTTTCCAGTATTTTTGCCTTGTGAGCAGAGCTGGGGGAAACTACATTCCTTCTTGAAATGAAGGCCAATATGGTCCCCTTTTGCTGTTCCCCAATGTAAGGAAACCATAGGCAGCACCCTTTAGTGTTGGTGATTCTCTTCTACAGCTACCTAGGTTAGGATAACTTAAGGCAGTGTTTTTCAACCTTTTTTGGGCAAAGGCACACTTGTTTCATGAAAAAAATCACGAGGCACACCACCATTAGAAAATGTTAAAAAATTTAACTCTGTTCCTATATTGACTATATATAAAGTAATTCTCTTGAATAGGAATCAAATAAACACAAAGAAAGTATTTTATAATTACTTTATTATGAAATAGTAAGTAAATAGAAATATGAAAAATTATAAAATACTTTATTCAGTGCGCAACCTGGGCCTGTTTGGCTGAACACAAAGCTGATATTCTGGCTGGAATCGAAGAAAGACACACACTTAGCTCTTCGTCAACAGCTCTCAGTCTCTCTCTGTATTTAGTCACGCTGCACCTGCGGCCTGGTCTGGATCCGGATGCGGTCTCTCTGCAGTGCCAACTCCCGCCGAGTCCTGGTCTCCGTCCATCTCCTCCTGCTCCGGTCCTCCTGGTGACTCAAGTCGCGACGTCTTCTTCTCTCCGCTGCTGCGCACACTGTGCTTGGGCGGGAAGGAAGTCGGAAGATGATGTCCTACTGTGATAGGTCCAGGCTGGAGTCTGGACCAATCACAGCCCGGACATCAGAAAAGTGGAGGGTGTTCCCCTGAGGAGCGCCAATCGGTGCCCCTGCTGGCCGAGGGTGGGGTCAAAAACCCCACGCCCCATACCCAGGACACAGTCCGGCGCCCGCCTAGTGGGCGAAAATTTGACTTTTTTTAAAAAAAATCTTTCGAATTTTTCAATTTTTCCCACGGCACACCAGGCAACATCTCTCGGCACACTAGTGTGCCGCGGAACACTGGTTGAAAAACACTGACTTAAGGAATCCAGTATAACTCTCCTTTCCATATCCTCCTACCTGCTCATCATTCCACCACCTGAGGATGTACAGACCAACTTGTTGCAGATTTCTATCAGCATCTCTACCTATCATCTGCCTTCCATATTTATTATTGTGCAACTACATACTAAGCCAATATGGATGAGATATTAAGCAAGCATGGAGTGGAGACGTTTACAATCAAGCTATTAAGAGCATGCCATTTTTTAAAAAAAAATCTTTTAAAATAATGGCTGGAATATTTTGGATTTTTTTTTTCATGTGGTAAATTGGGGAGGGCAACTTGTAGCTTTAAGGCATCTTGTGATCCTTGGGGTAATTTTAGCTTCCTCACAAGATTCATGAAAGGATTTTGTCAGAACGAATCACTCCACTTCTTTGAGCCAGTTTGCATTAATACAACTGGTTTCTACACTTCCACTGTCCTACTTACAGTAGTGGGTTACAATTTATTTTACTTCCGGTTTGCTCCTGCCCATGCGCACACAACTCTTCTGCGCATGCGCAGAAGCATCCGGGTGGGTCGGCGGAAGCTGGACATGATGGCTCTTTACCAAATGGGTGCTTTGAATTCAAGCATTTATCAAAGGGAAGCAACCCTTCCATGATCTTTAATATTTAGACCAGGGGTATCAGAACTATGGTCCTTTTATGATTTGTGAACTGTTTCCCAGAATTCCTTGAGCTCAGATCTAGATCATTCAACAATCAGCTATACTGGTTAGGGAATTCTGGGAGTTGAAGTCCACACATGCTACAATTAAGGAACACTAATCTAGACCTTGCCTCAGACAAGACAAGGCCAAAGTCAGAGGAAAAAGGATGTGCTTATGTATTTTGGTGTCTGACTCCCACCTTTGATTAAGTCCATTTACCATGGAGTACTCAGCAAATTATCCTAATATAGGTCATGTATAGGAAAAAAAAACCCTATTAAAATAGGTCAGAATATAGCAATTGTTATAGATATTACAACTGTGAATGATTTGAAAATAATACAGAAAATTGACCTTGGCCCTTGTCAGTGTGGAGCTTCCAGACTTCTTCAAAGCAGCCATGGTTTTTGAATCTGCTTTGAAAGGATGCTTCAGGCATATCTCTGCTCTTTTCAAAAATCCTCTTTTGAATCATTTTCAAAGTATATGTGTATCCATACCAGGTGTCTTTTTTTTCCCTCACTGAATATTGTGAAAGAAATTCCACACAGGTTATGGAAAATATGCGAGTAGGATCTCGCATCCTGCTACATGAATCTGATGTCTGAAATAGCCCTAAAAATTCTCAATTCTTAGGAAATATTTGTTATGGTACCAGTATGGGAGTCTGTTAGCCTTTTGCATTGACAAGATACAAATGGAAGTCTTCTTTCATCATACAAACAAAAAACAAAAAAACAAGCAAATCTGAAGTGTTACTTTGCACTGCAAATGCATTCATTTGCCAGCAAATTATAGTTGTTTTCTTTATTACATAAAAGTGGAGATGAAAGGGGTTGTTTCAGCCATCAAATACAACATGTTGCTCACCAAAGGAATCTGAATCAAAGAATGATTGACGGATGGCTTTTCATTCACTGTTTGAAAGAGGAGCTGTCTCTCTAGATCAGTGTTCCCCAGCCTTGACAACTTGAAGATGTTTGGACTTCAACTCCCAGAATTCCCCAGCCAGTTGGCTGGGGAATTCTGGGAGTTGAAGTCCGGACATCTTCAAGTTGCCAAGGTTGGGGATCACTGCTCTAGATAATTGAATCTAGAGAATGGCAGTTACAATCTAGAGAATGGCAATTACAACTGTTAAACCTTTCAATAGGTGTGCTTTTTTCAGAGGAGCTGCAATTCACTTAACTGCAAGCCATCATCTCTGAAGCTGTCATTTGAAACGATGGGCTTGGATACAATGTCGTTCAGTCTTACTTACAAACCACCCAAGTTCCAATGCACCTTACTACACAGATATGATGGATGGCGGGGCAGGGGCGGGTTGTTGTGGACGCGAGCTTTGAATCCCTCGACCCCTGACCGCCCGTCTGAAGAAATCCCTGCCGTTTTCTTGGCAACCGTTTTGAACGCAGTTTACTACTGCCTCCTTAAGGTTGAAAGAGGGTCACTAAGTTGGCACTGTGCCTAAATCAGACTCCCAGATAGTAGCCTAGCGCCTTAACCACTACACTAAAGTTGCTCTCTGTGATAAGAGTACAGCGATAATTTACGCGATGGTGGTTGATGAGAATTACTGTACAGAGTAATGAACAACCGTTCCGTACAGTAGTTTGGACTCCTAAAGTTTCGCCGGCCGCACATCGCCCGCAAGGTTGTTCACATCGCTTTCTCCACAAGAGGGCGCCTACAGTCCGTCTCTCTCTCTCTTGCCCTTCCTTGTGCCGTAGCCCTTTCGCAGCCACGCCCTGGTCGCGCTGCGTTGCACGTGGGCGGCGAACGAAGGAGTTGGCTCTGTTGTTGACTCTGGCCGACGACGCTGTTGGGGGCTGCTTCTCCTTGGCAGCGCCGATGGCCGAAGCGGCTGTTTATGGGGGTCTCTGTAGGGCGGAGTTAACGCTGGAGTTTTTGCATGCAAACTCGTGAGTGAGACAAGAGGCAGCCACTTTTTGGGGCGTCGGTACCTTCATTGGGCTCTGCCTTCAATTGGCAGTAAAGCGGGGGAAAGTCCGTTTTCTTGAATAATACTGATAACTGTTTGCAGGACGGCTCCCTTTTCTATAAAGAATCTTTCATTCTTAAACCCGAGGAAGCGCGGGTCAAACCGTTGTCCAAGAGTTTTTCAAACTGGGCAATCCAGCGAGTTGGAAGTCCACACATCTTTAAAATGTCCCAAGTATGGAGAATACTTAACTAGACAAACAGAGGGCAAGGAGTTGTTTCTGTGCCGTTCCGCCTAAGGGGTTTGCTTGGGAATGAGTCCTCCTCGTTTGGATGGAATAAAAGTTCATGAATTTGTGTTATCCTATAGATGGGTACCTTTGCCAGCACTCAAACTTTTGTGGATTACATCTTTTAGGGCCCACGATATTTCATGATAATAAATGCTTTAAGAAGTTGCGTCTTAATACCGAACAGAGTTGCATGTTTTATACATTAAGATTATTGAGTAGTACTACTCAGGTCAACGGTAAGTCCTCTTGCGTTTAGTGGTAACAATTCTCAGGTATGTATGACCAGGTTTTTAATTTTAGGAATGACATCCTAGGGAACCTAGTCAATCTGTATTGCAATCATTAATCAGATTGGTTAGAAACAAATCTAACAGTAAGCCTGAAAATGAAAGAAGTAAGATCAATCACAAGGACTAAGAATAAACCAGAAACATTAACTAAAAGAAATGTTGAAGATCTATAAGGTTCAGTTAAAAAGATGTGCTTTTCCCCTATCCTAAACTTAGTGTTTGAACTAAGCATGTGGTCCCTCTTCTTGTCTGCTAGTTAGGGGGGGATCTTACGATTTATGATGATCATATTTTGTGATTATGATCATGATTTATCACTTGTTGCTTTTAGGTACACTGAGAGCTTATGCACAGGAGACAAATTCCTTGTGCATCCAATCACGCTTGGCCAATAAAGGTTTCTATTTTGCCATGGCGTATAGAAAATTCATTGCTATTGCTTTCCCACGTATGCACCAATATCTCTCAAAGCAGTATTTATCTCCCCTCACCATCCCCTTTGACTTTTTCATATTTCAAAAACTGTGGGGTTCTAACACACTCCAAATCCTTTTTTGTATTGCCGTTTTCTGCATGTGTAATTCATCCCTGTGTTTTGTTTCTTCTTTTGTGTTAAAATTACCTTAATGCTTCTTTCTAGCACAACACACGACTTCGTTTTTGGAGCAATAGCTGAATTGATTGACAATTCACGGTAAATATGTTGCTTTTAAAGTCCCTGTTTTATAATAAGCTAAACCTTTCATTCTGGTACCTGAGTGCCTTTCCCAGTGGCCTGTTTTTTGCTATTTTGTTTTTTCCCCCAATTTAGACAATAATATGGTGCTTAGACCAGCTTCATTAAGATTTTGCATCAACAGAACAGTGATTCAGTGAAAAATTGAATAAAACCAATATCTTCTATAGCCTTCTCCAAGACTTTACATTTAGATGGGTTAGGTTTTTTTTTTAATATCCAACATTATTTTGGCTGGTTGGGAGTTCTAGCAATTGACATTCCACCATGCCTGTAGTGGGGAATCTTGCTCTACTGCAATAGTAGCTACTTACCATACACCTGAAGGCTGGACCTTCTCACTGACTCAGGAGGTCAGGGACTGGATCCTTCCAACCCTGGTAATGGAGCTTCTGGCCAAGGTGGTATGGACTGACAAAAAAACCCTAATTGGTTGTTTCTTTTACTTCATTTAATTAAATGCTGTTATTTAAGAAATCAGCTTTAGTCTTGTATATCTCTCGTATATAGTGAGCCTTCTTAAGGCTTATTTACTACGCTTCTAACTGCAGTTTCTGGCTGATGTACAAACTAGTTTAAAACTATTATTGAACATGAAGCATAAAAATTAACCCAGAAAGGGCACAGTATGCAAGATAAAATAATCAGCCATGAAGATGATAGTAAACAAAACATCATTCTTATTTTTCAATGCCCTTATAAATTGTAGGAATGGGAGTTTATGTCAAATCAACTGCAAATTCACTTCCCCAGTGCTTTGTTTTTGGTGGTTTTTTTTCACCATAGAACTGCTCACATTATGTGCCATGTGCACTGACATTTCTTTAAAAACTGCCTTTGAGTTTGGGCAAGCAATCCAGTACCCCTTTCAGCGTATCTCAACATAGTCAAAATCTTATGATACAGTTGGGCAGGGTAAATAGATGCAAGAGGAAGATAGTTCTCTTTTTGGTTTGCTTGTTCACAGCCTTAGCATAGTTTTTTTAAAACAATCATTTAATTTCTCCAGATTGGGAAAGAGGAATCTTTTAGCCTCTTTTTCTGGGGTTTGAACTAGAATTCCAGATGCAGAGAGGAGAATTCAGCCTACAGCGTAGTCCCAATACTGCAAATTCTTTTGGCTTTCTGTATGTTTAATCCACTGGTTTGGTGGCCTTATAATTTACACTTTATTGTAGCTTTTCAATTAAATTTTATTGTGTTTTTATTTTACAATTTAGTGGCAACTCATATTAATGTGAGTTGATACAATTTAAACTATAGTGTTCTGCATTTCCAGGACATAAATTCTAAGTAAAAAGGTAATACTTATTATTACTCTGTGTTTTTTTTTAATACTTTGAATATCTAAACAATATTTTCAGAGATGCTGGTGCCACAAGACTTGATATTTATACTGGTGAGTTTATACTTATTATTACTCTGTTTTTTTTTTTAATACTTTGAATATCTAAACAATATTTTCAGAGATGCTGGTGCCACAAGACTTGATATTTATACTGGTGAGTTTCTATATATATATACTCTAGATATTAAATATGTACTTTTCAGTGACTTCTTTCCTTGATTGCATTGTTTTATTGAATACTGCATTAAAGTTACATTAGCTCCCTTGTGATTTGGAAGATTTCTTTCTTCCTATTTAACAAGGCGAAGATCTATCCTATACCTGGATAGAAGTTATAATGATGTTCCTGTCTTTAACCTAAAGATCTAGTAGCATATATGTTTTTATATACATATACATACATGTACACATACACATGCAGGCACACATATACAATGCATTCACTGAGTATAGATGAATGAGAAAAAATGAATTTCAATTGTAGAATCAGGCTGCAGCAGAACAAAATTGGCAAAAGTGAAGGGGGTCTGAATACTTTATGAATGCACTGTATACACCTGCGATGGTGAACTTATGGCACGCCTGCCAGAGGTGGCATGCAGAGCCTTCTCTGTCGGCACGCATGCCGTCATCAGCTGCTCTTCTGGTTTTTGGTGCACACATGCATGCCAGCCAGCTAGTCTTCATGGGCATCAAAGTGCCAGAAAACAACCTGGAAAATGCCCCCAAAACAGGCTGTTTGGGGGCCAGTTTTGGGTCTTTTTGAAAGCCATTTTCAGGCTGGTTTTAGGCTGGTGTTCAGGTTGTTTTCCGGTGCTCTGGCGCCTACAAAGAGCAGCTGGCCTGAAACTGGTCTGAAATACATCCAAAAACCGGAGGATTTTTTGGGCTGTTTTCTGGGGCATTTTCGGGCAAGCTGGTCTTCGTGGGCACTGGAGTGCTGGCTGGGAAATGACCTGAAAACTACCTGAAAAACTGCCTGGAAACGCCCCCCCAAAATGGCCTGAAAACAGCCCCCAAAATGGTCAAAAAACAGGCATGCGTGCGCCAGCCAGCTGGTCTTCAGTTTTCCGGCACGTACGCATTCATGCACGTTCCAGTTTGGGCACTGAGTGCCGAAAAGTTTCGCCATCACTGTTATTCACACATACACCCAGAGAGAGAGCTCGGCTTATAAATATATAATCGTTTATTAAACGGTAATACATACAACTGTAAACATGATAAAACTAATCTGGCACTTGTTGGTTTTTTTTATCAACTGGAAGAAAGAGAAGGTAAAGATCTTACATATATGGGGATGAGGGAAAGAAAAAATCACACTGAATTTGATGGCATATGTTTTATTTATTAATAAGCATGTTTTGGCTAAATATGAGAGAGGAATGTGCAGCCTTTTATTCTCTGAGGACTTCAGTTGTCTTTTGAGTATTGTGTTAATTCCATAAAATGGGCATTACCAGAAACAGCTCCATTTCATTTAACTTGGGCTTCATTATAATTAAACTAACTAAACGTATTTGTTAGACTTATTCCTCGTGTGTTTTTCTCCCTCTGCCAATTTATAATTTTATATCAACTTTTAGATGGTTGCCGGGGTAGTGGTGGTGAAGAGTGGTATAGCCTAGGCTTTGTAGGGATGCATAGAGTTTGCTGCATCTTAGTTGAGATTAAGTAGATGTGCAATACCGCCAGAACAAAGCTTGATTTATTTAAATTTAAGCCATTGCTGAAGAAATGGAAATAACTTTATTGCAACCTTCATAAGCATAAAGTTATAAAAAATAGGGAAGAGATCAATAAGTTCCTTGGATTTCCTTTCCCTCTGATTCCCCACTCCGATGTTGTTGTTGTTGTTTTTTTCATATAAGTTCTGCTACTTCCGAAAGGGGCAGAGAAGTATGCAGGTAACATGACCTGCCTTTTCTGTGTGCCTGGTTGGCTTTCTCTAAAACACGATTTTTCAACCTTGGGAACTGTAAGACGTATGGATTTCAACTTGCAGAATTCCTCACTCAACATCTGGCTGGGGAATTGTTGGGATTGAAGTTTACATGCCTTAAAGTTGCCAAAGTTGAAAAATACCACTACAGATACTACTGCGGAGGGAACTAAGAACAAAACTTCTCTTTTCCATGTGTTCTCTTTCAGTGAATAATGATCAACTGAGGGGAGGATTTATCCTGTGCTTTCTAGATGATGGATGTGGCATGTCCCCTTGTAAGTACTATTTCCTTGAACATGAGTGTGATGTCATGGTTTCAGAGTCATATTTGGTTTGTGGACCCATGGGAAATGGGAAAGAAAGATCCATGTTCTACTATCAATTCAGCCATAATTCTGATTGGACATGTCGACCTAGACATGGTTTTTAACCATAGCCGCCTTCCTCAATAATGTTGTGACTAAAAAGACAGGCACATTACCTTAAGTTGTGGAATGAAAGGTAGGATTTGCATATGAAAAGTAGTTCTTTTCAGCCTACAAGTTTGACTAAAGACTCACAAACAGACTTGAACAAGAGAAAACTCCCTCTGCAACTCCAAATGGTATTCCCATGGCTCATTTCTGGATTTCGCTATGAAACAACTTAAAAGAAAAATATTGTTATATTTTTTATGTTCTAAATGAGCGGAACCTTATTTAGACACTACAATCTTAGCACAAGTGTAAAAATAATCCTTTTTTTAAAAAAAATAGAGCTGTGGATGGTCACAACTGCAGCTACATGATCCCATGATTCTTGGAGATCATCATCTGAAGGGAAGAAAATCTCACTGAAATAGAAGAGACAAGGAGCAAATAATGAAAGCAGCATTGATTTGTAGCAATGTTGCTTTCAATCTAATGAAAAGTTCCAATCCTGCAGGTGCCTTTGCTCTGACAATAAAAATCATAAGTTTAATTATAAGCAATATTATACAGGCACATTACACATCATCAGTAAATGTCTTAAAACGCAACCTGCTCAGTTCCAGAGAGGGGTTACAGGTAGTCCTCAACTTACGACCACAATTGAGCCCAAAATGTATGGTGTTAAGTGAGAGATTTGTTAAGTGACTTTTGCCCTCTTTTACGATTTTTTTTTTGCCACATTTCTTAAGTCAGGGGTGTCCAAACTTGAGAACTTTAAGACTTGTGGATTTCAACTCCCAGAATTCCCCAGCCAGCCATGCTGGCTGGGGAATTCTGGGAATTGAAGTCCACAAGTCTTAAAGTTCTCAAGTTTGGACACCCCTGTCTTAAGTGATTCACTGCAATCGTTAAATTAGTAACAGGGTTATTAAGTAAATTTGGTTTCCTCATTGACTTCGCTGGTCAGAAGGTTGCAGAAGGGGACCACGGGACACTGCAACCGTCATAAATGTGAGTCAGTTGTCAAGCATACAAATGTAAATCACATGACCCATGAGGATGCCAAAATGGTCATAAGTGTGAAAAATGGTCATAAGTCACGTATTTAGTGCTGTTGTAACTTTGAATGGCCATTAAACAAACTATTCTAAGTTGGTGACTACCTGTATTAATAGGAACTTTCTTCTGCTATTCATGGAATTTCAAATTTGAAAAAAAAAATATGGCGGGGTCAGGAAAGTGTTCAAAGGGAGCCTTCAAATTTCTAAACATGTTAAAGATAAAGCTCATTCTTTATTTTTATTTTTGTCACAGATATTTTTCTAGTCCCCAGTTCCAGTCTGATAGCTCTTTCTACCTTTATAATACCTTTTGCAAGGCATGGCGCACAAAATACTTAATAACCAATCGTACAGAATTCCATTTTTTAGTTTCGTCTGGCTCTTGTCATATTCTATGCAAGGTAAAACAGAATGTCTAATGCCGTGATGGCAAACCTAGGGCACGCATGCCACAGGTGGCACACAAAGCCATATCTGAGGGCACGCAAGGCATTGCCCTATGTCAGCTCCAGCGCGCATGCGCATGCTGGCCATCTGATTTTCAGCATTTCCTCCTCCCCGGGCTTCAGGAAAGCCTCTAGAGCCTGTGGATGGCGAACAATGGGCCCAACAGAAGTCCGAAGGCTTCAGTGAAGCCTGCACGCAAGCGCAGGGAGGAGAATGGGGTGTTGTGCGCGCATGCACGGGGGGCATTGCATTATGGGCATGGGTATGCATGTGCATGCTATTGTGCACGGGCACCCTTTTGGCACCCAGCAGAAAAACGTTCACCATCACTGGTCTAGTGCATCTTAACTTATATTGATGCTATATTGAACCCTGTTCCAGCAAAAGAGAGAGAGAGAAAGACTTTACTAGGTAGTGGTTGTAGGAGGGTGAACCAAACACTGGCCGGTGACTGCATAGATTAAACTGTGTGAAATTTATTTTTGGACCATTCTTCAGTCATCCTCACTCATTTAAAAATGAAGTGTATTTCAACTGCAGCTATCCTTTCCGTATGACAGAATTTCTTTATAATATCACTTGGATGGTAACTTATCCCAAGGGATGAAATATTCACTCTGTCGTATTCCATAGCCTAGAGCAGTGGTCGGCAAACCGCGGCTCGCGAGCCACATGCGGCTCTTTACACATTTTAATGCGGCTCTTCTGTGTGCCGGGCACCCGCTCCCCTCCCTCCTCTCGGGCACTTCAAAACAAGCGCCCCTTTCCCTTTTTTCTTTTCGACCCACAATGATTAGGGAGGATCCTGAAGTCGGGCGGGGACGAGAAGCGAGGAGGCAGAAAAAGAAACGGAGGCTAAGGAGCTTCCCTCCCCCCCCCCGCCCCCTCCCAGCAAAAATCTAACCGGGGAGCCGGGCGGGCAGTAGCAAATTAGCCGATCACGCCACGTGATCGGCTAATTTGCTACTGCCCACGCGGCGTGATCGGCTAATTTGCTACTGCCCGCCCGGCTCCCCAGTTAGATTTTTGCTGGGAGGGGGCGGGGGGAAGCTCCTTGGCCTCCGTCTCTTTTTCTCCCTCCTCGCTTCTTGGGGCTCCACCAATGGGGGAGCAAGGCCCGCCCAGCGCCAGGCTTTGGGCTAACACAGAGGTCTGCAAAGTTGGCTGTTTTAAGACTGGTGGACTTCAATTCTCAGAATTCTGGGAGTTGAAGTCCACCAGTCTTAAGAGCCAATTTTGCAGATCCCTGGGCTAATATGATTGATGCTCTTGGTGGACTTCAATTCTCAGAATTCTGGGAGTTGAAGTCCACAAGTCTTAAAGCTGTCAGGTTTGAAGACCCCTGGGTTTTTTTTTCTAAAGGGTTAGGGGTGCAAGGGTCTTGCAACTTGACAGCTTTAAGACTTGCATGCTTCAATGCCAGAGTTCCTGAGCCAACATGACTGGAGGAGGAATTCTGGGAGTTGAAGTCCACAAGTCTTAAAGCTGTCAGGTTTGAAGACCCCTTGGGGTTTTTTTCCTAAAGGGTTAGGGATGCAAGGATCTTGTAACTTGACAGCTTTAGACTTGCGTGCTTCAAATGCCAGAGTTTATTGAAACTAAAAACAGTGTACCATCCTATGTATTTTCGGTTTTAAAAATGTGGCTCTCAAAATAAATTTCAATCGTGGTTTTGGCGAGATTTGGCTCAGTTGAAAAAAAAGGTTGCCCACCACTGGCCTGGAGTACCAGCAGAGTGAAAAGAGACAGCAAAAGGTATCCTGAGTTCCACTTTCTCATAAGAAACGTTTGAGCCAAATCACAAGGAAGACAAGGAAACTAACTACACAGCCAGATTAGATATATATTCAGATAGGCTATAAGTATCAGAATATTGCAAGTTTAATTGTGCTTTACTTTCTCACCCTCTTATTCAACCAGGGGGGGGGGGGGGAGGCAGGGAACTAGCCTGCATGACGTCCTAATGTTATCTCCTTTCCCAGTACTTAAGGCGTTCTGCTCATTTTGTTCTCTAATGGCTTTGAAATCTCTAGGACAGGGATGAGGAACTATGGCCGTTTTATGACCTGTGGACGTCCACTCCCAGAATTCCTGAGCTTGGCTAACTCAGGAATCCTGGGAGTTGAAGTCCACAAGTCATAAATGGGCCATAGTTCGCCAGCTCGGCTGTAGGGCAATCTACACCAAGGCTTTGAAACTGTCATATGCAAGCAACCAGGTCCACATGTGTAGGGTTCAGGTTAACTAACTTATTGTATTCTACCTAGAGGATGTAGGAATAATACAGGTATAATACAGGAATCTCTCTGGACTGCTTGGGAACTTCCTGGGAAGTTCTAGAGTTCTTGGGAACAGATAAGGTACCATGGAATTAGGGACAGGGAGAAGTCCCTAATCCTAGTCTCTTGCGACTGCTCACTGACTCAAGGTTAATTTCCTGTTTGAGTCCTCTTCATTGTCTCGTTGGCAGCTTCCCATCAAAACCTGAAAATGGTCTTTGCAACCCTTCAGCAGATTTGATCATGTCAGACAACCATACCCTGTTATCATCTGCCAACAACATTACACAGAGTTACTGGTAGTTGATCTTATTGTAGTTGATCACATATTCAGCCAGATTTGGCATTTTTATCCACTTGTCGAGTTCTTCCCAAGTACTTAGATAGGGAGATGTTACTTGATGGTGTTAAAGGTATGTTACACAGGATGTAAGCCATTCAAAGTAAAGCTGCCTTTTGCAATTGACCAGTGGTGATTTTGATAATGCTAATAGTGTTCAGGGAGGTGCTCCAGTGTTTTGGGATTTATTGTTATTATAATAGCATTTTTTGCATAATACAAAGTTATTTTCCATATTGTTTCCCATGGCAAAAATATAGTACTTCAACAGTTTGCCATGGCTTAGATTTTTTCCCCCCATTCTTCACTATAAAGTCTACTGCTTTGGGATTTCTTGAAAATCTTGAATTCTGGTAAGATGTGGTCCTTCTAAGCTTTTTCAAATTCAGATATACAGATAAATAGAGACAAATCTCTACACATTCCAAAAATTTTTTTTATTATAATATCGTCAGCAGGAGTTATAACCCTAGGTCCGTGATGGCGAACCTATGGCATGTGTGCCACAGGTGGCATGCGGAGCCATATCTGAGGGCACCTAAGGGGTTGCCCTATGTCAGCTCCAGCGTGTGTGCTGGCCAGCTGATTTTTGGCCTTCCAGGGAGCGGAGGAGGCCGTTTTCATCCTCCCCGGACTTCAGGAAAGCCTTCGGAGTCTCTAGATGGCAAAAAACGGACCCAATGGGCCTACTGGAAGTTTGGAAATGAACTTCTGGTTTGCCCGTTGGACCGTTTTTCGCCCTCCCCAGGCTTCAAGAAAGACTCCTAGAGCCTGGGGAGGGCGAAAAATGACCCAACAGGCCTACCGGAAGTCCAGAAGCTTTCGTGAGGCCTGTGTGCATGCATTGAGGGTTGTACGCACATGCGTGGGAGGCATTGCATTATGGGTGTGGGCACGCATGCACACGCTATCGCGCACTCGCACCCTTTTGGCACCCAAGCAGAAAAACGTTTACCATCCCTGTCCTAGGTTAACCCTAAAAATTAAAAGAAAAGAAGATTTAGACTATTTCATAACATGGGAACTATTCTATAAATGGTTCAATGACAAATATTGAGACTAGAGGAGTGGAATTAGGTGAAATTTGGTTTATAGGAGGGAAAAAAACAGGAGTAAATATGTTTGACAGTTATATAATCTATAATGGAAGATAAGATATGTTATAATATGATTGATGTTATCACATATTTGTTTATATATTACTGCATATTTGTATATGTGATCATAACGACAATGATGATGTTTGTATGCTTGCATGTTTACATCCTGGACACCTAGAGAGCACACTGCTCAAAATAGAAAGCTAATGAATGATATAAACAATAAAAAATATTTTTTTTAAAAAGAAATGGAGACAAATCTGCTATGTGAAGGCATACCGAATATAAGACATCTAACTTTGTAAACCAATAGTTTTTGACACATTTCTTGGACTAGAAAGAGTTGCTAAGACCATAGTGGTGAAGGACCAAGATATTAAGTTCAGATTGTCATATATTGGGTTTGAATGTCACATATTATAGCCACTAGGTAAGTAATTTGAGATAAGACATAATCTTTTAAATATGGACCTATAACATACATACATACATACATACATACATACATACATACATACATACATACATATATATATATAAATCTCTACTTTAGACAGTTACAACGATTAATGAAGTATATCATACAATCTAACCAAATTTTATATGTTAGAGTATGATTTTTTTTAAAAAAATATGTACTGTTAACACAACAGGAAATTTGAACAGCATTTGAAACTATGTCATAAACCTATTTTAGGTGAAGCTACAGATATTGTATATTTTGGAAGATCTTCTAAGAGAAAAGACCCTAAAATGATTGGACGTTATGGCAATGGACTGAAATCGTAAGACTGACTTCTTTCAACATTTTATTATATCATTTTTATTCTGGTTGTCTTGGAGTACAGGAAGAAATATATAAAATGCCAAAGTTTTGCAGGTTAAATGCTAGAAAATGAAACGTTTGCACCAAATCTAACAGTAACTATCACTGATAATATCTTTATATGCAAACTCGTGAAGCAATATATAAGCAATGCTGTTATATTTGGAAAAATGTGTTATTTAAAATAGGTAACAAATGTATTTATGGACATAAAAGAATGTTGCAATCAGTGTGAAAGCAAAATAGATTTTATGTTATATTGCTGCAAAATACAATGATAACCTTAACATCAACAAAGCAAAACATAATTTTCATTGTTCCATAAATACTTACCTGGGCGGGGGAGGGGGGGAGCTTTAATAGATATACTTGTTTGGTTTTTTAAAAAATCAAAATCCAAGGCCAGTTTATCGTAAGTACTGAGATAGAAACTTGCCATGTGTGTGGATAGGATGGGCGTACATTTTTGTAATAAGTGGCTACAATTTTAAATCACCATAAAACAACCTTCACCCTTATTCAGATTCTGCCGTATGTGAGTAGATAAGTGATGAGAAGGAGACTGAATGGCTAATTAAGCAGTTGTTAGAGAATGGGGAAATGCATAGAAAAGAATAGGATACAATTCAAAGCTACAATTTGAAAAGGATAATCCTGACATTCCACCCTGGATTCTGACAGTAACAGAGAAAATAAAACATTCAGAAAGGGGTATGTGAGAAAAAGGAGACAGTAAAGAAAACTAACTAAATATATTATTAAATTCTGGCTCTAGCATTTATATCTTACATGAATCCGTCTGGTATTATCCGTTTTTTAAATCAATAAAGTAAGGAAAAAAAGAAAACTATTCAGATTCATTGTTCCGATTCAATAATTCATATTTTAAAAATGATTTCTCCCCCCCTATATTTTTACTACAGAGGATCAATGCGTATAGGGAATGACTTGATATTATTTACCAAAAAAGAGAATACAATGACGTGTCTTCTTTTCTCTCAGACGTTCTGTGAAACAGAAGGTCTCAGTGAGGTATGCTTCTTCATAACTACATTTGAAGTATTTATTTCCCATTTTTATGTCCTGGTAAGAACATCAAGTTCGTTCAGATATTGTTATGTAATTAAAACATGACCGTGGATAAATAGCACTAACACTGAAGTGCAAAGAAACCTAAAGAAATATTATATATTGCATTTATATTTTTGTCATTCCTTCCTACTTACATAAAAATGCAGTGTCTATTCATGTTGCTTTTGTGTTACTTTTCCAGGTCATTTTTATGTAAATGAAAAACATTTTAAAATCCCAATGAATCCTCCACCACAAAATATATGAATTAACTTGTATCCAAAAAAGAGTCTCTGTAACATGCAACCACTTTGTATGTTTCATTCATGGGCTTTGATCGTTATAAATCAGCTGATTCTTTTTTCCCCAATCCCACATAATACTTAAAATAAGCTTATAAAAATATTTATTGCATATGGGAAAATTTGGAATGTGGGTAGCACTCTCATGAATATTTACAAAAATGACAGCCTGATCAGGGAATTTCCCATTCATAAATTGGATGTAATTGTGGGGGAAGATTGACTTAAAACTTGCAATTACCAGTAGATAAAATGGATTAAGCCATGTCCACTGGCCCACTTGGGATAGAATCTAGGCATCACTCATGCTTAATTTTTATGTTATAAGAATACTTATGGGTTTATATATGTCTTACGTCAGTGATGGCTAATCTTTTTTTTGTCACGTGCCAAATGCACGTTCATGAAAGCGCACACACATGCCTGCACCCATAATGCAATGTGTGTGTGACTCCCCCTTGCACCCCACCTCCCCATGCATGCATGTGTGACCTCCACACATGTGCCCTGCTCCCCGCTGATGTCTGCGTGACCCCCATGCACATGCGTACAATCCCCCTGTGCCCCATTTTGAGCCTGGAAGGCTTCCTGCACCACCCTGGAAGCCAATTCAGGGTGCGGGGGGGAATGCGTGCCCGCAACCATGCCTCGTTTTGGGCCCGGAAGGCCTCCTGCACCAACTGGAAACCAAAACGTGGTGCAGGGGTGCCGCGCAAAGTCCCAAAATGCAATGTGAGTGCCCCCCATGCATGTGCCCTGCCCCTTGTGCATGCGCATCCCTGCATGTGCCTCACTCCCCCCACGCATGCACAGCAGAGATCTGAAGACCAGCTGGCTGGCAGGAGGTGCGCGCACATGCGCAGTGGATCTGGGCTGGGGCGACAGCTGGCATGCCCGCAGAGAGGATTCTGCATGCCATCACAGTCTTAGGTGTTCAAAGATAAAGATGATACTGATATTTAACCCTCAACATCCAGTTGTATTTGTAAACATTATTGTGTGTATTTTCACCCATCACAGAAAGAGCAGCAAATCTGGCAATAAGATTTTCAAGACACATTTATGCCCCAAATTTGCTGTGTTGGTAACCCCAGTCTTAGCCGCAAAAATAGATATATCAGAATAATTTAAATATATCAGAATTCAAGGATTAGCCTCAGCAGAGATCGTTTTATAAAACGTGCTATTTGCATACACCATTAGCCTCATATTGAAAATTGATTATAATATAACTCCAAGCAGCACTGAACAGAAGTACAAATGCTGCTCTAAAAATCTGTATTCTATTCTTGTCATTTCCTATAATTGAGAAATACTTTTGAATGAATAGGTAGACATAGTAAAATACGCTTCTAGATTCTGTTTCATTTTATTTGAGATACCCTTCTGCCCTGGCAAGTTTAAAGTAACAGACTTTATCACATGGAATCAGCAATTGAATCTTAATTAAGGCAATAGTTTGCTCCAGAATTAGACAAAAGAGTCATTTTTCTGCCTTCAACATTTTAATTAAAATCTACCATTAAAAATCTGGTTTTGCAAATTACTTGAAATGGGTAAGATTTTAGGAAAGGAACCTAACAGTTTCAGTTTTTTCTATCTTTAACCCTGCCTTGTACTCTCACCTCAATATGTGCAACTTTTTAAAAAACATACTTCTGCACCGGGGAAGACAATGTCATTATCCTGGAATATCTATGTCCCATATCCTCCTATCCAGAAGGAGCAGTTCCTTAATATAAGGAAACTTGTATGAAAGTTTTAGAACAAATTGCTGTAATGATTATAAATGACGGCTACTGTCATAACTCTTGCCCCTTCATTTCTCATTAAACAGATGACAATGGAAGAGTGGATAATGACTAAATATGTGCTTCTCTGAGGATGGTGTGTCTGTTATTTCTGCCTGGCCACTCTGCTGTGACAGTGATTGATGGGATGTTTTGAACATGCATCTGATTCTAGGGCAGAAAATCATGTTCCCATTTAGAAATAATGTTTTGCCCGAGGATCTAATTTTAACCCATTGAAGAAATGTGGGAAAGAGAAGGCTGAGCACACAAATATAGGTCAGGTTCTTAGTATTGAAAGTAACCATCTATGGCCCAGGTTGCAAACAGTTCCCAAAGCATATTTTTCATGCCTGTCTTGCTACTACTGTGTTCGAATAGTATAATTATTACACGTGGAACACATGGCTGATAAACATTTTGAGGCATTACAGACAAAAACTGTACAGTAAACCCAAAAGATTTGAAACAAACTCTCAAGAGAAAAAAAGGGGAAATATCTATAGTACCCACATGTGTGATTGCTTATTTGAAGTGAAGCTCTCTTTATTTCCAGATGTTAATGGTATCAGTTAATAATCATAACTGGGCCTGAACTTTTGATTACAGATCATTGCAGTTGCCCCCCGTTTGGTCATTTCGATTTGGGTCACCGCATGACCTGACGTAATTTTTACAGCTGTTTTGAGGATGGCTGTAAGCCAAGTCACCATGGCTGTTAAGTGAACTGTGTGATCATTAAGCAAACCATGTGGTCGTTAAGCAAATTCAACATATCCAGTGGGTACTTTTTTTCCATTTTCTGCCAGAAAACATCCCAAAAGTCACAAGTAGGGATTACTTGACTGTGGGACAATTCAGTTGGTTATAAATATAATCCAGATGCCAAATAACCAGAATGCAATCTCATGCCTGGGGAAGAGGGGGTGGGTATGTGGCAGTCTAACTTTGAGAACAGGTGATGAGTAACTTCTTTTGAGTCCTTCGTAACTTTGAAGGAATACCTGTAGTAACATTTTAACATGTTTAAATCTTAACTCTTTTCTATAGAAAAATAGACAAACCACACATTCATTAAAAAAAATTATTGACTCCAGTAGACCTAAAAGGGAATCTTAAAAGTCATTTCCTTCTAAGAGTTCAAGAAATATTTTTCATTAACTGATTTGTTAGAACTCGAACCTCCTGTTTCTATTCCTAAATTTTTGTTAACTTTAAAATGGTTAATGTTTACTTCCTTATTTATTTCTCTGTTTGTTTGACTGGTGTGCCATCCATCTCATCTACAGGTGACTAATATACTGAATAGTTTTAGCCTCTAAATATAGTCATATAAATTTGCTAAGCTGTTTAATTGGATAATTAAAAGTTAATTAAAAATGGAGTTCCAAGGATACTCACACAGCACTTCTTCTCTGAGAAAATAATGTTTTAATTGAACGAAAACTCTTTAAGGCATTTACGACAAGTTAAAGACTTTTTTTGAAGTCAGAGAAATCATAAATGTGTCGTTAACCAATAATAAGATCCCCAGATTTTCTGGGAAAATACTTATACTTCCTATTAGGGAACAGTTATATGCCCAATAGCCACAGAATTTTAATTGCTAAATAGAACCAAATATGAGAGGTTTTTAGTGCTCTCTGAACTTGGTTGTTTTCTTGTAGATGTTTCATTACCTAAGCTAGGTAACATCATTAGTGCTAAAACTGAGAGCTGGGGTTTTCTCTCAGTTTATATTCTAGTGGCTTGCCTTATTGATGTTTGTGGAAGTGGTCTTGGAGGTTCTTTGGTTTGGCTGTTTACTGTTAGCTTGTTTGGCTTACACACCACATAATAGTAGCAGTAGAAACAGACAACCACATTAAGAGAACTCTCAATGACCTCACCAAGAAATTACCAAATTACCAAGCAGGAACAGTGGCAGATGAGAAGCAGTGGACACAAGCTCCCATCCTTCTATGGATGATACAAAATATATAGGCCTAATATACCTTTCCACCTAATTGTATCATTGCTAGGGACCCCTATCTAAAGAATTAACAAAAAGTCTGGGAACCCCACAAGGGGAAGCAGACAGTCCATTAACTTCCCATTATGGTGCCTTCAAATAATCAGAGATGTGACTATAGATGAGGATGAAATTATGGTCTCATTTGATGTTACAGCCCTTTTCACCTCAGTAGATCCAGAATTAGTCAAAGAATCTATGACCACATTATTCCACAGCACACTTGACTGAACCATATATTCAAATATTGAATATAGATTGTAGATCTCATGAACTTCTGCCTAACCACATAACCTCCAATTCGATGGAACACCTAAGGGATCACTGCTCTCAGTTCTTATAGCAGAGATAATTATGCAAAGTCTGGAAGCCATAGTACTTCCCACAAATACAACCAAAATACAGATCAGATATGTAGATGACACCGTCACTATAACAAAAAAAGGATTATTTAGAGAATACCCTAAAAACCATCAACAATGTTCAAAGGAATTCAGTTTACTAGAAAAATAAAACAACTCACTACCTTCTAGACATCCTGATTAGCAGAGACCATGATGACAAACTAGAAACACAAATGTACCAAAAACCACCCACGCCAAACCAAATGTTCCACTATCAAAACAATAACCCAACCTCCCAGAAGAGAAGCTGTGTAAAAACTTTATTTAGATGACCACAACTCACTGCAGCAACCCTGAACAACAGAAAAAGGAAATAGAGCATCTATACAACATCGTTCAACAAAATGTATATCAATACAACTTTATCAAAAAATGCCTGATTACTCAACACAATATAATCCAAGCAACACAAGCCATAAAAAGAATAACGCTGCCATATATCAAGAACAACTCAGAAGCCACCAAAAGATTACTGCAACCATATGGCGTCAGTATATCACACAAGCCAAATAAAGCGCAAAACTTCCTAAATAAAGCAAAAGACCCAACAGCCCCAGAAGAAGAAAAAACAGGAGTCATCTAAAATAAATAGTGTAATGATGGAAACAGCTACTATGTATGACAAACAGGCAGAAGACATGATAAAAATTGTTTAATTTCACTACACAAAGACAGATTTAATCCATAGTTTCAACTGGGAAACTGGCCATCCTAGATCAAGCCAAGTCCAAAAATTCTAGGGAATTTCTAAAAGCCTGTTACTATGACAAATTAACCAGTGTATAGATATATACAATATCAACATACAATGCAAAACAAAATAACCAACAAGCCAAAAAGGGAACAAAGAAAACCATTCCCATCCAGCATCCAGTAGACAATAGATTAACTCCAAAATTAACATCAGACCAACTTTCAAGAAGTAAACAATGTCCCCAAACAAGCTAACAATAAACATCCTAACCAAAGAACCTCCAAGACCATTCCCACCAACACTTACAGGGCCACTAGAATATAAAGTAAACAAACTCCTAGTTAACACTGATGATGTTACATAGTTTGGATAATGAAATGTCTCCAAGAAAGCAACCAAAATCAGCACCAAGGACCCCTCATTTCAACTCTGAACTGCAAATATTTTCTTTTATTAGAATCAACTATTTGCCAAGGTTTCAGTGTTTTCAAGTAGTAACTCTTCATTTTTGCACATAGTTATAGCTATTTTGATTTTCATTCTATCCCTTCTCTGAATCCTAGCAATTAACATGGAAATCCAAATGATGTCGTTGAAAAACTGAAAAATTAAAGCACCCTTGTTGATGTAGTAGTTTTAACTTGGGGAAAACCTGCAAATTCTATCACTATCATTAGCTTGTAAATATATTTCAGATACATAATTGTAATTAATATAGTTACCCTTTATTAATCATGATATAGTATTAAAAAAACTTGCTGTGTTTAGTATTTCAACAGGGTCAATTACAGGTAGTCCTCGACTTATGATCACAATTAAACCCAAAATTTCTGTTGTTAAGTGAGAATTTGTTAAGTGAGTTTTGCTCCTTTTTATGATATTCCTTGCCACAGTTGTTAAGTGAATCAGTGCAGATGATAAGTTAGTAACCTAGTTGTTAAGTGAACCTGGCTTCCCCCTTGACTTTGCTTGTCATAAAGTTGCAAAAGATGATCAAATGACTCCAGCACACTGCAGTGGTCATAAGTATGAAACAATTGTCAAGCATCTGAATTTTGATCACATGATCATGGGGATACTGCAAAGGTTGTAACTGTGAACAAAAGGTCAAAAGTCACTTCGTTCAGGGCTGTTGTAACTTTGAACAGTCACAAAATGAACTGTTGTCTAAGGCAACCTGTACTCTAATATTCTTGTTTATAGGTCATAGTGCCAATTCTTTCATGGTCAAGTGACACAAAGACTCCAGCAATAGATGATCCTGATAAATTTCCTACACAATTGTCCATAATTTGCAAATATTCTCCTTTTAATAATGAAGAGGAATTGGTGAAGCAGTTTAATGCCATTTATGGAAAAACAGGTGAGTTTACCACTTAAATTTAAATATTAAATCCACATATACCAATATTGCTCTGCCTTCTGCAGATCATTGCCTTAAACAGTAGCATGAGTATGTAAACTAGACCAAGGCACGCAGCAGCAGAATTAATATGGGTCAATTGAGATTGTAGCAATTAGCAACAAAACAAAAAAAACCAATAGACTAAAGATAATGGCATTATTGTTTCAACACTGATCTAGGCAATGGCTGCAACAGGTAGATAGATATTTTTCTAGCAATTAGCAAGTGTAATAAAGAATATTAAGCATCTTGAAGTTCAGAACTTCACAGATACCTCTCTGGAACTCTTACCCATAAATTATGCTCTTGAACTTGTAATCCAGCTGAACCTGCACCTCCTTAGAATGGAATATAGACTTCAGAATCAGAGAGAAGGCATTTTGCATATCCTGAGCCCATCAGTATCTTGAGAAATTTTAACCATTAGTCAGCTTGTATGTATCCCCAGGGTGAGCTTCTGTTACTTGTCCCAGCTTCTGCCAACCTAGCAGTTCGAAAGCATGTAAAAATGCAAGTAGAAAAATAGGAACCACCTTTGGGAGTTGAAGTTCACAAGTCTTAAAATTGTCAAGATTGGAGACCTCTGTTCTATTATATATTATATATATTCTTAAAAACTGAGTTGCGCCCAAAGAGAAAGATCTTAATGTAGGGTACTATGTACCCATACATAGATAGTTCGGAAAAAAGATAAAGCTATTGTGTTTATCCATTATAGTGAATCTTCACTGACGTAAAAAAAATTTGGGGGGGGAAACCCGATACAATCTGTTATTTACATATTCACACCTAGGAACTCTGCTTGTGATATACAATCTGAAACTCGCATTGAATGGGGAGCCAGAACTTGATATTCTAACAGATGAGAAGGATATATTGACTGATAGGATCCCAGACAAGTAAGTTATTATGGGAAAAAAAGTATGACTTAATATTGTGCAAGCTAATTTTTTTTACAAGCAAACAAATTTGTTAGGAAATCTGATATCTAGAGATCACATATGTATTACATATCTATTTGTAATCTATGTTTTCCATAGAAGTTTCTGCCCATCATAGTACTATACATTTTTTGAAAATATATTCATTAACCAATTTTTATTATCTTGGAAAAATAAACGAAATTTCAAATTATTGGCCGTGTTGCACCTTGCTGTTTAGCCAAGCATATGAAGAATATTTTTGTTCTTAGTTGACTCCAGTATGTCCTTTCCAAAATCCAAAAAGAAGTTTTATATTCCTCTCTTGGGAAGGAATTGCAGTTTTTCTGACTGCTTTGTATGTTTTCTTTCACATTGGTAATACACTATATTGTCTCTATCCAGCATCATTCTCTAATTGAAATTTATTTGGCCTTAAATGTTTTATACACCAGCTATCCAGAAGAAAAATCACTAAGAGCTTATACAGCTATATTGTACCTCAACCCACGAATGAGGATATTCATTCAAGCTGAGAAAGTCAAAACCAAGCATTTGCTTTTCTGTTTTTACAGGCCGAGGTGAGTGAGCTTTGCTTACAGTTATAAAGGAACACATCAAAGCAATGTGCTTGAAAGCACTAGATCACCACATTACAAAAAAGATGTTGAGACTCTGGAAAAAAATGCAAAGAAGTGAAACTAAGATGATTAAAGTCCTGGAGACAAAAACGTATGAAGAACGATTGTAGGAATTAGATTGGCCAGTCTCGAAAAAAGGACTAGGGGTATCATAGCGGTATTCCAGTATTTGAGGGGCTGCCACAAAGAAGGGGGGAGGGGGTCAATTTATTTTCCAAAGCATCAGAAGGCAAGACAAGAAACAATAGAAGGAAACTAATCAAGGAGAGAAGCATCCTGGAATTAAGAATAAACTTCCTAACAGTGAGGACAAATAACCAATGGAACAGCTTGTAGGTGCTCCATCATTGGAGGTTTTTAAGAAGAGGCTGTATGGCCATCTATCTGAGATGATATAGAGCCCTCCAAGGTCCCTTCTGGTCTATTCTGATTCATTGATTGATTTACTTCTCTAGCCCCAGTGACAAACTGATTTTGATTTGGAATAATTCATAATCTAAGACAAACTAAAATCACTCTTAACAGTAAATCAACTGGGACCTAGAGTCTGGAGCACTTTAAATCAGATAATCACTTTAGCAACAGGGATAGGCTTTGTTTGGTTTACTCTTATTGCTTTGGATTCTGAATGTGGTTTAGAAATGTTTCTGAAAGAATACCGCTGAATAAGGCAAATAATTCAAATTTCATATTTTGTTTTATTTTCTAATGAACCTCTAATATTATAATACTGCCACTTTGTTAGTGACAGTATTATAATATTATAATACTGGAAACATGAACAGATTAACTAATTTTATCTTACTTAAAGCTACATTATCAGAATCTTGAAAATCTCAAAGTACAAATCTCGGGCTCCTTACAAATCTGAGAAGGTAGCGTGTATCCTTTCTGAGTCTCTTTGCCTGCCCATTAAGTAGCTGTAACGCTTAGCTATCTATTCCCTAAGCATCAGTTTTTCACCTCCTCTCTCAAGGTCTTTCTCATTTAACCATTACAAATACAGCGTGGATTTTGAAGTTTAGTAATTAATATCCTGGAACTGGTTATGGTGAGGTGGTTCTGACCTAGGCTTCCCAAGATCATGAAGCAGACTGAAATAAATGAACTTTTGCACGATATTCTAATTTTTCGAAAACTATGTTTTGCATAGTCATTTTAGAGAGAGAAAAAAAAAACCTGAAACCCACTTAACAATATTTGTTAGCTTCAAATCCTGCTCCAGTTATGGACTATGAGGCTGGCTTTTGAAGGCCTCTAGAAATTCCTCAGAAATTTGACTTACTGTAGGAAACTTGTCTTCATTCTCCTCTAAACAATTATGTATAGAGCACATCTGTGGACAGAGTTCTACAGATACCTTCATTTATTTTATATTATCATTTATTTGGAGCTCTGATGGTACAGTGGTTAGAGTACACTATTGCAGGCAAACTCTGCCGATAGCCTGTTTTCAATCCTGATGGGCCTCAGATTGACTGAGTCTTCCATCCTTCCGAAGTCGGTAAAATGAGGGTCCAGATTGTGGGAAGCAATATGCTGACATTGGAAACCGCCCAGAGACTGCTGTAAAGCACTATGGAGCAGTATAAAAGTCAAAGCGCTATTGCTATTGTGCATATATCCCAGGCAATAAGTAAAAAGTATAGAAATATTGGGAAAAGGAATAAACAAGGCATGGTTCTCCAACTGCATAGGAATACATAAATACCTTCACCTGTATAATGCAAATAATCAAGGCTTAATTTACAGAATTGTTATAAATAAGATACATTTGACTCCTGGCAATTTTCTGGTGCCTACAATTTTTTTGACAAGATTTTGGAAGTAGTTGGCATTCCTGCCTCCTAAGGCTGAGAGGGATTGGCTCAAAATATCCAGCTGGCTCTGTGCCTAAAGCAGGACAAGCACTCATAGTCCTGGTTTCTAGCCAGGTGCCTTAACCATTACACAAGACTGGTCCTGGTATGCATACTAATTCTGTCAAATTTATGTTTTAATAGGATGTATCCATATATATCATCTTCATTCAAACAAATTGCCACTCGTGAATTACAGAAGGCACAAATGGAACTGAAGGCTGGTATGCAGTATTCATTATTCTCTCTCTCTCTCTCTCACACACACACACACACACATATACACACACATATTTTTTAATGTTTAACTTGGGTTTTTTTACAGCATTATTTCTTCTGTAACAATAAAGAAAAATAGTTGACAGACTTTTTTCCATTGTGAGGAGACCCTTGGCAGCTACTGGGATAAGCTTTAAAAAACTTAGGAACTTCTTTAATCCCTTAGTTCTTTGAAACGTACCTAATTTTTACCCTCAGGGGAAAAAAACAGTATGGGCTAAAGAGAAATCACTGCATCTTTTGGGAAATCAGTAACTAATACCTCTGCAATAATAGAATACAAAAATGTTACTTTTAAAAAATAAGTTGCAAATAAGACAGAATTGCATGTGCATCACAAAATATGCAAAATGGAAACGTTTCATCTGTTTTACTTCGGCTTCTCACCCTTACAAAACTAACTTTGAATTGAATCTAGGCATGTTCAGAGATCAATCCCAAAGCAGTGAGACCCTCTGTTCATGTGCTACCTTTGTGCTACCCTTGTTCATGGAATGATCATAAATCAGGTGCCAACTAGAGTCAACTTCAATAGTTTTGCTTTGTATGTCACACAGATTGAAGAAGCATTTCTCCCAAATAGTTTAACAAATTATTTTGCTTATGCTTGTAGCCGAAAATGCTGTGACAGAAGTAAAAGGCAGACTAAAACAACCTTCCTTGTCTGAAGATAGTGAGGTATTGAACCAGGAATAACATTTATATTATATTTGTCTAAAGTTTTCTTTTCAGAGATCAGTATCCTTTTTGTATCCCCAGTATAAGGCTCACTTAAATGAATTGAAATGATAAATATGGAATTGGAGAAGTGAAAGGAACTCTTCTCAGTATTACATTGGCTTGTAGATGGCCATATTCCCCAAAATATTTTCTATGCCGAAAAATATTTTCTGGTTTTCAGTATACTTGTACGTATTGCTTCTTTAAATGCATATTTATACCATTTTGCGGAACCTGCATTTTTTGCAAGCAAGATTCTGATATGTCTTTGGATACATATTGGCATTGGCATCCTTCAGTCTCAAAAGATTATGGTATCGTGCTCTGGAAAGAGGTCCTAACGCAGCACCTGGTGTGGCTAAAAAGTCCAATTTGGCAGTGGCAATCCCTTCCACACTGAGGTCAGATACCTTCTGTCCCCTGCCCAGCCCCCAGATTTCACTGGTTCCGGGGTTGCCTCTTTGCCTCAGCCTGCCGAACAAGTGTCTCTTTGAATTGGAGAAGCCCATGCTGCGTCTTTAGCCTCCAAGCTGAACAATCAGAGGTCAAGGTTTCCCAGCTGTTAATGTCCATTCCCAGGGCCTTTAGATCCCTCTTGCAGATATCCTTATATCTCAGCTGTGGTCTCCCTCTGGGGTGCTTTCCCTGCACTAATTCTCCATACAGGAGATCTTTTTGAATCCGACCATCATATATGCGGATACATATATGCTATCTATAAAATGTATAAATTTTTATTTGAAAAACTGTATTGCAAACTATGAATTTAAGGGTTTAATTGAGTTTCAGTCAAAAAGGTATAATTAAATGATTCTATATGTTTTTTATTTTATATTTACCTTTTATTTACAAATATGCTGCTAATTCCCGAATGGTTTTGGGCAGCTGATCACATAAATAAAAAATAATAATAATGCATAAACCTCTAACTTTCTATAAACTCAAAAAAGGCCTAAATAAAGTAAAGTGGGGATAAGGAGATTTTATATTTACTAGAGAAGGCTGTACACTGAAATATAAAAGAGAATTTACTATCAACATTAGGTGCATGAGGTATAGAAAAGTTACTCTTTTGAAGACTTGAGGTATGGAGCAGATTATATGGCTCCAGGTAATTAAATCATGTAAGGAAGTTTATACTAAAGTAAATACTTTGATTTGCTTGGGAAATAATCAGTTCAATGTAGTAGTACTCTACATGTGACATCTCTGAGCAGTTTTATTCACCATGTAGGTTTGCTATGTTTAGCTCTGGTGCAAGGGCTGCGTGCAAAGACCATGTTGAAATAATCCAATTTTGGAGGAATTATGTGTGTATCACTGGAACAGATTTCTCTTTACAAGTAATACACAATTGATTTCTCCACTATGCTTGTTACACAATCTGTGAAGCCAGCAGTTTGAATAGAAAGCGGAGGATGGGGTGGGTGGGTGGAAGCATTATTTTTAAAACTATACGCATCTAATTAAAGAGGTTGATATTCTGGGTCAGTATTGTTGCAACTACTTTTCAAAATATGGCAGGACTTGGATTAGTTTTTAATCTATGGCCTACAACAGTGATGGTGAACCTTTTCGACACTTGAGTGCACAAACTGTTTGCATGCCCAAACTGAAAGGTGCACGCATACACAAATGTGTGCATTGCTGAGGTGAGAGCACATGCGTGGACGTGTGCATGGGCATGCGCAGTTGTGCACACATGGATGTGTGCATATGCAGGAGAGATTCAAAAATCAGCTGGCTGGTGGGAAGCGGGGCATCCCAACACCAGCAGCGTGGCAAGAGGTAAGATATTTTTCTTTTGTGAGCTTCTGTTTCGTCGTTTGCAGGGAAACAGAAGCTCACAAAAGAAATGCCACAGAGATCTGACCTGGGGACACTACTCGCGAGCTAGCAGAGAGAGCTCTGCGTGCCACCTCTGGCACCTATACCATAGGTTCGCCATCACGGCCCTAAAATATCTAACACAATTTCTGTTTGCATTAAAAACATTACGTAATACAAATTCTAAGAGAAATAGGGCCAAAACTTTAAAACAGTGTAAAACATCAACATAAACTACATTCATCCTCGCTTCCTGATTGGGTTAGTTAAGATCGTTAGATAGGTTAGTTGCTGAAAAATAAAGGCAATTAACATTGTTAATTCCAGTTTATTGAAAGTTTGCCTGGCATGACCTTTAAACAGTAGGAAAAATTTTCACATCTTGTTAATTACCTGTTTACTACTGCCAAGTTTTCACTAACCTATCTTAGCTTTAAGTTCATTTATTTTTAAACAACGTTAAGAAATCAGTTTTCATTTTGGATTTCATCATGGTAATTGAAGCCTAATTATACCTCTCTAAATCATTATTTATATTCTTTGGGAAAATCCTGTTATTAATCCCTACTGTGCTGAATTTTTATGCTTAAAGGGCTATGTCTTCTAATAATTCAAAGCTTTCAGCTATATATATGTAGTGTCCACCATGTACTGGGTGCTATACGTAAATAGTCTTAAATACTCCAAGTCAAGAAAGTAAAATATTTCTGTTAATTAACAACTAAAATGTCTTATGAACCTTTCTGGTGGCCAGTTTACTAGAAATATTATTTTAATATAGTGGAATTTCCATTGCTCTTTGACAGTTTATATGAGGAAATGCCAAATACAGTCCCTTTCATCTTCAATTAAAAGGATAAAGGGATTCTTTAACTAGATTCTTAGTGCTAACATCATACATCCATTTGCAGCATGGATTGATTTTGTATTTATGTATTCGTAGCAATTATATGTATGTAACCTACTTAAGCAACTAAAGCCTTAAAATATTAGTTATAATGCCTTAAAACATTGCATCCTAGTATTTTCAAAAATTTTCTGTGGTCTTCCAAATTCAGTCTTCCAAAGCATTGTGGAAAATAGAAAAAGATGAAAGAGCAGTTCTCAAAGGATAAGCTGTTCCTTGTGAAGCAGCTGCTTCTGAGAATGTAATTTTCAAAATTCCCCCTCTTCTAGTCTCTTTAGGGATGGGTACTGACAACATCTTCTCCCAGCCAGATAGGGGAGGATCAGGGGTGGGATTATACAAGTTCGGGTGAACCGGTAGCTCTGACTATCAGCTAGGAGTGAACCGTTTCGCTCCAACTTTCAGCCCGCCCTGCCCCTGTGCTATACTCACGATTCCCTTTTCTGAAGCTCAGCTGATGGGCGGCAGAGTGATTGCCGCACCTCAGCTGTTTTTCTCCAGAAGGTGGAATGCGGAAGGCGATTTCTCTGTAAACTGTGCACAAAGCGCACGCTCAATTCAGCAAACTGGTTATTAAACCGGTAGGATCCCACCCCGGGTAGGATAGGCAAATTCTAATAGAGGAAAGGATTCTGAAGAACAAGCTCAGGTACAGCCTTGGAGGACAACTATGCTAGCCAAGATTTTTGTAGAGTAGATGCAGGCAGCATTCTCAACAGCATTATATATAGACTTTGGAATTTAAAAGTGAGGGCTAGTTTTCCTCCTCTGTTACTGAGGGAAATGAGACTGGTATGAGCCAGAAAGAGGGGAAAGATGGAAATACATGTTGCTACATTTGAACCTGTGCTACTCTGAAGGCAGTTAAGTGCTTTCTTTGAAGTGACTATGAGGGAAATTGGTAGCTGGAGAGACATTGTGTGATTATGCTGGGTCACTGAGAGGGCAGTTGCTGTTTCCTGATCCAAGAAGCAGAATATTTTAGCTGAAGGCTTCCCAGGGAGAAGATAAATGAAGAACCAGACAGAGGAATGTATTTTACCCCAAAACCAAGATAGAAGCGAACAGAGAGATGCTGGAGCCCTCCAGGAAACCTCGAACCAAAAATGGTCGGGGAAGAAGACATGGAGGGAAGTATGTCCAGCAACAAGCTGTTGAGATTTAAAAAGGGATAGATAAAGATTTAAGCCCAAGACTTACAACCAATTGCTCAGTGATTATTTAAAGTTACTATAGACTTGAAAAATGTTATTTACGACCTGTCCTTGAAGTTTCAATTGCCTCTCCTATCTCTCCTCCCCCCACAGTCACATGATTGAATTTTGGGCCCTTGGAAATCAGTTCACACTTAAGACAAGTTACAGCATTCCACAGTCATGTGATTTACATTTGGTGATAATTTTTTTGCCACTTTGCAGCTAAAAGAGTACCCATTGGATAAGCTGGATTCTGATTTATGACCACCATGTTCACTTAACAGCCATGGTGACTCACTTAACTATCATAAAACAGTCATAAAATCAAGTCCAGTCACATTACAATCACAATGTTTTATGACCAAAATTCTGGGCTCATTTGTAGTTGTAAGTCAAGGACTACCCATTGCCAAAAGCTGGAGGAGGGTGGGGGAAATTGGGGAAAGAGGAGATGGAAAATTGGTAGGTAAAAAGCAGAGTACCGTATTTTTGGAGTATAAGATGCACCAGAGTATAAGACTCACCAAGGTTTTGAAGAGACAAAATAAAAAAAAGTTTTTGCACTCTGCAAACCTCCCAAAAAAGAGCCCATTCCCCCCCCCAAAGGCATGAATAGCCTTTAGGGGGCTTGCAGAGTGCTCCTGGGAGGCAGGGGGGGGCAAAAATGAGCAAAAAATGGCCCGTTTTTTGCTCATTTAACCCTAACCCAGTGATGGCGAACCTTTTTTGGCTCGCGTGCCACAAGTGGGGGGAGCGCAGGGGGGTTGAGTGCGGGCGTGCCGCACCCATAATGCAACGCGCGACCCCCCCAGTGCACATGCACGCACAACTCGCGACCCCCTCCAATTTTTACATGCTTTTTTCGCCCTCCCCAGGCTCCAGGGGCTTTATAGGAGCCTGGGGAGGGCAAAAAGAGCCTCCCCCGACCCCCTGGAGGCCCTCCGGCGGCTTCAGGGACCGTCCGGAGGCTTCCCTGAAGCCTTCGGAGCGCTTAAAACGACCCTCCGAACAAACCGGAAGTGACTTCCGGGTTCCTCGGAGGGTCGTTTTAAGCGCTCCGAAGGCATCAGGGAAGCCTCAGACGGTCCCTGAAGCCTTCGGAGCGCTTAAAACAACCCTCTGAGCAAACTGGAAGTGACTTCCGGGTTGCTCGGAGGGTGGTTTTAAGCGCTCCGAAGGCATCAGGGAAGCCTCGGACGGTCCCTGAAGCCTTCGGAACGCTTAAAACAACCCTCCGAACAACCCGGAGGTTTGCTCGGAGGGTGGTTTTAAGCATTCCGAAGGCATCAGGGAAGCCTCCGGACGGTCCCTGAAGCCTCCGGGGTGGAGGGGGAGGCTCTTTTCACCCTCCCCAGGCTCCTATAAAGCCTCTGCATGCGCGCTGGCCAGCTGACAGGGCAGCGCCTCGCGTGCCCTGACAAATGGCTCCGCATGCCACTTGTGGCACACATGCCATAGGTTCGCCATCACTGCCCTAACCCATTTTTCGTATTTTTTTAAAGGGGGTATGGATAGCCTTTAGAAAGCTTATAGAGTGTTCCTGGGAGCTTGGGGGGGGGGGATTGAGTAAAAAAACATGCCGTTTTCTGCTCATTTCTGCCCTCCCCAACCCCCAAGAGTTCTCTAAAAGCTTCCTACAAGCTATGCACGGCCATTTTAGTGAAGGGGGCGGGGTTTTGGGAGGTAAAAAATGCTGTATTCAGTTTATAAGACGCACTCAGATTTTCAGCCTATTTTTTGAGGGGAAAAGGTGTGTCTTATACTCCGAAAAATATAATAAGTGGTTGCTACCAAATACAGTAGCTTTAGAAGAGAATTAGGAAAAAAACGAAGTTGTTTGAGAGGTAGGACAGAGGAAGAAACTTTGGATACATTGCTGTATCTGGATTTTTTTCCTAATTTCTCTACACATGAAAAACAAAACAAAGCAGCTTTCAAGGTCTCTCTCTAGCAATTGGTTTTTTTTAAAGTCCTATGCATCCCCAGACATAAAACTACCGTCAGTCACTCTTGCATCCCAAAAAGGGGTGAAGTGCATGAGAATTCTTAAGTCCTTAAAAAAATGCTATGTTTCTTCATTGATTGTTATAGACTATATATTGTGTATGCTTCCTCCAAAATAGAATGAGATTCTAATTTAATGTATAGGTTGCATTCTACAAATTCAAGGCAACATCTAAGAATGAAATTTGCCTAATTTGTTCCTTAACTTACATGCTAAAGTAGAACGAAATGCTATCTATATGTCCTTTAGTGTAGCCCAGAGCAGAAAACCTTTTTGAAGCTGACAAACTAAAGAGGCAACAGTGGTTTTCTGGTAGAATTTGAGGGTCTAGGTTTGTCTATTTTATGTTTTGGATTTTATTTTTAATATATATCCAAACCACAAAAGACAGGAACTGGATCATCGATGTACAATTGACGGCTGTAGCTTTCCTATCCCTTCTTTATCCTCAAAATGTTCTTCAAAATAACCACATTCAGTCATAAACAATGGAATAATTTCTTTTTCCTTTCTGATATTGTGGGGGAAAGTATTTGCAAGTTGCATTACGAGAAGCTCTGGAGGAAGAAAAGAGAGTAAGAGAAAAAAATGAAGAGAAAAAAAGGCAAGTTAAGACACATAATAATTTACTTTTTTGAAAAGGTATTGCAACTGAAGAAAATCAAAATAGTTTACCTTATATCACAAATAGTTGTAAAAATTAGTTCTTAGAGCCAAACTAGTTATCATAGCTTTATTGTATTTTCACAATTCTGCAGATATTGCAGTACATCTGAGACCAATAATTATTCCGATTAAGTGTTAAAAATAGCCTCAATTTCTTTATTTCAGTTTTTGTAATTCATACATCGATAATGTGACTTTGTAGCACCTGTTTGAAATCTTTTAGTTTATACAATTGTTTGATGGGAGCACAATCATTATGTGTTCAACACCATCTAGATATGGGGCCTGCTGAACTTCATAAATGACATATTTTTGGTCTGTTCAGCATTTTTTTTAGTTGATTTTTAATTAAGTCTTTATTATTTTTATAAATAACTCAAGGCATTGAACCTATGTAATACTCCTTTCTTTTATTTTTCCTACAACAACAACTCTATGAGTTTAGTGGAGCAAAATTACTTTCGTTAGCAGCCGGCTTTCATGCCTAAAGCTGGACTAGACTCCTCAGTTTCTTAAATGTCATTACCTAGTGCTCGGTTTTCCTCCATTCCTACAGTTGACACATTGGTACAGTATTCCAGCACTCTTTCCAAATGGTAGAGAACTAGTATACCAGTTAATCACACTTCTTAATTCCAGTGTTTCCAATACTGCTGAAGATAGCAAGAGACTCCTGGGCCAAGCTAGATTCTCTGCCATTGATGTTTCACTATATATATTGTATGTATGTATGTATTTAGAAAGAGAGGAGGGTGCAAGTCCATGGGTGTGTACTAAAAGGAGGATTCCCCCCCCCTTCTTTATTTTGTTTCTCTTTAGAAATCTGAAAAGACCAAAAAGACTATTTATAATATTTGGAATAAACATTCAAAACAGAGGTCAAGATGGAATGCTTATTTACAGCAATAATCGCTTGATCAGAATGTTCGAGAAATTGGGATCACAGAAAAACATAGGACCATTGTAAGTTTTCTTCTTTAACATGTAAGAATCACTTTCCTGTATTGCTAAAAAATACTTTTTTAAATTTGATTTTTAAAAAATCAAATGCATTTATTTGATTTCATTGGATAGTTTATATATAAAATTCTGATTATAAATAAAAATTATAAAGTTTTTTTTTTAAAAAAAAAACTGAGCACATAATTTCTGAAATTTGTTATAAAGAAAAGCATTTAGGACCAAAGGTGTGATCCATTGTTTCATATTTAAAACCCATTTTCATCTCCGCAGTTTTGGCGCTGGAGCTGTGGGAATTATAGATGTACCATTAGACATTATGGAGCCCACCCACAACAAGCAGGCTTTTGCTAACATTAAGGAATACAGGCACTTGTTGAAATCAATGGAAAATTATCTTTTTCAATATTGGAAAGACATGGGGATGGGTAAGTAGTCACGGTTGAAGATGATTTGCACACCATAGCCTCATGTTATTTCTGTTAAGACATTCTGCCTCAGTGAGACACTTGAGGGCCTGAATGAGACTCACAGTCACACACACACACCCTGATGACATCTTTTCACTCCTTTTCCACATTTATCAAAGAACACTTTTACTTGTAATTCACTCGAAGGCAAGTAGGAGCCCTTAAAGGATGGGGGAAATGAATAAGGCAGAAAAGAAAAACTATTTCTGATTTTGCCCCCTCGGTGTGGGGAAACGAAGGGTGGGAAAGGCAGAAATGATATGTAAGTAATATTCAGGTAATATGCATATATAATGTCTCCTTGAATGTAGATAATACAGTATACCAGTAATGTAATATAAAAATTATTTCGTGGAATATCTTTTGTTAGTATTATTCAGACTTATATTACTCAGTTATGTGGAATAGACGGGTAGAATAACGTTATTTCTTCCGAAAGATCACTTATTTTGGCTCCTTTAGAGCCAATAGTCTGTGGCTCCAATATTTCTATCAGGCTGAACTGTTAATATCATAACCGCTTATGATAAAAATAGGAAACACTTTTGGTGATTGCTAGATAGTATAGAGATAGGTAAGTCACAAATAAAGGATCTGGTGTCTATCCTTTTGGATGACACTGTCAGAGTCCCCACCTTGCCTGTTTTAACATACCCCATTCCCCATCCTCATCCAGTGCACTGGGTCCTAACATACAGTAGATGTTTCCTATAATGCTAAGCAAGCAACATTGTTCCTTTTTTGGTGAAACCAGTGAGACATAACTCTGCCAAAATTTGATTCACCGATCTCTCAGTAATTTACAAGATCAGTGTAGGGTGAAGTATACTGTGGGAGAAAAAACAGAGGCAAAAATTAGAATTTTTGAGAGAGAGAAATAAAGAAAGATAGAAATGGAGCAACAATTTGATGTAATGGTTAAAGGCACAAAGCTTCTATAAATTTAGGCATAAAACTGGCTAGCTGACCTTGGGCTAGTCATTTTCTCTCATCACTAGGAAAAGGCACTGGAAAACCAGTTCCAAAAATACTGCTAAGAAATGCTGTCCAGACTTACCTTGGCCATCATCAGGAATCAAAACTGACTTGAAGGCACAATCTTCTTCCCCACCATTTTTTATGGCTTGTATTCAGTGTGATAGATCAAGGTTTTTACTTAACAAGAGCTCATTGTAGTGACAGGATTATTGTTGTTGTGAAGACGCAATTATAGAAGACCTTTACTTATTTCATCTTAAGCCTCTAGAGGAAAGTTGGTATACTATGAAATTTATAAATAAAACACAGGTAGATTGTGGTCATTTTGTTTGTTGTGTAAGAGAGTTTAGAATTAGTGAGATCAGGCAAGAAATAGCAGAATAAATATGATTGAAAGGTTAAGTTATGTTGATTCCCTTTAACATTGTCAATTCAAGATGCTTTTTTTCAGTCTAAACAAGACTGTCTTCAAGAAAAGCAAAATTATGAACTTGAACTCTATTTAACTGCCCAGGTTGCCATTACACTACTGCTTTTTGACCTGTACTTGTCCTTGTTCCGGACTATAACCCAGCAATCTTCATGGTTTTCCAACTCAAATTGATCTGATAGAGGTTATGATTGTTCTCTCACTGCAATCTATAATGTAATATTGAAACTATTTATTTTCAAAGGTCAAAAAGGAGAAAAGTTCTGGAATGATTTTGGGTACCTAAGTGATAAATGGTATGAAAGACCTTCTGAGACAGTTCAATATAAAAGAAGACGAGCAGCAGAAATTCCTTACATTGTGCAATGTGGTGAGTTTCTATAGCTAGGCAGTTTGAAAGGAGAAAAAAGGAGTAAAGATAGAATTCAGGGAATGTTTCTAAACAGCCTCTTTTTCCCTTTTACTTCAAAGAAGAGAGTTTGAACTCTCCTCTTCACAGGTGCTGCATACAGCTGTGTTTTTCACTTCCTCCTTCACTAAAAGGTCCTCTTGTAAACACTTCCTTTGTTTCATTTTTGCTGCCTTTTAAAGCAAACTATGAGGCAGCAGATGTAAAAGATTTCCTTCATGTTTTATTGTGAAGTTAGCAGCATATAACAAATGTCTTTGTTGGCCTCACAGTAGAATAAAAAAGGATTATAGGCAAGTGTACTATTCGTTGAGAACTGTTCAGATAAAAAACCTTTTTTCCCCTTTTAATCTCTTCATGTGGTAGCATTCCTGGGGATGTTGAGATGGAAGAGAGATATACAAACAAATTGATTTTTTAAAAAATTGTTTGATCTATTTTGACAGGATCTTGTTCAGCCTTCTATTTTTTTCAAAGTGCAGCTTAAGATTTTTTACTATCCATTTTCCTACCTAAACTCTATGTAATTCATGAGATTTATGTTTTGCTGCCAACTTCTGATTTTTATTTGGTCAACCATGTGCCTATATTTTAGCAATCTAGATCTCTAGATCCTACCTTCTCTTGTGGGGGGAAAACATTCCTAGAGTATATCTGTGTGGGGAGGCAGAGGGCACAAGCACAATTTTAATTGGCTGGGATTGTGAATTAGTTCAGGAAATTTTGTTGTAGAGAAGGATTATCCTCCCTGTTTTGCATGTGGAGGATACTATACAGATATGGTCACTAAACTTCAGTAAAGAAATCAGAAGTGCCATGATCTTGGTATCACAGAGATTTATGTGATTGTGACTGAGAATTACACGTATCCCTTTTGAATACCTTGGGTACAACTCCCAGAGTATTACAACAAAACATTATAATATTTAAGGCTGTAGAAGGGCAAAATCATTACATGTAAACCTTGCTTAACAACTGTCCCATTTAGCAACTATTCAAAGTTACAAAGCACTAAGATATCCTAGAAGAATTAGAAGAAAAGACTTTGCTTCTGGAAGGTGGCAGAGATGGTAGGAGCCACAGAGGGATTGTCCTCAAAGGATTTGCAGCATTTCTAATAGCAATAGCACATAGACTTATATATCGCTTCATACAGCCCTCTCTAAGCGGTTTACAGAGTCTGCATATTGCTCCCCAAAAATTGGGTCCTCATTTTACCAACCTCGGAAGGATGGAAGGCTGAGACAACCTTGAGCCTGGTGAGATTCGATCTGCCAAACTGCTGGCAGCCGGTGATCAGCAGAAGTAGCCTGCAGTACTGCACTCTAACCATTGTGCCACTGCGGCTAATGAATGCTCAGGTCTGGACTAAGGCTGGGTTTGGTTTGGGCCTAGATTTGGATCTGTTACAGTTGTTCGGGCTCTGTTCTTACATTCCAGGAGGAGCAGGCTATAGGATGGGCCATGTGTGTTAACCTGGCTGTGCCGATGTAAAGTACATACCACTCGGTGGACCTGCAGCCCTTATATGTATTGTGTTTTCTTTGCAACTGGCATTTTTTCTCTTTGGATTTTCTGTTTAGTGGGATTTGTCAGTGGTTGTGTTGGAGAGACGGAGGAGTGATTTTGATTGGCTGCCAGGTTTAGCTAGTGACCAGTGGCAGTGGTGGATTCAGTTTTTCTGAGCTGGGGGAACCCAATTGTGGATGGAATTTGGCCCTGTCAACTGCTGCCAGTGAGAAAGTGGTTGAGAATTTTGGAATGGATGAAGTGAATTATCTGAATCTTTTCAGTCATCATTAACATCTGGATATGGGATGAAGCAACATTGTCATACTTAAGGATGATGTCTGAAGAGAGCGGGATATATGTTTTAAATCCATTGCTGCCCTACTTGACGTCTCTGCAGTTTTTGATACCATCAACCATGGTATCCTTCCGGATTAACTCAAGGGATTGGGAGTCAGCACACAATATTGGGCTAGTTTGCTTCTTTTCTCTGGAGTCAATTTGAGTCAGTGGCAATTGGGGAAAAGAGTCCCACTCTCACTCCCTGCTATATGGGGAGTCATAGCGTTAGATGTTCTCTCTGGTCCTATTTGACTTTTACAATAGGCCATTGTGTGATCCCCATCTATCACCACAGGATATGGTGTCATCAGTTTGCTGATAATATCCAATTACATATTTGTTCCATTGACAAAATAAATTATGCCATAGACATCATCCCAGAGCCTGGAGGCTGTGAGGATCTGGATAATGAACAACGGGCTTCAGATAAACCCTGGCAAGACTGATTGTCTTTGGATTTGGGGGCTTGCCAGTTCCAGCAATCTGCCATTTTTGGGGATAGACAGGGTTGTGCGGCTCCAAATAGACATTATGCACAACCTGGGTCCTCCTGGACTCTTGTCTCCTTTTCAAAGAGCAAGTGGCAATCGTGGTTACAACAGGCTTTGTACAATTTCACATTGTGCATCCGTTGCATCCAATCCTAGATTGGACAACTCTGCTCAAAGTTACCTAGCCCCCTCCCAATTAGACTATTCTAATATTCTCTATATGTGGCTGTTTTGAAGAATTTCTGGAAACTTCAGATGATGCCAAATGCAGTTGCATAAGTAGCTATGTGTGTCTCTAGAAGAACACATGTTATATAGGATCTCTCTTCAGGGTTACCAGTTTGTTTCTGGGCTCATTCTGCAGATCTGGGAAAATGTTGTCAGTTCCAATTGTGGTCTATAAACAAGCACTACTAAGTGAGGAAGTAATTAATTAAATTAAATGTATTTAGTTAATCTACTTTTAATCTACTTTTAGTTTACCTCTAATCTTTTTTAAATAAAATCTAAATTTAAATTGAATGCAGTTTTTATTCTGGTTGTCCTAACCTTCTTTTGGTATTTTCCCCACTGACTTTTATTGGGGATAACTCGTGGCATGTCATTCAAAGACTAAGTGAAATCCAGAGATCTGGGAAAATATGCTCTTTAAATATGGATTTCAGCTGTGAGTAGTATTGCATATTTGATAGTACTTAGTCAGCTTAGGTTTTGATTAATATTTGGATGGAAATCCCTGGCTGAAGCTAGATAAAAAAGGGACAATGACTTCAGGGAAACTACACAGGTGTGATTACCAGGTGTTGATTTCAATTTGAAGGAAACTACTTTATGCACTCAAATGTTTCTAAGCTAATTTCAGATAATAATAATATTCTGAAGGAGAAACCTATTTGTTAAGTAACATTTTCAGATTTGCGATATAGGTATCAAGTTCCTAATAAAATAAATGATAAGAGGTTTAACGCTCCACGTAAAATCAACTTTATAATTAATTTAGGATTAATTCTGTTAATTCATTAGATGTTTGCCTCAAATGGAGATTCTTGTCACTTAATACTGATATAAATAATGAAGTTAATCATGACATCTGGAACTGTGGAAGAAGTTCCAACTCTCTAGAAAATAAGTAAGTAGTGATATTACAGTAAATCTGCATTCTCACCAACAGCAGAGTTCCTTTCCTCTGCACTGTTCCATTAAGTATGCATGATCCTATTAAGACATCAGACTTGTAATTTAGTTTTATATTCATACCAACTATGTTTTATGGGTCTCAAGATTGTTGTATTTATGGTTTATAATATACAGCTATTTAAGTCCACAATAGGCATGTTCCTAAAGTCAAAAGCAGTACTCAACGAGCAAATCACTTAAAATATGTCTTCAAGTCATTTTGATAAAGAATATTACAATTATAAACATAGACTATAGGAATTGTGGTGAAGAGCAAGTGTTCAAAGAAGCTTCCATTCTTTGTAATTAGCAAAATATTTACCTTTATTGAGAAAATATTCTTGATTGAATGTTTAACTACCACCAGAAAAGGTAGAGCAAAATATTTGGAGCAATATTTGTTCAAACAGTAATAACACAAGGGAATTTAGAAATCATGGAAAGACAATATTAAGATATTAAATGCACCATATTGTACATAGCTCATGGAAATCTAGGTCAGAACAACAAAATATTAATACGAAACATTTTACACAGAATACTGTGTAAAGTACATATTTGATTTGTATTTTCATTTGTTTGTTACTATATATACGCACATATAAAAAACTAAACACAAATGACCATGTTCAATGACCATGTGCAAAGCTATTCAGCTATCAGTGTCCAAGTTATTTGCAAAATCAGGAACTCCAAGACAAAACATAAAGAGAAGACCATAATTATTTCTATAAATAATGTATTTTTCTTGCAATTTGATAGGTGCAGTATACCAGAGAATTTGCCCAAAATCCCTTTGGGCACATTCAACCCAACTCATTATTTGAATGACAAAGAAAAGCTACTAATTGATTCCATTCAGAGAAATAAAAGAAAAGTAGAAAAACTGGTGAGTTATTATATAAATTATCCTAGAGATGAATATATTTTGTTCCAAGAATTTATCTGGGCAGAATTAAATAATACCATTTTTTAATTAAATCGTATAGAATCCTACGTACATCTTGAATAATTAAAATTTTGGTATTTTGGAAGATTGATGATTTTGAAAGCAAAATTGAAGTGGCATCCCAAATGTATCAAAGTGCTAGAAAGGATTATTTGCCAGGATCATCTAAAAATTATCTGACCCAGGGATCCCCAGCCCCTGGATCCCCAACCCCTGGCCTTAGCCTGTTTAGAATGGGCTGCAGAAGTGGCAGGTGAGCAAATGTATGTGTGTACCTCCACTTGCACAAGTTGTGAGTGAGCGTTCATGCGCCAACCCGTTGGTGCTTACACATAACCATTCACACTCTGCCACCTGGTCCAGAAAGTCGGAAAGATTTGGGATCGCTGATCTAACCCACTTCACATAAATCAGAAAAACTAGACTACACATTATCTTCCTACAATGCAGCATGACAAATAATAGGTGGCAAATAATAGAACCTTTCCCCCTGAGTTTCTCCATTCATAATAAAGTTCTTATTTAAAAGAATAAAAAGTAAAAACAGATATCTTACTTTTGTGTCATTTTTACAGCAACTTCGTTTGATTCAACCACATAAACTTTGTAAGCATACAAATGACAGCAAAACTACTGCTAAGGATGTGAGTAATTTGGACTGCAATTCTATATATAACTTTCTTGGGAATATATGTCATTACTATCAATGGAAATCAGAGATAGGTTTCAGGACTGAACCTAACGCATAGTTTAATCTTGTATGGAAATGCATCCCTATGCTTTTAAAAAATTTAACAGAGCAGCTGTAGATGAGAATGAATTAGATTAAATTAAATTAAACTCAGAAGGAAAAAATAAAACAAAAATAAATATTAATATGTACAAAATACATAATTATTCACTTTATATTCCATTTGATAAATCTATTTCAGTATTTCTTAGTCAAATATTAGATGGTTGTGAAAAGTAGAAATAAAATTAACTGGGATTCAAAAATATTTTCAACTATCAACAATTTAGCTCAGACAACACTAAGAATTCCACAGTTCAATCCTGTGCAACAAATATTCTGTAGTCAACAAAACTGATACCTTCATTTATGTATGCATAAATTCATATATACATATGAAAACGCAAGATCTATTCTACATATTTAAAGTATGTTATAATGATGTATTTTGTCTTCATGGGAACTCGAAAAATTAGAATATCGTGCAAAAGTTCATTTATTTCAGTATTGCAACTTAAAAGGTGAAACTAATATGAGATAGACTCATTACATGCAAAGCAAGATAGTTCAAGCCATGATCCACAATCCACAATCTCACAAAATTAGAATATGACATGCAATCAATAAAACAAGGATTGTACGTAGAACAATATCGGACCTCTGAAAAGTATAAACATGCATATGTACTCAGTACTCGGTTTGGGCCCCTTTTGCAGCAATTACTGCCTCAATGCAGCTTGGCATGGAAGCTATCAGCCTGTGGCACTGCTGAGGTGTTATGGAAGACCAGGATTCTTCAACAGTGGCCTTCAGCTCTTCTGCATTGTTCGGTCTCATGTCTCTCATCTTTCTCTTGGCAATGCCCCATAGATTCTCTATGGGGTTCAGGTCAGGCGAGTTTGCTGGCCAATCAAGCACAGACTGTGGAAACTTTACACTGGACTTCAAATATCTTGCAATGTGTGCCTCTCCATTCTTCCTCCATACTCTGGGTCCTTGGTTTCCAAATGAGATGCAAAAGTTGCTCTCATCAGAAAAGGGGACTTTGGACCACTGAGCAACAGACCAGGTCTTTTTTTCTTTAGTAAGACGCTTCTGATGTTGTTTGTTGTTCAGGAGCGGCTTGACAAGAGGAATATGACATTTGAAGCCCATGTCCAGGATCTATCTGTGTGTGATGGCTCTTGATGCACTGACTCCAGCCTCAGTCCACTCCTTGTGAAAGTCCCCAACACTTTTGAATGGCCTTTTCCTGACAATCCTCTCCAGGCTGCGGTCATCCCTGCTGCTTGTGCACCTTTTTCTTCCACACTTTTCCCTTCCACATAACTTTCTACTAATGTGCTTTGATACAGCACTTTGGAAGCATCCAACCACTTTTGCAATTACCTTTTGAGGCTTTCCCTCCTTATGGAGGGTGTCAATTATGGTTTTCTGCACAACTGTCAGGTCAGCAGTCTTTCCCATGATTTGATTCCTACTGAACCAGACTGAGGCCATTTAAAGGCTCAGGAACCCTTTGCAGGTGTTATGGCTTAATTAGCTGATTAGAGTGGGACACTTTGAGCCTAGAATATTGCACCTTTTCACAATATCCTAACTTTCTGAGATTGTGGATTTGGGGTTTTCATGAGCTGTAAGCCATAATCATCACAATTATGACAAATCACAGGTTGAACTATCTTGCTTTGCATATAATGAGTCTATCTCATATACTGTATTAGTTTCACCTTTTAAGTTGCACTACTGAAATAAATGAACTTTTGCACGATATTCTAATTTTTTGAGTTTCACCTGTATAACTAAAGCTGCATCAACCACAAGTACATGAGAGGAATCATCTGTTAGAAAACTTATTTTTTTCAGGACTACAAAGTTAAATTGGGATTTAGTAACCAAGAGTAAACCTCATTTTGCAGTCCCAGTTTGTAAATCAAGCCAAAAAATAGAACATCCACATTTTAATTTCTACTTAGACAAGCAGTTATCCAATAGGAAAGAAATGATTATGTTCATCCTATGCAAATATAACCAGTAGAAACATAGAATTAGAAGGCTATTCAGTGTATTAAATCAGAGTTGCAGACCATCAGGGAGAGAGAGGGGACAGGTCAGCGCAAACACTGGGCCCACACATGCATTGCATGTGTTTGCTCTTTACTCACGCAAGTGGGTGATACATGCTTGTGCATACTCGCCCACCACTTCCTCAGCCTAGTTCCGAATGGCTCAAGGCCTGGTAGTGATTTGCAGGCTGGGGGTTTGGAAACCCTTCATTAAATAACCCAGCAAAACCAGGTTAAGGAACTGTCAGAATTGAAAATTTGGAGGAAAATAGCCATATCCAGGTTTGAAGGTGATATTGGATTGTTGTTTTGTTGTTTTCAAAAAAAAAATGACTGGAAGAATGTCTGCCAGAAGACTCTTTATAAAGATTCACCTCAAGCTCACAGATACCTGGCTATGAAAAACGCAAGTAAAGGATATATGCAACAGTCAAATAGTCGAAAGCAAGCATTGGCAAGGCAAACAGCTTGTTCACAAAGGAAGCATTATTTTTATCAGGATGAAAAAAAATCCACAGTGGCAGACAGAAAGGATCACAATATGCCAAAGGTATCATATATTTCAGAATGCTGAAAAGAAAAGCCGGACAATAGTTAACATGAGCTTAATCATTTGTATTGTAATACAATGTGAGTTTTTGTTTTCATTCGGGATTCTGTTAAATAGACTGCTTGTGTAAACACTTACTGTATTTTTTCGGAGTATAAGACGCACCAAATTATAAGACGTACCAAGGTTTTGAAGAAGCATTTTTTTTTAAAAAAAGTAGGTAGGTAGATAGAGGGATAGAGAGGGTGAGAAAGAAAGAAAAATACAGTAGGTAGGTAGGGAGAGAGAGAGAGTAGTTAGGTAGATAAAGGGAGAGAGAGAGAGAGAGAGAGAGAGAAAGAAATATAGTAGGGAGGGAGGGAGAGAGTGTGTAGGTAGGTAGAGGGATAGAGAGAAATGGAAAGAGAGAGAAAGAGAAATACAGTCGATAGGTAGGGAGAAAGAGAGTGTGTGTAGGTAGGTAGCTAGAGGGATAGAGAGAGAAATAGAGAGAAATACAGTAGATAGGTAGGTGTTTCTGCTGGCACAGTACTTGATCAATGAAATTCTCATCTATCAGTTAAAGAGCTTTTCAAAAGGGAAAAAAAGTTTTTACATTCTGCAAACCTCCCACAAATGGCCTGTTTTTCACAAAAATGGGCCCATTTTTTTAAAAGGCATGAATAACTTTGGGGGGGGCTCCTGGGCGGTTGGGGGGCAAAAACGAGCAAAAAGGGCACCGGTATTCACAAAAACGGGCCTGTTTTTTGTCAAAAAAATTGCATGCATAACCTTATGGAGGCTTATAGAGTGCTGCTGGAGGTGGGGGTGGGGGCAAAAAACAGCCCGTTTTTCACTCATTTCTGCCCACCTCAGCCCCCTTTTAGGAGCTCTCTGAAAGCGTCCATAAGGGTATGCACGGCCATTTTGGTGAAGGGGCAGAGCTTCGGGAGGCAAAAAAATACTGTATTCGGTGTATAAGACGCACCCAGATTTTCAGCCTCTTTTGAGGGAAAAGGGTGCGTCCTATACTCCGAAAAATATGGTAATAGGGAGAGGGAATGTTAGAATGAAATCAAGTTTGAGATGCTTTTCCAGATCTATAGATACATACTGGTATATTTCTTTATTCACTTATTTACAAGTTAGCTACAAATTACATACATAATTGCAACTCATGCTTTTTCAGTGCAATTAATTCACATTCTATATCCAATCTAATATGCAGTCGTATGGAACATAAACCTATCTGAAACAGTATTTTAAAATAACTTTTTTTAAACTTCTGATTTTTTTAAACTTCAAAGGGAGGTGGCTTACGGGAAGTGAGAGATGGGGGAAAGATACAGGCATTTCAGATGTTGCACATCTTTCCTTCCTCTCGGGATTCAAAGACTGTTGAGTAGATCATACTCTTGTTTTTCCTTTCTTCATTCCTCCCTCCTTTCTCTCTCCATATCTCCTTTCATCTCTCCCTGCTTTCCATCTCACTCTCAGACTACATTTGCTGGGTCTTATAGTGGATAGCCTGCTCGTACTGTGCATTATACAGTTGCAAACATGCATCTGCCTAATTTTGGTAATAGGTAGCATGCTAATCCTAATTTTGTGCCATTGTGATTCTGTCCCACATATGTGGGAATTATTTGGTTGGGACAGGTTAGATAGAATCATATATCCAAATAGTTTTTCTCATACCACATTGTATTGTTTACATTTTTAAATATGGATAAACAACTCCAATGACCACAGGAAGCCTAGGGCGAGGGATGGTGTTGGTAAATTCAAAGCTTATTTGAGAACATACTTTTGTTGTATTATCTTATTATTTGCTAATAAATAAAATTACTAATTTTAAATCAAGCAGGACAGTTCATTAACAGAACAAGAATGTGGAAGAAATTGACTACAGTTTAGGACATTTATGCCTTAAAAGATTAGCATAGGAAGCTTTCTTAAATGTTGAGGTTGTTTATTTAGTGTTTATAATTGATTTAAATTAGTAAATAATTTGAGCAAGAAAGTTCTTATTTTGTGAGTCTAGTACTTAGTCTTTCGGTTTTCATTAATTATTGTTAATAATTCTCATACAGATGCCACCTTCAGTACATTTTGAAAAGTTATATTCTGAAGAGCCTGAATTGAAAATTGAATCAAAGAACAAGCCAGAAATCATTTATGTAAGAACCTGTTTGATTTGATTTGATTTTCCTCGGTCTGACCCTATACAGTTACTTTTAAATATGTTTCAAAGGAGGAATGAGAAATGTTTTCAAATGCCAAGAGGGCATTTGAGGATTTAGGGAATCTACCTGAAATAACTTTACATTGATACTGACAGCTAAATTAAGCTTGGCTGAACAAAACTGGGAGGGAATCTCCTTGAGTGGAAGAGTTATATATCATGTTCGTTTTCTTGGTGTCCGTCCCCCACCCCCCTAAATCTTGATGTATGCTTTGGGTAGATCCAGGTTGAAACAAATCAATCACTATTTTTGTAACTTGCACCAAAATCTACATACTCTGCTGTCACACTTCTTGAATAATCAAATGATTATTCTTATTATCTTCAGCTAGTCAAAGTTTAATATAAAACATAAGCTGAGGAATAATAGAAATATTATCACTATTGTTACTAATGTAAATTGTATCTGTAAAACCAAAAAAACAGAGTGTTAATTGTGGAGTTTTTTGTCCTCTCTTAGCTTGGTTGTTTGCTTGGGATTTGCTCCCTTTTTATATGCAGTAGCTTATTTATTATTTAGCGAGATATGGTTTTTTGCCATGGTAGTTCTTTGATTAGAATGGTATTTTCTGTTTGATTGGGTAACGAAATATCTGCATGCAAATGACCAAATTTAGAGAGCACCAGTTCTCCACAGTTCAATTCCGAACTATGTTACATATCAGTTATATAAATTATTTTCTATTTAGCTATATATACTTATTTAATGTTGTTCAGAAGTTAGCCAGTTACATTATATTGTATCTGCCTGAAGAACATTGAACTGAGTGTAACTCAAACATTTAACCAGTGTTAAGGCACTTGTCCGCTCGGAGAGTATAATGTGGTTTACTCTTAAGTATCTCACCAGGCTAAACATACAAGATTGGCTGCTTAGGAAAACATTAGCAATAGAGATGGTCTTCTTGTCTTTCCACATCCATAACTTGTGTTAGAATTCTCTTGGTCTGTTCATATCTCAGAGGAAGGATAGCTTCCTATGAAAAGTCATAAAGTACAATTTATCAAGAAGCTTTCACTTTCACATGGCACTAAAATAGTCTGTTTATATCAGGAGTGTCAATCCTATAGGGGAAAAATTTAACTTCAGCAGTACTTGAAGATTAACCATATTTTTAACTCATTCTAATTGATCCTGTTTCACAGCACAGGATAACATTAGAGAGCCAGCATGGTACTTGGAGGATATTTTTTAAGAATTTGGATTGCACAATTTCTAATTTTAACAATTACCATAAAGGCCAAGCTATGTTCTGTACCAAAACTGGGCATATACTGTATTTATGACAGCTCTAATAAAAAGGTATTTTTGTTCTGTAAAAAGTTTCAGTTGCTGAGGCTGATCTTTGGGTCTTCTGAGTTACATAATCCAGATGTGCATTTCTCCAACCTGAAGTCTGAAATTCAATTTCAAGACATCTGAAAACTTTGACCTGTTGAACTTGTGCTCATTTTATTGTCACCTGTAATTTTTGGGGCACTTAGCAAATAGCAGGGTTGTTTTCATTATGTATTGTTACTTCATAATATGTGCAATTGGTGGTGAATGATCTTGCCTAGGCTAGTCTGGGACAGAATGACTTTATTATCCACATAAAGTACCATTGGGAGATGCCTGTGTGCTAGCTTTCGGGGGGGGGGGGATCTGAAATGTTCTGACAGACCACTGGAGTTACATCAGACTTGAATAAAATGAGACCAGAACGCAGTGGAATTGTTGCAAAAAGCTAAATAGCAAAAAGAACAGAGAACATACCATTATGTGTTGTTGTTAACAATTTGAGCAGTTTGAGATGATTAATCAGGTGTTATATTGTGTATTTTTCCTTTAGCTTGTGTTTTATAGTTTTCCTGCTCTTTTACTTTTAAATAGTTATTAATTGCTTCATTGTATACTGGTATTTGGCCGCAGTAAACTGACTCACTGACAAATAAATGAAGACTCAAGTTGAGCTTGATTTTGATAACTATGGACTGTCCTTATAGTTTTCTTGTACACAAAAGTTGTATACGATTGTCTACCTCTGGATGTTTGTTCACCTTCCAGAGTGGCCTACAACAAAGACTTTCCTCACTAGAGAACTGACAAGTTCCCACTTCACTTCTGGGGAAAGAAACAAGAGATCAGTAGTAACTACTATCGATTTCTAGAATGTTATAGCGGTTGGTAGCATCTAGCCAGTTACAACTGATCTCTTGTTTTTAGTTACTACTAAAGATTTATTTAACATACTTGGAAGTAAACATTTCAGTCACTTGTCTTTCTTTATTACATCCTTTCAACAATAAAGTTTTCATTACAGATAATATAGCATAATGTTACTCAGTTGGGTACATCCAACTTTTTAAAATTCTGCTTTGGAATGTTCTTTATTTTTATTACTTATGACTCTTTTGTCTTGATGTTTGGTTTATCAGAAATACTGTATATTCTGTCTCTAATGAAGAAAAAGACAGTCCCTAAACAATTAGGCTGGTGTAATTAGCACATGCTCAAAAGAATTAACCATTGTCAGATAATTATGTTACTGCACTTACGCTAACTAGTCAAACTGGGGAAAAAAGAATATTAGCATTTGAAGGTACTATTTTAGAGTCACTTTGGAGACTGATGTTAAGTAGCATTATGAAAAAGAAAACAACTGGCAAATAATGCAAAACAAATGTTTTAGAATAACTTAAGAATCATTTGTATCATAAAATGCATAATAACCAGAGATTAAAATAAATGTTGTTTGTATTCCCAGAGTCCATTTGAAATGTAAATGTGATAGTAAATCTTTGTTGTTTTTCTACTTATAGTACACCCAGGAAACCTTGAAGAAAGAGTTACAATTTTTTATTGGCTCGCATCAAATTAGGAGGGGAATTCTTTTTTTTTACAATACTCCTTAATAACTAATAGTCTACAAGCATAAAAGTTCCTTGCATGGGGAAGCACATTTTTGTAGTATAATGAATATCTCACCTCTTACTTGTTTTTATAAATGGAGCAAATAGTTGTTTTTAACCTGTAGTAGTCTCCAAGAGACTAGACAAGGAAATATATAGTTATTCCTCCAATGCAAAAATTAAAGCGTATGAATAATAACCAAAGTGTTTTACTGCAGATTATATCATCTGATAGTGAAACTGAAGATCTGCCAAAGGATGAATTGTTTGCAGGAAGTGCTTTAATGAAAAAAGGTAATGTTGATGTTGAATTCTGAATTTCTTGCATGTGGATTAAAGCTAACATTCTTTATCTCTAGATATTGTTTTACATTTTGAATGCACTGAAAGGGGGAGAGGGGTTATAGGATGAACTTGGGAATTTTCACTGTTTTGTTTCATTGCTAACATATGCTCTCTGAGTAGGTAAAAAGAATTGAAGTGCTGGGATACTGTATAATAAAAACATCAAAATGGCCATTAGAAAATGTTTACTGAATAAACTGGAGATAACTCTTTATGCCTGTATTGTATATGGCAACCACACATAATATATACGGTATTATGGGCATATTCTAATATGATATGCATTGCATTTAAAATAGTATTGCTGTATGATATTAAAGGGGGAAGGAAACGTTTTTCTTTCTGTCTAATAATACTGAGTGATCAGGAATGAAAGACATCGCTAAAAGGTTTCCAGTAATCTCTGCCCTGCAGCAGTTAGACACTACTGTCATAGTGTAATGTTTAATGAGGGGGAGAGGATTTGCACATTTTGTAATTGTACTATGGAACCTCTTTCAAAATGTGAATTTCCACATGAGACTTTTCATGTTGTAAATAACTGGAAATCATAATGAGCTCCTGTTGGTCAAGCCATGACCAAATCCAAATTCTTGTACCACTTATTGGCTAATATAGCCAATTAACATGTAACTATATTTTCCAGTCGTTTTTTTTTTTTTTTTAAACACCAGCTTCCAGGAAGTTCTCCAGTTTTCTTATCCTGCCCATCTGGTTAAATCCATGATTAATAACTTTATTATTATTATTATTGCCTTAAATGTTTAAACCACATGAAGAAAAACAGGAACAGTGTGAAGAAACAGCTGACAGTTCCCTTGGTCTAAATAAGCATGGAAAATCTAAAAAAAGACATAAGATATCAGCAAACTCAAAAAGGTGAGTGTACTGGAACACTTGGTAATCAAACTCTGGATTTCTGGCTATTAGCACTGTTTAGTGTTAGCCTAGGATTCAGGAGAATCAATCAAGTCCAACTCAGCCAAAAAACTGTGCTACATAGTTTTGGTTACTCAGCCAAATCTACTGCATAGAGGGAATTGTTTTGGGGGGGAAACCAGAAGAATGTAATGCAATGTGAAATACATACTCTATATATAACATTGCAATATTTTTAATGACAAAGAATACCGAACAAAGTGAAGGCATTGTTTTAATTACGTATAATAAACATGGTTAAAATAATTTGCTTAACATTGGTAAATACATAAAGTATCACATACATTAGAAAAGCATCAATCTAATTAATATTAATTCTGCTAGATCAGAGTTAAGCGTGCTTTGAAATATAAGGATTCAAGCAGAATTTTCCATTAAGTTATTTCTGATTGTACAAAGCAAATGCTACTGCAAAGAAAAGTTATGGTTATTTATTAATTAGAATTATTATTAATTTTAAAAATTAGATATAGGCATAGAATAAACTAGTATATGATTCATATTAAATTATTTTAAACTGTTGATGGTTTGTCTTGATGCATGTTAATTTTCAGTGCAGTTAAAGCTAGATTTCAATTTTATTTGTTGAAAGCATCACTAACCATGCATGTTCATAAAGCAATTTCTTTGGAAGTCATGCATGAATGCTGTGACTGCTCACGTGTCCTCAGAGTTTGCTGTATGCATTTGAGCATGTCTTCCTCCAGAAAAAAACAAAAAGAGATAATAGAATAGAAAGGGTAAGCACTCCCACTTTTCCAGGAGACCTATGGCAATAACTTATTGTTATTCAATTACTTCAAAATCTTTGTTACCCAGTGGATATCATTTTGCTAGTGTCCAAATAATTTCTTTGGATTCTTAGGAGTTCTGTCATTAGTATATTTATGCATCTGTGGTCTAGTTTTACTTTCTCCCAAGCAGTAAATATCTCTCTTCATGGCTGCAGTTAACGTATCTATGAATTATAGAAAGATAAAATTAGTTACTTGGGGGTAGTCACACTCTCTCAGCCCAACTCACAGTGTTGTACTTGTGGGAGAAAATAGGAGGACGAAACGGTACTAGGTATGTTTGCCATCATGAGTTAATTATAAAAGGATTAAATGTTAGGTTAGAATATATAATAAAATAATAATGACTCCTTCTCTACTTACTTGCTTTGGGCTGACATTAGATATAATCGAGCTATAGATATAATCTTGGGATTTGGTTTGTTGGTTTTATAGGGAACCAGTTTTGCATTATGTTCTTTTACCTTCAATTCCTTAAGTCTTCCTCACTTCCAGACACCAAAAGTAAGTTCATCACCATAAATGAAGTCATTTTTTTTCTTCAAATAATTTTAATTCCAATTTTTATTTTATTTTATTTTGCCTCTCACGTGATATCTTTTTGGTGGTTGTTGTTTATTTAAAAAGTCATAGAGCGTAGCTTTTATGTGCTGGAGTCCATACTACCCCCAAAATGGGTCAGATCAAAAAAAGACAAAGTGGGTAAAACATAGCAAAAACCTGGTTTTCCTTTTATTTTAAATTGAATTTTAATTACATCACAGTTAATATAATTATAGGCAATTTTAAACAAAAAATATCTTCCACTCTTACAATTCTTCAGCCAGTTTTGAAAAGCTCCGAAGATCTGAGGTTGAGACTCCCTGATCTTTTGTATTGCTTGCCTGAAAGTAATGAAAAATTTAATTCTCGATATAAGAGGCACAATAAAATATAGATATTTCTTTGGGATTTTTTAGTATCAGTAGTACCAAAAAATTGAAAATTTCTATTATGCCCTGCTTGGTTTTATAAAGTGCTAAATTTTTGTGATTTACCTGGCATCATATAGTCAAGAAATATTGTGCATTGAAAATGTAAACAGATTGAGAAAATGATCTGGATTTCTAAATTGCAATTGCAAAGCTCACTGAGAAATCTTGAACAGGCAACACAATGCCAACCCAAGTGACCTAACAATCTTCACAGAGTTCTCAGAAATGTAAAGAATATTGCAGGGCTTGTTTTAAGACCTAGTATCCTACTGAGATAAATATAGCAACTTAAACCCAATCAGATTATTTGTTAATTTGTCTTAGTGTTCATTGAATAACAAGAGCTGTCTAGAGTATTAAATAGAGATGGTTTAAAACTGCACAATCTGATCCTTTTTAATTAGAATTTAATGTTGGGTTTTCAATGTGGTTCTTATCTGCTTCCATTGGGTGTAATGTTATAATGTAATATATGTAATGGTGTTTCTATTCTGTAGATCCACAGAAGCTACAAAAGAAGACAAAGATCAAGTCTTTATTGTGGAAGAGAAGTCAGTGGAAGTTTCGCACCTAACTGAACATTCCCAGAGCATCACTAAAACCAAGATGATTCAGACATTAACATCTCATATCAAGTGAGTGGTCATAAAGACTCAAGTTTATAAAGTATATAAAGGAATGTAAATTTACTTTAGTCAGTGTGTGAACTTGTAAACAGTGCAAAGTCATATTTTAGGCTGCATTTCACACCAGTTAAAATGATCACTTAAAAGTATAGTTGCATTCTGTGGAATCAGTATTGAAGAATAGCCTATATAAAATTCTCGAATGGCTTGTTTCAGTAAAAGCCACAATTAAAATTGGGATAGAGGGAGGTATTATACCTTTGTATTTTACTGAGTAGGTAATCAAAAGAATTATATTTTCAGACAGACATGATAATTTGAACAGCTCATTTTTGAAAAAGTACAATTGTACTTTTTTGTTAAACTCTGTTGCATTACCCACTCTATTTTGAACCTATCATACAAACGAGGAATCACTGCATTATGATACAGCCAGTCACAATGTAATATTAAGAGCTTATTCATTTTCCTCCTAGGAGAAAAATCCTCCTGAGCTGCTAATTGCTCCCAGAGGTGCTAATTACCACACAGAATTCCTTTGGGACAGGAATAGAAACTCAGAAATTCATTTTTTGTACTCTTTTAAGTAAGAAAACAAATTGGTTAAATGGATTTCTAAAAGCAATTCATTATTGCTTTAATATGTTAATTCGTGGAAGTATAGTTTTAAGGATTGGAATGTTGTAAAAATGACAATATTTTCAGTTGAATAAACTCAGCAGGTTTCAATAAAGAACCCTGTGGCTCCTTAAGGTTAACAGATTTGTATGGTATCGCCATTTGTGAATGTTTTTATTTTATCAATTGCATAAAATAGACTCTCGTAAGTTAAAATGAATGGTACCAAGTCTGGATTCTGAGTCCCTCGGAATACCATTCTTACCACTAGAAAGAAGAATGTATGTGCATATTTTCCCTTTAAAAAGTGCATGAGAAGGTTTTCCCCTTCATGGACTTTCTAGAACTATGTATGGCTGTTTATTTTGCTGCAATGCTTTGTTTTCTTTTCAGAGAAATATTGCTCTATTTTTTACCTGAATGTGATAAATCAAGAGAACATATTGCATCCATGTGCCCGGAAGATGTTTTATCTATGTTCAATGTGAGTGAACATTTAAATTATATTAAAATAAATGTGTCAACACGTCTGTGCCAATATCCTATAATTACTGGTAGTCTCACTCAACATCATTTGTTCAGCAACCATTCAAAGTTACAATGATGATGAATGAAGGGACTTATAAGCTTGAAGTTCTATTGCAGTACCACTGTAGACATCTGAACAAAATTCAGGCATTGATAAACCCTTTTTGCCTACTTGCTGCCACTGTCTGCTGTTGCCACTACTATATCAGCCGAGGCCTTCATTCACACTGTCTTTTGCACTGGCACAGCCTGTGATGAGCTGACCAGGGCCTCCACGTGTTGGCTAAGGCCTCCGTTTGTGAAAGGAGAACCTGGCTGTATAAAAAAGAAGACCCTGTCTGTGCTGGCACAAAAGAAGACCCCCATCTAGAAGGACGTGTTCACCACATGAAAGGAGGAGGCGGCCTTGGCCAGTGTGCAAAGGGAAGCCAAAAGGACAGAGATGTGGAAATAGATAGATGAGGAGAGTTGAAGTAGAGACAGTCCCTTACATTTTTTACAAGAATGGTTTGGATCTGGATGTTTTTTACCTGATAGCAACATGAGATTCACTCAATGGCAGCAACTGGGTTTGCTGGAACTTTGGCTTAATGACCCACACATCATGGGGTTGCAGTGGGAACTGGGATTTCCAGTATTGCCTTGACTTGGTCATTTAGTCATATGATGCAGTGCTTTATAACAATATTGCTTACTGATAACAATTCTGGTCCCAATTGCCATTGTACTGCAAGGACTATCTGTATTAAGATATCCCACCAAGTTTGGAACCAACTACTCATTGGGTAAGTAGTGTGCTATCTTTTCATCCAAGTCCTTAATAGAAATATTGAAGAACATGTCACTAAGTATTGGACTTCATTTGATACTCTGTCTAGTTTGATGAGGTACCTGTGAAGAACTCTAGCCACGACCCATAATTTTTGTTCAATGAGGTTTTTATATAGACTTTTTCTAGCTTTCAGTTTTCTCATTGGAATTATTCATAATTATGCTTTTAATTTCTCCTTTTTTAGGCATTTCCCCCTATCAAGTTTATTTTCTTAGTAGTTACTTTTGCTAGCATTACACGGTCATTTCCACTAGTGTTCCTGCTACTTCCACATCTTCAGTTAAGTCTTCCATTCTAATGAGCATCATGTAAAAGATGGGGTCTTATTTTCTTTCCTCAACCTTCAAAAGGAGAAAGTTGTCAGTAAGACCAGTGAGGGAAACACCAGTATACTTCAGTTTTGAATGTAATTAGACATAGTTCATTGCTGAAATGAATAAGACTGTTTTGGACAGTGCACACCGAAGGTTCAGGGACCTGTTGCAGACTGGATTATAGCTATAACTTCCCATTTTTCTTTAAAGATTTATAATTTGATATTGGAAGACATATCATACGTACCTTTACTTTCATTAGGCAGCTAAAAGTAGACATCAACAATGTTAGATACTCCCCCCTCTAGTTGTTGACAAGGACAATAGTAGTCTCCACTCAGGTCCTCTCTTTTTAGGTAGAACAGAGAGACACCTGATTGGCTGAAGCGCTGGACAGCTTCCCTTTAAAAAGGGAACTGCCACCACTCATTAAGTGGATGCCGGTACTTGACCAAATAAAGAGCTGATGTTATCTCTAGCCTTTTGTGCCTTTCATTACCCTATCTAATAAGCAACAGTTTTATTTGTTCTCCTTTTTATCTATATGTTTACAGCACTGCCTTGTTCATTCATTCTGAGTTTTTTTAACATAGTAAGTACTTTTAGCATAATATAGTTCAAGACCTCCTCTTCTATTGCTTCTACTTTTTTGAAGCAAATGTCCTTCAGCTGCTGCATTTCACTGATATCGCACCGTTTCTATTATGCCTAGAAAATCATATTCGCTTTGTTGTCTTAAGAGTTCAGACTCATCTTGTTCTGTATTCCGAGAGTTAATGCACAGCCCTGAACCTTATGACCCAATTTTCTTTCTTATTTTTAATTCAATGTTTAAATAGTTACTATTTACATTTCTATTTTTTTCTCTAGCACTTAAGCCTTTATCTAAATTTCTTAATTCAGGGTTTTCATCTCCAATCCATGCAGATTAAATTTAAAGTACTGCTAACCCTAATCAAAGTCACTATGCTTTCCCCAAATACATTTTTGCCCTTTCTTCCTTTTTTCTGAGGGGCTTAAATCTATCTCCTGCTAGTACTTACCAGGAAACTCAGATATTTATCTCAGAAACAGACCCTTTGATTAGTATCATGCGCATAACTAGTCATTCATTTAAAGTCCTCCTAACCCTAATCAAATTGACTTATGCTACAAACATGCTTGTTTTGGTTTCAAATTCACTATCACAACTCCTTTATCAAGATATTCACTGTCCTGTTTTGCTTCTATTCTCCTGAAAACTCACAGCCGTAAGAGAATCTGAAAATTGTTTCTGAATTCTAGTATTGCAGAAGATCATCTGTATCTTTCCTTTCCAATTGTTACCATTGTCCTTTGGGCTTCCTGATTTAATCAGTTCCTTTCTATGAGATTATGTTCTAATACAGCGATGGCGAACCTTTTTTGGCTCACGTGCCACAAGTGGGGGGAGCGCAGGGGGGTCGTGTGCTGGCGTGCCGCACCCATAATGCAACGGGCAACCCCCCAGTGCGCATGCACGCACAACGCGTGACCCCCCCCCCCCCCATTTTTACATCCTTTTTTCGCCCTCCTCAGACTCCAGAGGTTTTATAGGAGCCTGGGGAGGGCGAAAAGAGCCTCCCCCACCCCCCGGAGGCCCTCCGGAGGCTTCAGGGACCGTCCGGAAGCTTCCCTGAAGCCTTCGGAACGCTTAAAACCACCCTCCGAGCAAACCGGAAGTGACTTCCGGGTTGCTCGAAGGGTCATTTTAAGTGCTCCGAAGGCGTCAGGGAAGCCCCCGGACGGTCCCTGAAGCCTTTGGAACGCTTAAAACGACCCTCCGAGCAAACCGGAAGTGACTTCCGGTTTGCTTGGAGGGTCATTTTAAGCGTTCCAAAGGCTTCAGGGAAGCCTCTGGACGGTCCCTAAAGCCTCCGGGGGGGTGGGGGAGGCTCTTTTCGCCCTCCCTAGGCTCCTATAAAGCCTCTGGAGCCTGGGGAAGGCGAAAAATAGCTTTTAAAAAGGTGAACTCAGCTGGCCAGCGCGCGCATGCGCGCTGGCCAGCTGACAGGGCAGAGCCTCACGTGCCCTGACAAATGGCTCCGCGTGCCACAGGTTCGCCATCACTGTTCTAATATCTCCTTTGTCTGAACTAATCATTCTCTTATTAGGTTGGTTATGCTGCATCCTTTCACATATTCTTCAAGGATTGCTACAAAGTTTGTAGATTCTGCAAATATATGCCAGGTTCTTTGGCAAAACAAACCTGCTACGGATATTGCATGTCACAACTGCAGATTTCATCATCTTCATTTTTGTTTCTAAAGGCACCAGGCATCAGGAAGGCTTATACTTCTTCCATTCTTTGGCCCTCCAATATAGACTCTTACCTTAGAAGGAAAATTAGATACGGATTCCTCCTTAGACTGCCTTGCAAATTTCCACTGGCAAATGTTTGGTAGCTTTTTTTTTTTTCCAGAAAATTTTATTGGTTTTTTAAAACATTTATAGGGAAAAGGGTAGGTGGAATGGTATACAAATTTTGGCAGTTGCAAGTATGGCAGACGCCCCCTCCCTCCAAACTCATAAGATACATCTATGTATAAAACATTAATACAAAATCGTATAAAATCAGCATATTAATTCTATAAAAAAAAATTTCAATCAGCTTATATATTATGATATATAGTCTAGATATAATTTCATTATTACTTTCGGTCTGTTTATAACAATGTGATTTTCTTATTCATTTTTGTGATCTGAGCTTTCTTAGTGTTGCCACTTCTCCCCCTGCTGGCAGAGCTCCGGCCCCTCCCGTGTCCTGTGTGACCGTTGAAGAGTCTTCTGTTTTTTCTAGGTTCGCTTTATTTTTTTCCATAAAGGCCTGGGCCTCTATGGGTGTATTGATTCTGATTCTTGTCTCCTCCCAGAATATCAGCATCCCTTCAGGCATCAACCATCTAAACCACACCCCTTTCTGGTATAATTTATTCGCCAATTGCGAATAATTTTTCCTTTTCTCCCTAATTTTTTTTGGGATCTGCTTCAAGATGGTTATCTCCCTGTCGTGATATGTCAATGCTTGCCCCCTTTGTACACCCAGAATTATGTCTCTTGTGCTTTTCCTAAGAAATTTGATATGGACCTCCCTGGGTACATTGTGTGTTCTGGCATATGCTGAGTTCACTCTATAGACCAGGTCTATCTCCCATTCCATCTGTTGTTTATCTTTGTGTATATATTCAGCTAAGATATTAGTCATGATGTCCCTTATGTTTTCCCCATCTGCTTCTATAACATTTTGAAATCTAAGATAAAAGGACATTCTCTCAAATTCTGTTTTCATTTGTTGGATATCAAGTTCTTTGTTTCCCTTCTGCAAAGCTTCTACCCCCCCCCCTCGCCTCCGCCACCCCACCCTCCACAAGGTCCAGTCTCTGTGAGTTCTTATAAATTTGGACTTGATTCTCTTTAATTTCTTCATTTCCTTTAATTGTTTCTTAATTTCTTCCTGGCCCTGTATGAGTTGTTGAAGCATTTGTTGCAAATCCATCTCTGTACTCTTAGGTTGCATCAGTTCTGTAATCTTTGACTGTGTGGCAGGACTGGATGTTGCAGATGTCAGTGCAGAGGTAGAAAAGCCAGGTGTTAGGGTTCTAAATACCATGCAGAAATAAATCATTGTCCAAGGCAAAACATCCTTTAAGGTGCAATTTATTCCGCAGGCATGTTAGTACTGCTATGGAAATTTCAACTCTGGAAGTACATGCTCTGGGTTCACCCAGTTAAAGTTCATGATCTCTCCCCACACCCACAAATCCATCACATGTTCCAATCATCATCTTCCACGCTGGCATGTACACCCATCTTCTTCCAGCCAGGTGTCGAGATGCGAAGACAAAAGATGACCTTGGCTTCTACAAAAGAATGTCAACAATCCATTCTACAATCCTACTCCTTTCTATTCCCCCCTCCCAACTACTACACTATTGAAACAGCATAGAAAATTCTAAGAAAGTGTGGCAGGCCAAAGATCCAAAAAAGAATATAATTACAGGCCTGACAGGCGGCCTCTCCTCAAAAGAAAAACGTTTCCTGCAAAGAGAATAACATAAAAGTTAACATAACAAAATTAACCACCTCTTCTCCACCCAGGGGAACCCCTTGACTTCTCAGGAAACTTCCCATTGAATTGCTTTACTAATTTCTCCACTTTCAGGTTCCCACTGTTTACCCAATTAACTTCAGACCAAGGGTAACCCTTCCAATGCACTAAGTACTGTAAGCAACCCCTATTCAGCCTGAAATCTACAATTTTTTCCACCTCAGATTGTGTTTCCCCTTCCATCACTAATGGAGGAGATTGAGCTTGGGTGGATGCTCTTCTGTTAGACCCAATTACTGGTTTCAACAAACTACAATGAAATTCTGGGTCAATTTCCCCTAGACTTCTGGGTAGACTGAGTTGAACTGTAACTGAGTTAACTATCTTCACTATTGGGAATGGACCTAGAAATTTTGGACCCAATTCCTTGCTAAGCATTTCTAATCTTATGTATTTGGTAGATACAAAAACATTGTCCCCCACACGGTAGGGGTTTAGGAGTGAGCGACGTTGATCATCTTGCTTCTGGTAGGCTTCTGCTGCAACTGCTAGAGCCTTCTTCGTATTCTCCCATCCTTTCTTTAGCATGTCCATCCATTCACTCAAAGACATGAAAGAAGGAGGTTCTCTAGGCAACTCAGGCATGGCAACAACTCCCATGCCACTGGTAATCTGGAAACCCGCTAATCCTCTGCTGCTGTGGACCGCATCGTTGTACGCCACTTCGGCGAAGGGTAGCAAGTCCGACCAGTTGTCTCGCTGATAGTCCACAAAACACCGGATGTATTGTTCCGCCACCGCATTGGCTCCCTCTGCTGCGCCGTTCATGCTGGGATGAACCTCTGAGCTCAGTTCTTGTGTGGACCCAATGGATCTCAGGACCTCTCTCCAGAACTTGGTTGTGAACTGGACTCCGCGGTCTGAAATGATCCTCTTGGGTACTCCATGCAGGCGATAAATGTGTTTCACAAACATTTTCGCTAATTCGTTTGCGGATGGCAATCCTGAGCAAGCAATGAAGTGTGCCTGCTTAGAAAGCAAATCAATAACCGTCCAAATTACTTTATGCCCACTGCTGTCTGGGAGTTCCATGATGAAGTCCATTGCGACCTCTTCCCAAGGCCGTTTCGGGCTCTCTGCTGCAGGTGCTGTAGGTTCTGGGCTCTTGGATTCAATCATCCACAGCTGGCCTTGTTCCTCCTCCGAGGCCTCCCCCTTGGTAGGACTCTTCGTCACCTGAAGTTGGGGGTTCTCTTCCAGAGGTTGGTTGGGCATTTCCCCCTCCGAGGCCTCCCCCTTAGTTGGACTCTTTGTCACCTTCAGTTGGGGATCCTCCTCCGGAGATTGTTTGCCCTTTTCCTCTTCCAAGGCCTCCCTCTTGGTAGGACACTTCGTCACTTTAAGTTGGGGATCCTCTTCCAGAGGTTGTTGGCCCAGATGACTTTTCTGTGCAGGCATCTGGGGCCCTCTCTTAACCACCGTGGCAATTGGTACACACGTTTGTTCTTCGGCAATTCCCTCCTCCGAGGCCTCCCCCTTGGTAGGACTCTTCGCCACCTGAAGTTGGGGATCCTCTTCCAGAGGTCGTTTAGGCTTTTCCCCCTCCGAGGCCTCCCCCTTAGTTGGACTCTTTGTCACCTTAAGTTGGGGATCCTCCTCCGGAGATTGTCTGCCCTTTTCCTCTTCCGAGGCCTCCCCCTTGGTAGGACACTTCCTCACCTTAAGTTGGGGATCCTCTTCCAGAGGTTGTTGGCCCAGATGACTCTTCTGTGGTGGCATCTGGGACCCTCTCTTTACCGCCGTAGTGGTTGGTGCGCACGTTTGTGGCATTGGGGCTGGAGCCAAACACTCTGACGCTCTGTGGCCAAGTTGACAACAATGGTGGCATTTAATTGGCCCCCACGAGGAATGGAACCTAGTTACATCTCTAAACTTAGGAACCGTTTCATCACACTGCCTTGCTCTCCAACTTGCAGCTGCCCCCTTGGTAAACCCTTCTTCCATGGTGGAGATTGCTTCTCTGTAGGAAGGTGGAGTAAGAACCTTTTGGGGCATTGCAGATGCACCTTGTCCCGCTTCCCATCTTGCAGGCCTGGCTTTGGTAATCCCTTCTTCCATGTTGGTGATTGCTACTCTGTAGGAAGGTGGGGTAAGAACCACTTGGGGCCTTACAGGCGCACAATTTCCCGCCATCCATCCCGCAGGCCTCCCTTTGATAATACCTTCTTCCATGGAGATTTCTTCTCTGTAGGAAGGTCTGGTAAGAACCTTTTGGGGCCTTGCAGGGGAGACTGGAACCGGTGGGGAGGTCAATCCCTCGGTTGGCCACTGCCCAGCTTTCTGCCATGGTGCCATCTGCTGAGGGAGGGCAGGTGCCCCCTGGCATCCCTCCCATCCATGACCTGGGGTTAAGACCCATCCCGGGGTTGCCTGCTTCACAGGTTGCAGCTCAACCAATGATGGCTGGCTAGGGGGTTTTACGTGCCAAGGACCCTCCTGCTGGCTTGGAGGAGTTATGGGCCAAGTAGGTGCCCTTTGCTGGCTTGGATGAGTTATGGGCCAAGTAGGTGCCCTCTGCTGGCTTGGAGCATTTCCCCATGCTGATGGCAAAGGAGTTTGTAAGTAGCATCTTTTCCATCCAAGTCCTGGGAGGAAAGCCCAATTTACTGCCCAATTTGCTTCATTTACTGGTTGCAGCCCCATTTGTGGTGGCTTGCAAGTGACAGATGCTGGAAAAATTCCTTCTTCCTGCCTCCTTTGAAATTCCCATTTTGAAAGGGAATCTCTCTCCCATCTAGTTGCAGGGTGATATGCCATTTCATTTATTGCCGTCTGGAAGGAGCCCAAACCTCCGTTCTAAGGGTGTTTTTTTTTTCCAATCTTGCTTCTAAGCTGGGGGGGAAGGAGGGGGAGCATGCACTCACAATTTTGCTGAAGAAGTCCGTCTGAGATTTCCTTCGTCTTGTCGCGTCTCCTCCTGCATTCCTCCAGATGCAATTAAACTGGAAACAGCATTCCATTGCCTTTGAAGTTCCGTACTCCTCTTCTTATCACCAAAAGCTTCTCATTAATTCTTTGCTGATATTTACGCTGTCCCGGTCAGCATTGGGAATGCCGAGACCCACATCACCAGATCTTCCATCACCAGCCCTTCCCCCTTGATAGGGGGAGGGAGCTAGTGAAATATTTTTAAAGTAGAGAGTTGAAATAATGTTAGGGTTCTAAATACCATGCAGAAATAAATCATTGTCCAAGGCAAAACATCCTTTAAGGTGCAATTTATTCCGCAGGCATGTTAGTACTGCTATGGAAATTTCAACTCTGGAAGTACATGCTCTGGGTTCACCCAGTTAAAGTTCATGATCTCTCCCCACACCCACAAATCCATCACATGTTCCAATCATCATCTTCCACGCTGGCATGTACACCCATCTTCTTCCAGCCAGGTGTCGAGATGCGAAGACAAAAGATGACCTTGGCTTCTACAAAAGAATGTCAACAATCCATTCTACAATCCTACTCCTTTCTATTCCCCCCTCCCAACTACTACACTATTGAAACAGCATAGAAAATTCTAAGAAAGTGTGGCAGGCCAAAGATCCAAAAAAGAATATAATTACAGGCCTGACACCAGGTTTTCCAGGTGGTGGTCTTTTTGGAGACATAGTTTATAAAGCAGAGAAATCAGTCAGTGTAGAAACTGGACAGCTGAAGAAGTAGAGCAGGCAGATGAGTTCAGGAGGCAGAAGATCCAAGCAGCTGGGAGTTTCTTTAGTCAGTCTAGCAATAGAGAAAAATTTTCTCTCCAGAGGGTTCAGGAAATAGCAATCCACAAGAGATTCTTCTGGGTGACACGGAGACAAAGACCGGAAGCCTGAATTTTAAAGGTGGAGTCAGGTTTCACAGTTCATAAAGACAACGGAAGTGTGCCATCTTGCCCTGCCAGCTTTGGGCTCAGAGGCATAACAGAATTTTAAAAGTTCAAGAAATTCTCAGTTCACCCATAAGTTCTGAAACTAAATCCAATGAAAGTCACTTTTACAGGGGTGAGGCATCATTAGTTGGCTCTCCCCCCTCCTCCTTCCCCTGGGGGCGAAAGCAAAATCTTCTCAAGCCGCTTGTCCAAGGGGGAGGGAAATCCCCCTCCCTCTAGCCGCACCTCCAGCAAGAATCCGAAAGTTTAACTTCTAAAAACGCTGAAAAGTCCATCAGTTCAAAAAGAAAGGGAATGAAGAAAGGAAGCCTCTCACCATACCGCCGCTGCTTCCTTCAAAAGTACATTGTCCGATCGGCATGAAGCGAGGCGCATGCGCGCCCTCCGAAACTGCTCCCCGGTGCCTAGAGCGAAGCGGAGAAGCCCCCACCAGCCGCCGCCGATGCCAGGGCCCTCCGCGAGCCGCTCCCTCGGCAGGACACCTCTCCGGGGCGTCCTGTGCCCCCCCAGAAGCAGGGGAAGCCCACCGTCGCCGTAGCCGCCGGAACCAGAAGTCCCAAATGTTTGGTAGCTTAATGAGCATAAATAGTTGCATGTATAATTTATTTTACATAATCTCTTCAAAATTGGGGATGAAATTGAGCAATTAGCAATGTTAAACTGTTTTGTTTGTAAAAATGTATATGCCACAAATTCACTATACTTTGTATGGGTTACAATATAAAATTATTAAAAAGTATAAAGACCTAATCCAAATAATTAAAACAAGATAATTAATTTTATTGTAATTTTCATTTTTTTCTAAGTCTCCTTGTATATTTATTACGTTTAAATCAGTAAATAAAGGTAAATCTTAGTTGCATGGCCATTGAAAATCCATGTTGCTTGCTTTTAACAGAAATACTGATCTTTTTGATGTAATAACCAAATGTTGATTTTATATTTTTTAAAAATGTGGACAGATTAACTAAATTTAGATTCCTATACTAAGTTTTATTTTGTATTGCTTTAATAGACAATGCAGTATCATTTCCCAGCTGTCTTTTTGCTTATGTTAAGGACCCCACCATACCTAGGATTTTCTTAACAATGCAAATTGCAGGGTTGGAGATATGATCTCAGATTGGGACCGAGATCTGTGTAACCTTAGTATTTGAAGCCGACTTTTATTTCATTTATTGTTTTATTTCCGTTCCATGTTTGTCTAAGACTTTTTTAGATCTTTCTTCTTTTGTTTGTATGTGTTTTGGTGACTGAGAAAGTTTTGATTCTTGGTAACTACATAGACGAATCCATGCATTTTTCTTGAAAATATTTTTAGAAAATATTCACTTCTAAAAAGATACCATTATCTCTTTCTAAGGATGCCAAAAATTAATCATCTGGCTTTTGTGGATACTGCAAGATAAGAACTTGAGTTTCCTAGCTCCTAGTCTAATACCTTAATCACTATACCAAACGTTCTATATTAGGGTCTAATATGAATTTAATTCTTTCTGAAATATTTCTACTTTTGAAAGGCAAAACTATACGATTAAAGTCACTGTAGTTTGATTCTTTATATGATTAATCTATCTGATAACATTTTCTTATACTGATTTTTCTTTTTGTTTGTTTTTGTTAAAATAGTTAAAAAGACATTGGGATCACAGTAAGACTGTCATTTTATCCATTGATCAGGTAAAACATAAAATGTGACAAGTATTTTCTGAACTGATTTTCATCATTGGAAATAGATATATATTCTTGAAAAAAATAGTGAAATGCAATTCATAAAATTGCGTTGCTTCATAGTATGCTTACAAAAAGAATGGCCTTCATTACAATGTAAGACTATTATTCAGCTGCTAGCATTGTTACAAATTATGTTGGAATTATGTGCAACTCTTACTCCCTTAGTCTTGCCATTGAAAATCATCTTCTTTTATTTGTACTGATCCTTGTTTTATGAATACAGATAATATTTTTGTAATCTAAAACAAAGTTTTTCAGATTTCAGTAAGTAAATACTGACATAGTAAGTTGGCTTTAAAATATAGCCGGGCTAATTATGCTACAAATCAAATCTCCAAATTCAGCAGCAAGATATCTTTTTGAGACATTGGGGCAAACAACAGAACAAAGAGTAGTATTTCACTCAAACCTAATCATATGAAGCAGGGATGCATATTTTATAGGCTTTTGAATAATGTTGGGTAAGTTCTGGGCTAAGGACAAAATTTAATAACATTTAATTCAATAAGAATTTTTGGAACCACACAAGACATTTGGGAATTCCTTATTTTTAATGTAAGGGCACTAGCCTTAGAGTTTATGATCACCTATTCTCACTTAAAAGGAGAGCTACAATCTCTGCTTTTAATTTTAACGGCATTGTTCAGTTTTAGGCTTATTTCCCCTTTCGCTAAACTCGGCGTGGGTGTGAGCATGGCCAGCGTGTGACGCATCCAGCCTGTGGGCTGTGAATTTAACAGCCCTGCCTCAATAGATGGAGGAATGTTGCATAGTAGAATGTAAAATTTTGTTTAAAATTTGTAGTAAATTGCAAACATTTAAGCATATATTTCAGTATTTCTCACAGTATGAAAGACAACTTTCCAAAAAACTCCAGCGTCAAGAAGAACATTGCTTTCAAAAAGTCTATGCCATTGAAAGAAAAATGTATCTACGCAAAGAACAAGTAAAAGCAACCCAAAAAAAGCTTGAACATCTTCGGAGAAAAATAGCCCTATTGCTATCAAGAATGAAGCCCGTAAGTACAATATTATATGCAATTAAACTCATTCTATTTCTGCAAAAGTTATATTTCAGTATTATCATTCTATGTCACAGAAAATATGGTTTATTTCAGTATTTCCAACAGGACTGCAATCCAAATGAGGCTTGTAGGAACCCAAGGAAATTTTTAAAAAAGGTTTATGAACTATTTATGTTTTAGAACTATAAGCAATGGAAAATGAAAATGTTAAAGATGCCATTTATTTGGCAAATGTTGTTTCCTTTGAAATATTAAAGTAAGAAGGAATGTTTTTTCACTAATCAGCAGGATACTTTAATTTAACCAATGAGATATAAATTAAAACTTAAATGATTACCCAAATTATTGTCAGATACTTCTAATGCCCAACTTTATGTATTTATTGATCCAAAGAGTGATTTTTAAAACACTAGACAAGCTGATCCTTAAAATTTTTACTTAGTTATTTTTATATAACAGTGTAACAAAATAAAATGGAATCCTAGATTATTCAATTCTTTTAATTTGAATATTACTATTGATTCTATTAGAATTTTTAATATAGGTGATTCAGTCTTAGATAACTTTGCTCCAAAGCTGCATCATTATTTCACAGAAATAACAGACATTATACAACAAGAGATTAGCGTTATTTACACTTTAAGACTGAATAAAATATGCAATCCGTGATAACAATGAATGTGATGTCCCACTCTGTAAATTCTGTGTACATAGTTGAAACAACTTATGAAGCTGCTATCCCCTAAGCCCGTGATGGCGAACCTATGGCACATGTGCCAGAGGTGGCACACAGAGCCCTCTCTGCTGGCATGTACACCGTCGCCCCAGGTCAGATCTCTGTGGCATTTCTTTCTTGACCTTCTATTTCCTTGCAAATGACTAAACAGAAGTTCACGAAAGAAAAAGATCTTACTTCTTGCTGCGTTGCCGGTGTTGGGATGCCCCACTTCCGGGCAGCTGATCTTCGGGTCTCTGCTGCATATTTGTGCATGCATGTGCATAAGCATGTTTGCGCATGTCCATTTTTGTGCATGCACCTCTCAATTTGGGCATGTACATGCACACAGTTTCGGCATTCAGTGTCTAAAACGTTCGCCATCACTGCCCTAAGCCCTATTAATAATGAAAATTCAGATCCAAATGAATGTTTATATCTAGCATTACAAGATCAGGATAGAACACAGAAGTATCAGAAGTTGGGGATAGGGCAAACATACGTTATGCATAACCAAATTTCTGAATAAAAGTTATTTTTCCCAGTGACTTTTTTAAAAAAAAATTCCCATTCTAAGAAAACCATTGCATACAACAGTTGCCTGTGATATATAGTTTTAGTCAAAGGGGCTATTTAGGTTTAATTATCTCTGGAACTGTTACTGTAACAGCAATGCATTTTTGCCGTCTGTTGTTTCAGCATCTTGTTATAAATAATCTGGAACATGTCGATACCATCCTGGAAGAATGTTTAAACCAAGAAATCACTCATCCATTGGTTCCTGTAACTACTACTGACATAAGTGAATCTACATTGCTAGATAAAGAAAATGGGAGAGTATGTAACACTTTATAATGTATAATAAAATGCATATATGCAGATAACAGAAGGTAAATAATCTACAGTTATTCTGCAGAAGTCTTACATGTTAATAGTGTTAACAAAGTTCTAAGTTGCCTTTGATGATTTACCTGTTATATTTTGAAATTATTGGAACTAGTCCATGAAGACCGTTTACTTTAAAGTATATGGGTGAAGTTTAGCAAGAAAATATTTGCTAAATGATTTGTATTCTATAGTCCATAGCCTTTTGGATATACTGTTGGAATTATTGTAGAAATTATTAAAATAATTTTATTTACTTTTATTGTTTTGAAATAACTTCATGAACATTACATAACTTTTTTGCATAAAAAATAAAGTTTCTTATGACATGTTATTTACTACATCTCATAAATAAAGCTAATTTAAAGCTTGATTGACTACTGTTATTGACTGAAGTAATTGACATGTACTTATTAAGGGAAACATTTAATCCATGGCAATTATTTAAAAGCATATCTAGATTGTAATGAATATCATATTTTAAGATTATTTTAAAGTAAACAAATCTTTAGCATAGGACCTATTGAATGCTTTACCCAATCCCTCTACTTTTACACTAGCTTTCTCACAATGGTGTTTTGGAATTGCAATGTATATATCATATTTTGGTAAAGAAAATGCTACAGCATATATATTATACTGACACAAAGATGACAAAGAGCTCAGAGTTACCAGAAGAGAAATAGCTAATCAGAGCTTTAAATGGCACAAAGATTTCCAGTTTCCTGCTATTGCTCTATTCATCCCTGCTGTTTTTTCCTGGAGTTGATAGAGTTTAATAGAGATTAAGTATACCTTGCAGGATATTTCTCTTCTTCCTTCCAATCATTTCAAGTATCCAATCTATAGTTTCTTCCTGCTTTCTTTCTAGAAGACTGAAATAATCACCTGTAACTGGCTTTTTTATTCTGTTTCAATTGTTCCATCTATTATGGCATATTTTTCTCTTTGCCATAATCCTACTCTCTGAAATCACCAATTAGTTTCTCTGTGTGGTTTTTAAACCTCAGATATCCAAGCTGGTTTCTGAGCCTTAACTATTGGTCAACTGCAATGAAAACATTTCATGTAAATTTATGGCTCATAGATTAGACAATCTAATGATAATGAATCATTAGTTTATGAAGTAATGGTTTAGAGCATGAAACTAAAGAATTTTCTTGTGAAAACTCAATTCAAAATTAATCAACTTAATGCGATAAAACTAATAACATAATGTTTAAAGATTAGAAATCCTGCTGTTTTTCTTATTATTTTTTGACAAATTTTAAAAAAAAATACCTTCAAGAAGTTAATGTTTTAATATCTTGAAAACAACAGGATACTACTAAATACATTGATCTAAATTATAACTGCATCTGAAACTACTACAAGTAACATCACAAAGCCTTATAATCTCAAACTGTCAGGCATGAAAAACTAGAGCCACGTGTTAAATTCCAATTAAATGGATTTATTGCTCATGTGCTCTGCTCTGCACAGAAATCTAGTCAACTAATGGTTAGCAGTATTTTAGCATTAGATATGGATTAACAGAATTCAAGAGGGGTTAAACTTAGTCTGCTTATGGCATCATAGAGTCTAGACCAGGGGTATCCAAACTTGGCAACTTTAAGACTTGTGGACTTCTGGGAGTTGAAGTCCACAAGTCTTAAAGTTGCCAAGTTTGGACACCCCTGGTCTAGACTCTAGGCTGCTTCCTCTCTTGAGTATGCCGCCCCCCTGGTTTCTTTTACAACATGAGCAATTTAAAAATAAGGATGTTAAAGAAGACTATATAAAGGGAAGTGACTCAAAGCTTATTTGGAAGACCCAACTAAGGTTCAGCAGAATGAAGAACAAGCAACGATAGAGGAAAGCACTGCCCACTGACACAGTCGTGGACAAACATTTAATATGGAGGTTAATTAGTTAATTAATAAAACAAAAGAGAGCTGAAGACAGAATGGTATGAACATGCTATGGAACTAAAATTTTGGCAGATTTGGCTGAACAAATGAACAATTTAAGGAACGTCAAATAACTGATACTGTTTAGGTTGCCAGCAAAGCCTGTGATATGGCTACAAATAATGCTTCAGATAAGCACGTCTCAAAAGTCTACTAAAAATTGAGTTGACAGGTTTGTGGAATCACAGCTGGAAAAATAACTTAAAGCAGTCAGAGAAAACTCTGAAAACTAATCTGACTGCATGTCTCATCTCTAAAATTAATGACCCAAGCAAAGATTTGAACTTAACAAGTAATGGTATTGAACGTGCTTATTGGTTTTACTCTTCTAGGAACACACAGAAACCTAGAAACATTTGGTAAAATTGTAAACAGAGATCTAAAGATAACATTATAAGAAAATCACATGAGTTGGACTAGACCAGTGGTCGGCAAGCCGCGGCTCGCGAGCCACACGCGGCTCTTTATACATTTTTAATGCAGCTCTTCTGTGTGCCGGGCGCCCGCTCCCCTCCCTCCTCTCGGGCACTTCAAAACAAGCGCCCCTTTCCCTTTTTTCGACCCACAATGATTAGGGAGGATCCTGAAGTCGGGCGGGGACGAGAAGCAAGGCTTCTCGTCCCCGCCTGACTTCAGGATCCTCCCTAATCAGGAAATCAGGAAAACTAGTACTGACCGTGTCAGTATTGTTTGGAATGGAGCTGAGCACAAGAGAGTCTTTAGAATAGAACAGAGCTGGAAGGGACTTTGGAGGTTTTCTAATTCAGCCGCCTGCTCAAGGAGAACCTATACCAGCTCAATAAATTGTGTATACATTGATAGCATTTTTTAAAAAAAGGCTTAGTCTGTAAAATGTTTCAAAAACTAAAGACAGCATGGCATAAATGAGTGGGATAAATAAATCAGCCCACTTTGTGAAATAAGTGGGAAACAGAATTAACACACAGCCTTGACCTTTTAGTTGTTTGGATGCCTGGAGTTTCTTGCCATGAGCCTTTCTATCCTATTTTAAGAAGAAATTACAATTGGAGTATGGCTGGCTGGGGAATTCTGGGAATTGGAGTCCACACCCCTTAAAGTTGTCAAGGTTGAGAAACAGGCTCACCTTCAGCTTTATGATTTTTAATTTGTGTGTGTGTGTGTGCCATTCCAGTCAGTCTTGATTACTTTATGATTGGGTATATGTGGAAATGGGTGAGTTAATTTGGTGGCCATGGGATTTGGTAACAAAGTTGTGGGAAGGGAACCTTAATCCAGGTGCGCTCAAAAGGCTTTCGAGGAAGTTGCAATCACAAATTGGTTTAGCATTCTTGGACAGTTCAGCATTACAAACATTAAGTCATTTGGGATACTTCCATGTTGCACGCTGGTTTTTGTTCACAACGTCCTTCCAAGCGTTGATACGTTTTGAGGTTAATTTGCTACTGCCCGCCCGGCTCCCCAGTTAGATTTTTGCTGGGAGGGGGCGGGGGGGAAGCTCCTTGGCCTCCGTCTCTTTTTCTCCCTCCTCGCTTCTTGGGGCTCCACCAATGGGGGAGCAAGGCCCGCCCAGCGCCAGGCTTTGGGCTAACACAGAGGTCTTCAAAGTTGGCTGTCTTAAGACTGGTAGACTTCAATTCTCAGAATTCTGGGAGTTGAAGTCCACCAGTCTTAAGAGCCAATTTTGCAGATCCCTGGGCTAATATGATTGATGCCCTTGGTGGACTTCAATTCTCAGAATTCTGGGAGTTGAAGTCCACAAGTCTTCAAACTGTCAGGTTTGAAGACCCTGGGGTTTTTTTTCTAAAGGGTTGGGGGTACGAGGGTCTTGCAACTTGACAGCTTTAAGACTTGCATGCTTCAATGCCAGAGTTCCTGAGCCAACATGACTGGAGGAGGAATTCTGGGAGTTGAAGTCCACAAGTCTTAAAGCTGTCAGGTTTGAAGACCCCTTGGGGGTTTTTTCCTAAAGGGTTAGGGATGCAAGGATCTTGTAACTTGACAGCTTTAAAACTTGCGTGCTTCAAATGCCAGAGTTTATTGAAACTAAAAACAGTGTACCATCCTATGTATTTTCGGTTTTAAAAATGTGGCTCTCAAAATAAATTTCAATCGTGGTTTTGGCGAGATTTGGCTCAGTTGAAAAAAAAGGTTGCCCACCACTGGACTAGACTAAACGAGATTAATAATATTCTTTTTCTAATATCAGTATAGCTACATTGCAGCAAAAAAAAATGTAAACCACTGTACCATATTTTTCGGAGTATAAGACGCACCTTTTTTCCTCAAAAAATAGGCTGAAAATCTGGGTACGTCTTATACATTGGATACAGCATTTTTTGCCTCCAGAAGCCCCGCCCCCTTCACCAAAATGGCTGTGCATACCCTTATAGAGGCTTTCAGAGAGTTCCTGATGGCTTGGGAGGGCAGAAATGAGCAAAAAATGGGCCGTTCCCCCCCTCCGCCCCCAGCAGCACTCTGTAAGACTCCATAAGACAATAATGCATTTTTTTTTGACAAAAAACGGGCCCATTTCCGCAAAAAATCGGCCGTTTTTGCTCATTTCCCCCCCCTCCAGGAGCACTCTGCAAGCCCCCAAGGCTACTCATGCCTTTTATTTGAAGAAAACGGGCCCGTTTTCACGAAAAACAGGCCATTTTTGGGAGGCTTGCAAAGTGCAAAAACTTTTTTTCCCCTTTCGGAAAGTTCTTTAGTTAAAGTGATTGATGAGAATTAGATTGATCAGGTGCTGTGCCAGCAGAAATAAGTCTTAGGTGCTGCAGGTTGTCAGCGATTTCCTTCTCCAGCACATGGATAAATATACCTGGAAACATCTACCTACCTACTTACCTACTCTCTCTCTCCCTACATACCTACTGTATTTCTCTTCTCTCTCTCTCTATCTCTCTATCTATCTACCTACTTTCTTTCTGTCTCTCCCTACCTATCTAGTGTATTTCTCTCTCTTTCTCTCTCTCTTTCTCTCTTTCTCTCTATCCCTTTACCTACCTACCTAACTACTCTCTCTCCCTACCTAGCTACTGTATTTCTCTCTTTCTCTCCCTCTCTATCCTTCTATCTACCTACCTACTTTTTTTTAAAAAATGCCTCTTCAAAACCTTGGTGCGTCTTATACTCTGGTGCATTTTATACTCCAAAAATATGGTAAGTGGGGAATCTCTTAAATTAATGATTTTTATGCCATGAGGATGAAATTTTATTTCAGTTTTGAATGTGATTTATTTTTATTTATGTATTTATTAAAGTTATATGCACAACTGGTGGCAGTTTTCTAACAAGGGATAGAGAAAACAAATTAAGATTTGTCCTTGGAACTGTGTAAAGCAGACTTTACCACAAGCTGCAGATTAAAAAAGCATGCTGCACTGAACTGTGGAATAAAAGAAATTGTACTAAATGTATCATCCTGTTTGAATTTTTAGTCCTAGAAGAAGGGAGTTAAATAAGAGTGAATAATAAAATATAAAAATAATGTAGTAAAACTATGGCTAAGGGACTATTGTAATTAAATGTGAGAGTTTATTGGCTAGTGACAGAGAGAAGGAAGCCCACGAAGTCTTGCAAATCCTTAGACTGTGAAGATGATCCATTAAGGATCCTCCATAAAAAGTGGAATTGGTGGGGAAGGAGGTTGGAAATAGAAGCATGACATAGGACAGAGGATGGCATAGAGAGAGGGACCACGGGTGGAAATAGATTTTCTAAGGAAACAGGAAAAGGGTATTAATGCAGGAAAGAGAGGAATATTAATGCTATATACTGGCTTTCCATAGAATCAGGCTATGTGAAATTTTATTTTAATAACTTCTTTGGTTGCAAGATAAAATCTGCTAGGGAAAGTAGACACATTCTAAAAAATTAGGTAATGTTACAACAATATAAAATTATTTCTTTAAATATCAGAAGTCTGGAGATTCTATCAAGACAAAAAAGGTGGTTAATTGTGTTAAATCATTTAAACCTCATGGTTACATTACAATAAATTTTCCTTTCTCCTTATCTATCTAACTATATAGGGAATTTGGTCATATACTATTAACTAGCATTTATTTATACTCCTAATCAGGGGTCATATTGGTTACTGACAAAGAATTACAAAAAGAACAAAATAATCCAAATAATAGAAAGGGATTTCAATATTGATGAATTAAAATCTCAAATTGGAATGCACAAAGGATTTCAAAATGTATTTTATTTCCTGAATTTTTACTTTTGTACAATGTATTGCACCAAGAATCCTTTACCAGAATCCTGGAAATAATCTAAGATAATTTTGATCCTTAAATTGAAACAAGACTCACAGGATTTGGCATTTTATAAGCACTTGTTGCTTCTCAATACAGATTATAAACTCTACACTACTTTTTTTAGCTAACCAGTTAAAAGTTATTACAAATAAAATTAACCATATAAATCAATCTGGTTTTATTTCACACTGTAATAAATCTACTCGGATCAAAAAACTATTATACTAATTAATAAAATTAATAAGTCTTCATTAAGCATATGTTTTAGATATAGTATAAGCCTTTGATTATCTCAAAGTACAGTTTTTAAAACATTAATTAAATTTAAATTTAGCTCTAAGATCTATAAAATGAAGATATTTTTAGACCAATTAAAATCCAGATAAGACTTAATTAACTGTTATGATTCAAATCCATTATAAATTCAAGCGGTGCTAAGCAAGATTGTTTCTTATCACTTTTAGTTTTTAACAACTATAGAAACAGTGGCAATAGGTCTTAGACCCAATAATCAGATCAATGGTATAAAATAAGAAGGCATATCTTTTAAATCTATTTGCAGACTATATAAACTAACATATTAAGGAATTAAAGGAATTTGCAGAAGTGTCAGGACTCAGGATTGTTAATTTTCATCAATCACATTTAATGTTTTCCTGATATATCCCAAAATATTCAAATGGAAATTTGCGCAGTTTTAGGAATCCCAATAGCATATAAACCTTAGTAATACTATAAAATATTTAAAAAATTAGAAATATATATGTACCAACTTAGAAGAAACTGCACAATGAAAAATTGGAATCAGAGGCAGAAACCACAATTTTACTAAACTTAATGGATTTTATGCTTTATCTCAATAACAATAGCAATTGTTTATAATATGATATATATCAAACTTTTGCATATATAATACCTACTGTAAATATAATATTTACACTGCAATACATCTCCTTGGTTCTTGCCATGTTTTCTTTTTTTCCCTTTTGTATATATATCTTTATATTATGTAAATGTAATCATCTGATTTTATTTGGGTAAAACTAGTAACAAAAATATTTTTTAAAGAAATCTCTAGTTCTCACAAAGATAAAGGGCAGGCAGGGAAAACTCATTAAGACTTCTAAGATTCTGTTAACTACAGGTGAAACTCAAAAAATTAGAAGATTGTTCAAAAGTTCATTTATTTCAGTAATGCAACTTAAAAGGTGAAACTAATATATGAGATAGACTCATTACATACAAAGCAAGATAATTCAAGCCGTGATGTGTCATAATTGTGATGATTATGGCTTACAGCTCATGAAAACCCCAAATCCACAATCTCAGAAAATTAGAATATGACACGCAATCAATAAAACAAAGATTGTACATAAAACAATATCGGACCTGTGAAAAGTATAAGCATGCATATGTACTCAGTACTTGGTTTGGGCCCCTTTTGCAGCAATTACTGCATCAATGCGGCATGGCATGGAAGTTATCAGCCTGTGGCACTGCTGTTATGGAAGACCAGGATACTTCAATAGTGGCCTTCAGCTCTTCTGCATTGTTCGGTCTCATGTCTCATCTTTCTCTTGGCAATGCCCCATAGATTCTCTATGGAGTTCAGCTCAGGCGAGTTTGCTGGCCAATCAAGCACAGTAATTCCACGGTCATTGAAACAGGTTTTGGTACTTTTGGCAGTGTGGGCAGGTGCCAAGTCCTGCTGGAAAATGAAGTCAGCATGCAGTGGACCAACACCAGCAGATGACATGGCTCCCCAAATCAACACAGACTGTGGAAACTTCACACTGGACTTCAAGCATCTTGCAGTGTGTGCCTCTCCATTCTTCTTCCATACTCTGGGTCCTTGGTTTCCAAATGAGATGCAAAAGTTGCTCTCATCAGAAAAGAGGACTTTGGACCACTGAGCAACAGACCAGGTCTGTTTTTCTTTAGCCCAGGTAAGACACTTCTGACGTCGTTTGTTGTTCAGGAGCAGCTTGACAGGAGGAATATGACATTTGAAGCCCATGTCCAGGATCCGTCTGTGTGTGATGGCTCTTGATGCACTGACTCCGGCCTCAGTCCACTTCTTGTGAAAGTTCCCAACACTTTTGAATGGCCTTTTCCTGACAATCCTCTCCAGGCTGCGGTCATCTCTGCTGCTTGTGCACCTTTTTCTTCCATACTTTTCCCTTCCATATAACTTTCTATTAATGTGCTTTGATACAGCACTTTGGGAACATCCAACTTCTTTTTCAATTACCTTTTGAGGCTTTCCCTCCTTATGGAGGGCGTCAATGATGGTTTTCTCCACAACTGTCAGGTCATCAGTCTTTCCCATGATTGTGATTCCTACTGAACCAGACTGAGAGACCATTTAAAGGCTCAGGAACCCTTTGCAGGTGTTATGGCTTAATTAGCTGATTAGAATGGGACACTTTGAGCCTAGAATATTGCACCTTTTCACAATATTCTAATTTTCTGAGATTGTGGATTTGGGGTTTTCTTGAGCTGTAAACCATAATCATCACAATTATGACAAATCATGGCTTGAACTATCTTGCTTTGCATGTAATGAGTCTATCTCATATATTAATTTAACCTTTTAAGTTGCATTACTGAGATAAATGAACTTTTGCACGATATTCTAATTTTTCGAGTTTCACCTGGATAACCTTATAATAAATGTAGCATTGACATGCATGGCTTTGGTTTCATTGTCTGATCTACCTTGAATGATTGACAGGTGAGAACTATTGCTGGAGTTAATAATGTGTTATTGTGCGGTATAATCCCTTGATGACATATGATTAATACTTGAAAAAGGTTATATTATTTCAGATCATATTATCTGAAACTACATTTTCATATATGATACACTAGAGCTGGGTTGCAGTACTTCAGATGGATTTTCTCCTACATACTTCTAAGTTAAAATGCTATCCATGCCTTTGAGTTACATAAAAGTATGCTGATATAATTACATTGGCGGCCCTATTGCCAATCCCTATATTGCCACAACAATGAGAGCAATGAATGATATGTGTCAGATCTTTGAGGCAAGCAAGGTCAAAAAACAGTCACAGCAAGGTTTCTAGGAATGATGTTTATTGTTCTAAGATTGTAAACTAACAATCTTGACAAGCTGTCACGTTTCTCTTTATTCCATCTTCTACCAAAAAAAGTGAGGATATTTTGAGTTTCTTTCTAATGCTTTCCTCTTTCTCAGGGACTTTTCTGAAAGTCCCCTTTAATAGCTTGCTCATTCCTTTCCCATTCTTTCACAGCAGTGTCCTTATATATTGTAGTCCAAATTAAAGGATAAGAGAATGCCTTTGACTTTGCTTCTTTCCCACAAAACATTACCTGCTAGTGGGGGAAAATGATGGCACTTGTTGTGTTTGTTTGTTCAACTTAGAGGCTAGGTTACTCCATAAGGCTCAATGATTCACAGCATTAAAAACAAAAACAAAAAATCAACACAATATAGCACAGACCATGCATGTCCTCACTTAATAGCAAGCAGGTGCTCAGGAAAACAGTTGAAACAAGGAAGATCTCTCCTAAAGTGTTGTTTTCTCTCTGGACCCATGGCCTGTAAGTTGCACATGGTACTAGCTCCCTTTGACATCCCATCTGATGGGTAGAATGTGCTGACTCAGGATTGGCTTCAATAGAAGGGATGGTCATTAATCTGATTCAAATCAGAACCTACACTAGATCAACCAGGAGCTGCAAGAAGCAAAACTCTTAAACCACAGAGGGGATAGAACATGTTTTTGCACAGCCCAGATGTTTTCAGAAAAGCAGTACTTCTGACCTGCTAGGGTTTAATTTGAACTTGTTCGGCCTCCTGAAGTCCTCACAATTTCCATACAAGGTACCAGATCAAAACCTGCATAGCATTTCAAGCCTATACTTGACTGAATTTATCCATCACATCTTGTGGGGCAGGGATGCAATGGATGAATTAACTCAAAGTTAAAAGTCATCAGTGGCTTAGATATACAGAGAATGATCAGAATGAAATCACTTTTCAAAGAAATAGGATTTAAATATTTTAAGACTTTTATAACAATAAGAACCAGGAGAAGTCATCCTATACAAATTCCTCATGAAATCAGGAAAGTATATACGTGATGTTTAGGAATGTGGCAGCAATTCGGGCCTCCCAAAGCCCCACCCCCTTCACCAAAATGGCCGTGCATAGTCTTAGGGAGGCTTTCAGAGAGCTCCTGGGCCTGGGGAGTGCAGAAATGATACAAAATGGGCCATTTCCTCCCCCAGCCCCCAGCAGCACTCTATAGGCCTCCATAAGGCTATGCATGCAATTTTGTTTTACAAAAAACAGGCCCGTTTTCGCAAAAAAAATGGGCCATTTTTTGCTCATTTTTGCCCCACCACCACCACCAGGAGCACTCTGCAAGCCCCTCCCCCAAAGCTTTTCATGCCTTTTTAAAAAAAAACGGGTCCATTTTTGCAAAAAACGGGCCGTTTTGGGGAGGTTTGCAGAGTGCAAAAACTTTTCCCTCCCTTTGGGAAAGCTCTTTAGTTAGAGTGATTGATGAGAATTACATTGATCAAGTGCTGTGCCAGCAGAAACAAAGTCTTAGGTGCTGCAGATTGTCAGTGATTTCCTTCTCCAGCACATGGATAAATACACCTGGAAATATCTACCTACCTACATACTCTCTCGCTCTCCCTACCTATCTACTGTATTTCTCTCTCTCTCTCTCTCTCTCTCTCTCTCTCTCTCTCTCTCTCTCTCTCTCTCTCTCTCTCTCTCTCTCTCTCTCTCTCTCTCTCTCTATATATATATATATATATATATATATATATATATATATATATATATATATATATATATATATATATATATATATATATATATATATATATATATATATATATATGTTGTATTTGTGCTGATAAATAAATAAAGGGAGACTAGTATGGATCCATTTCAAGCTGTTTAGCTCTCATCAGCTAGCCATACCCTTACTGGGATTTGAACCTGATGAGAGCTAAACAGCTTGAAATGGATCCATACTAGTCTCCCTTTATTTATTTATCAGCACAAATACAACACAAATATAAAAAGGCAACATTAAAAATAAAAATATGGGTTTCTGCCTGCATGGTTTTCTGTGATGAGCCGAAGGACAGAAAGAGGGAGGAGTGAGCTCCCTTCCATATTTGGGCATACCAGGGGTTGTAACACAAACACACACACATATACATATACATATACATATACATATACATATACATATACATATACATATACATATACATATACATATACATATACATATACATATACATATACATATACATATACATATATATATATATATATATATATATATATATATATTTCTATTTCTATTTCTCTCTCTTCTCTTCCTCTATCTACCTACCTACGTTTTTTTTAAAAATTGCCACTTTAAAACCTTGGTGCATCTTATACACCAGTGCATCTTATACTCCGAAAAATACGGTATATTAACTGGTAGAGCTGAAGGTAATCCCACTTCTATTTTTACTTAAACTAAATCTATAGTGATCTTAAGATGCTTACAGTTGTTATGTGTGTTGCAGTTCCTTCTATTCCAGTTAAACTTGAGCCACTGCAGTGAAGAAAAGTATTAGCAGAAACAAGACAGAAGCATAGATTAATTGCCTCCAAATGGGTGCCAATGAATCAATGGAGGAAATCTCTGCTATGGAAAATTACCAGTGGTATGCAAAATTCATGAAAGAATGCCCATCTGGACAACTCACCATGTATGAATGCAAGAAGGTCCTTGGCCTTGAAAATTCAACTATGCAAGCAAATAATTATGTTGAGAAAGTATTCAATATTTTTGATACAAATAAGGTAAGAGTTGTTTCTATAGTGCATAATTTTAGGTAATTGTGTGCCATTTTTCATTTATTGTATACAGAACATTTTAGCATATTAAGTCTTACATTTGTTTTACAATTCCTTCCAAATTGATTCTTCAAGATATAAATGTAGCTAAGAGTATATATATGCCTGTTCAACAGAATTTTAATTTATCAGTGATTAAAATATATGTTATAGTTCTGATTGTTAACTTGATATCTCATACTTTTGTGTTCTTTATACATTGATATATGTGAGATGCACAGAATTAAGATGTATCTACCAGATTGCTGTCTTTAATATGCCAGCTTTGTGCCTCAATTTTCGAGGGGGTATGGAGCTATTAAGTATTAAAATCAATATGCATCGATATTATTACTCTTCATGAATGTCACATTCTTTAAAATTTTGGAGCCACCGTACATATATCATACTTCTATAATCGGCCCCTTGGTCATTTTCTAAAATTGCATGCCCAGTTGATTTTATATTTTATTACTACAATTTTATTTATCTTTTTCTATCCAATAACTACTATACAATATTCTTTTTGAAATAAAAGTTGTGTATAATATTCCAAATGTACTCACATCATATTTACTCACTTGTTTTATATTTGCTTTCTCTCTTAATGATACACTTTAAAAAACAAATTTGATTACGGTATTTATAATTTATTTGTGACAGTTTCTTTCATCATACTTAATGTATCATAAAACTTTATTTAATAGTCTCCCCGAAAAAAACCTAAGCATATTAAGTTTGTAGGAATTAGTGATTGGCTTGTACTTTGGGGGATTATTAATGTCAGCCTTTTGGCTAAAGTCAAGTGTAATCTTAGCTCAGGCAAATTACAAACAATAATGTCAACCATTATTATTTAAAGATACAATTAGCCAAATAACTTTTAATATAAACTAGACTTGTGAGCAGTTTTTTCACAGGCCCAGCAACTATAGAGACTTATAGTATACTTGATTTACTCACTATTTTTTTCCCTTTGGAAAATGTGACAATAGAATCTTAGAAATTGATCTTAACATATAGTACTTTGTAATGAGAAAAGCTTAAAAAAAGCAGAACTTCAGCAGAAAAATTAATACCACTAATTCTTTAGTTGTGACTCATATGAACCACTGCCATTACTTTTTCTTAGCACTGAAAGAGTTGCAGAAATCCTGGAAAGGGTTTCAGGGTAGGAAACTGGAAAAACAGTTTACAGTATTCTTCGGAGTATAAGATGCACCAGAGTATAAGACGCACCAAGGTTTTGAAGAGGCAAATTTAAAAAAAAGTAGGTAGGTAGGCAGAGGGATAGAGAGGGAGAGAAAGAGAGAGAAGTACAGTAGGTACGTAGAGAGAAAGAGAGTAGTTAGATAAGTAGGTAGATAAAGGGATAAAGCGACAGAGAAATAGAGAGATAGAGATATAGAGAAATACAGTAGGTAGGGGGAGGGAAAGAGTGTAGGTAGGTAGATAGAGGGATAGAGAGAGAAATAGAAATACAGTAGATAGGTAGGGGGAGAGAGAGAGAGAGAAATAGAGAGAGAGAAATACAGTAGGTAGGTTGGTAGGTAGAGGGAGAGAGAGAGAGAAATACAGTAGATAGAAAGGGAGGGAGAGAGTAGGTAGGTAGGTAGGTACATAGGAAGAGGGGTGATAGAGAAACAGTAGGTAGGTAGGGAGAGAGAGAGTAGTTAGGTAGGTAGGTAGGTAGATAAAGGGGGAGAGAGAGAGAGAAATAGAGAAATACAGTAGGTAGGGGAGAGAAAGACTGTCGGAAGGTAGATAGAGGGATAGAGAGAGAAATAGAAAGAGATAGAGAAATACATTAAGGTAGGGAGTAGGTAGGTAGGTAGAGGGAGAGAAATACAGTAGGTAGGTAGAGAGAGAGAGAAATAGAGAGAGAGAAAAACAGTAGGTAGGAAGAGAGAGAGTAGGTAGGTTGGTAGAGAGAGAGAAATACAGTAGAGAGATAGGGAGAGATAGATTAGGTAGGTAGGTAGATAGGTAGATAGAGGGGGGGAGAAATACAGTAGATAGGTAGGGAGAGAGAGAGTAGGTAGGTAGGTAGGTAGATGTTTCCAGGTGTATTTATCCATGTGCTGGAGAAGGAAATCGCTGACAATCTGGAGCACCTAAGACTTTCTTTCTGCTGGCAGAGTCATTTTTTGCCCTTCGGAAGCCTGAAATCTCCAGAGGGCCTCCGGGGAGGTGGGGAGACTTTTTTTGCCCTCCCCTAAAGCCTCTGGAGTCTGGGGAGGGGGGAAAAAGCATGCAAAAAAATGGGAGGAACGCCTCTCATGCGCGCATGCGCACTGCGGGGGTCATGCGTTGCATTATGAGTGCGGCACACCCGCGCACAATCCTCCCCCCTGCGCTCCACCCCCTTATGGAACACAAGCCAAAATAGATTCGCCATCGCTGCACTAGCCTATTATATTGCTGCATTTGAGCAGGAGACTAACATTTAATTTCATGTGAAAATTTCTCAGACTCTTCCTGCAGCTTACATTTCCAATGAACTTAATTTGATGTTGGTCTTAAGATAAATTGATTAATTTTCGTTATCATTCACTTTGCTAGGACATTAGTGATTTCTAATTTTGGCTTATTTGAATAAAGTATATTTTAAATTGATTATAATTTCTAATACATAAAGTGCAAAAGATTTGTGCATACAATTATTAACAATAAAATGTAATTGTCTTATTGAAGACCTGATTGCACTTGCCACTTATGAGTGGATTGCTTTTAGACATGGACTTTTTATAGATAATGAAATATGGGACTCATTTATGCAGGGTATAAGTTGGAAACAAGATAGTTGTATAAATGTTTTAGAAATACTGTATATGTGTACTAGATTAATATTTGCATTATATGAGTTTATATAGACTATAACAGCGATGGCAAACCTTTTTTGGCTCGCATGCCACAACTGGGGGGAGCGCAGTGGGGGTCGTGTGTGGGCGTGCTGCACCCATAATGCAATGCGCGACCCCCCCCAGTGCGCATGCACGCACAAAAGGGGCGACCCCCCCATTTTTACATGCTTTTTTCGCCCTCCCCAGGCTCCAGAGGCTTTATAGGAGCCTGGGGAGGGCGAAAAGAGCCTCCCCCGCCCCCCCGGAGGCCCTCCGGAGGCTTCCCTGAAGCCTTCGGAACACTTAAAATGACCCTCCATGCAAACCGGAAGTCACTTCGGACGGCCTCCGGACGGTCCCTGAAGCCTCCGGGGGGCGGGGGGCTCTTTTCACCCTCCCCAGGCTCCTATAAAGCCCCTGGAGCCTGGGGAGGGTGAAAAATTGCTTTTAAAAATGGTGAACTCAGCTGTGCTCGCGTGCCCTGACAAATGGCTCCACGTGCCACTGTGGCACGCGTGCCATAGGTTCGCCATCACTGGACTATAACGTTTTATAGTTAGGTCATATCATACTATGTTTTTCTTTATTGTAGTTTTTTAAACTGTTTAATTAAAGCACTATGTGTTCTTTGACATTTGTCATTAATATTTTTGTTTTTCTCTTTTTATTTCTATTTGTGATATTAATTAAAGAGCAACAATAAACAAATAATTAATAGTCTATATCTATAGGTACTACCCACTAAACAACCTTAATTGGGGCTGGCAATAATGTCACTAAGTGATATAGTTGTTAAGCAAGACAATACTTATCTATGACTTGCAATTTCACTGTCAGCTTCTCTATTTAATCTACTTGTTGAAAGCCGACTGTCAAGTTTGCAAATGATGATCACATGACTAAAGGGCACTAAGATAGTTGAAAGTATGAGGACCGCTCACAAGGTTACATTTTTTGTGTGGTTTTGAATGGTCACTAAATAGAGCAGTTGTTAAGTGAAGACAAAGCACACAAGATGATTGCTGAAGATGATGCTGATTAATGTCAATCTGTTTGGGGAAGGTAGCTTTAACAGATGTGCACTCAACATTCCAATTGACTTCATGCATGCTGTAATGCGAAAAAGCATCCTTTCCTGCACCAGAAAGAGATCTTTTCAATTTTTCAGAAGTTGCCGGATCGCCGTTCCCAGCAGCTCTATGTATCAGACCAATAGTATTGATGGTTTGAACTATTTGAACTATTCTCACTGTTATTCCTATAATCTCTTAAGAATTCAAAGAAATTCACAAAAATGGTAGAAATCCTCTTTCACAAAATAGTACTTAGCAATAGTACTTAAACTTCTATACCACTTCATAGTGCTTTTACAGCCCTCTTAAGCGGTTTACAGCAATCTGTAACAATCTGGATCCTCATTTTACCCACCTCGGAAGGCAGGAAGGCAGGAAGGCAGGTGAGATTTGAACTGCCGAACTGCAGCTAGCAGTCAGCTGAAGTAGCTTGCAGTACTGCACTCTAACCACTGCGCCACCTCAACTCTTTTATCAGAAACGATTTGATAAAAGAAATTTAAAAATGTTTAACTATAAATATTTAAATTTAAATTCAATGAGGGCAGGCACAAATTGTATCCTTTTCCATGCCTGTCAGAATAGTTTATGTCCTTATATACTATTAAAACATGATTGTTTTAATTCTGATTAAACTATACATCATATTCACTTTTTGAGTATTTTCCTTTTCTGTCTCATACACATAAACGTGTATGAATGCAACTGTTTGTGCAGCCATGCTTACATACTTCTTTGCAAATTGTTGACAAATTTGCTTTGGACTTTATCAATATCCAGAATTGAACAATTTCAACTGTAACACAATGGTGTTTCTATGGAATCATTTCCATTTTTGGAAGATTCTATGGAATCTTCCAAAAAGAATCATTTCTTTTTTATATCCAAGATGTCATCTAATTAATATGTATTAGATAAAAAGCTATTTTTGCTATACATTTTATTGCTAAAGATTTAATCCTGCAAGTGAATTTCCCACCAAATTCAATGAGATTGCTTCTAACCTGTCTACTATGATTTAAACAAAATTATTCTTCCAAAAGAACCAGGGACAGCATTGAAGAAACGAGACCTCAGGAATTATATCTGAAAAACAAAATGACCACCCGGCACTACATACCTACATTTCTAAAATAAAAGGAGAAGGATACTCCAAATGAAAGAGGATACAAATCAAAGAAACAAATACTTAGGTGGCAGTTTGTAAATTAGCATTGCCCAAGGCAATTTGGTCCAGCAAACAGTAGACTTTAAAAGACCTGAAAATAAAGATCCCAGTACAATCTATCCCGGGCTGTTGCTTGACCAATTCTAGGTCACTAGAGTAGGTGAGTACAAAATAAAACACTTGCTTCCACAGAAGTAAGTGTTTTAAAATTCACTGTAACATATTTCTGAGAAATATGGATGCATAGAGCTGCTTTTTCAACAGTTTGATAAATGAAGTTTCAACAAGAGCAAAAAGGAATTTTGGTAGAATTATTTCCAGCAAACATTTGAGCAATTGCAATTCCCACTATTACTATTCACATTCCTCTTTGAAAAACATCATTGGATGTAGAAAAGTCTTATCTGTATATTATATGCTTGCTGCAGGAACTACAGCAGTATTCTTTTTGTTTCACTTTTATCCCAATATTGTTTCAACAAGATATATGCAAATATATTTTTCCTTGCATATTATGCAGCACCCTTCTTCCTTCTGTTCGATCTGGTCCTTTTGCACAAGTACAGGTCAACTCACAGTGGCTCTTCAAAGTTACAACTGAAAAAAAAGTGACTTATGACCGTTTTTCGCTTACAACCCTTGCAACATCCCCATGGTCATGTCATCAAAATTCAGATGTTTGACAAATGACTCATATTTATGACGGTTGCAGGGTCCAGGGTTCATGTGATCCCTTTTTGTGACCTTCCAACGAACAGTCAAGGGGGGAGCGACGTTCATTTAACAACCGTGTTACTAACTTAAGAACTGCAATGATTCAGTTAACAACTGTGGCGTAAAAAGTCGTAAAATGGGACAAAATTCATTTAACAAATGTTTCACCTAGCAACAATAATTTTGGGCTCAGTTGTGGTCATAGGTCGAGAACTGCCTGTAGTAGCTTTCCAGTGTCGTGTGCCAGTCATGAATATCAGCCCATAACATTTCAGCGATAACAATCGCATATTTCTATTTCTGAATTAGGCTCTCTACGTTTTATAGAGATCCTGTTTATTTGTACAGATCCTGTTAATTTTTCATGCTGTCCTTTGGGATAGAAATATCTGAGATTTTGAGCAGTACCATCCATTGGCCTCTTTGTTGTATTTTCCTGTTAAACTCTGATTTCCACCTGGGCCTCATGCTTTCTTTTGTTTCTGAGATTTATGACCCAGTGCTTGGCTGTGTATTCAAGCCTTAGTTTTTCCATTTACCTATTGTTGCCCTACTCTGCATCTTTCTCATCAATGTATTGCAGTGAAGTTTTGATTAGCCACTTTGGTAACTTTATGTATCTTTATATGTGAGTACATTTTAAGGTAATAGCTTGGAACCTTTTTTTTAGAATAAGCGTAGCTAGGATAGGATATCAAATGCCTGAAAATAAAATAAATCAAAAGTATTGAATCAGTTGTGATGGATAGTAATAATAATAATAAAGCTACAAAGTCTTCTTCAAACTCTTCCACATCCCTGCCTAATGCAAAATTCAAACATGGCTGTTTCTGCTGCCAAAAAAGCCTTTTAATCCTATCAGACAGAAAATAATGTTCACCTAATATGTTCATCTAGGACAGGGGTGTCAAACTCAAGGCCAGTGGTCAGATCCGGCCCACGGGATGCTTAGATCTGGCCCGCAGGGCCTGCCTGGAAACAGCAAAGGACTGCCCCGCGGTGCCTCTGCCACAAAAATTCAGGGGGGGGAAGCACACTCACTTCCCCAAGTTGTTTTCACTGGCAGAGGAATATCAAAACAAACTAAACATGCAAGAAGGGACAGCAAACGAGAAAGGGAAAGAGGAAAGAAAAAGATGGAAAGATAGCAAGGAAGGAAATATAAGGAAAGAAGGGAAGGAAGGAAGAAGAAAGGAAAATGAAGAGGGAAGAAAAAAGAAGAAAAGAAGAAAAGGAGGGAGGGAGGGAGGGAAGGAAAGGAAGGAAGGGAAGGAGGGTCCCATGTCATGCACACTGTGGCCACGTCCACCCTCCACACCCTTCCTGGCCCTCCAAGGTCAAACACAACCTTCATATGGCCCTCAATGAAATCAGGCTTGACACTCCTGATCTAGGAAATAGGTGAGAGATCACTTATCTATCCTCTTAACAATGGAATTCTCAGCAGCTTTGCTTTGCCAATACATTTTTCTTTGTTTAAACACCTATCTCACTTGCTCAAACTGTGTCCTAACTCAGCTCCTTCACATGTCCTGCCCTCAACCCAACAATTTCTATTATTCAGGGTTCCTCTTTCTTGCAAAGTAGGCATCCATAGTCACTGAATAAGGATTGGTCATTTTCCCTCAGCTCTGTGCTCTTTTTTTCCGATATCTTGATATGACTAGTCTTTTCAAGAAAAGAGACGAACAACTCAAACATTGCTGTTTTTCTCATGCAGCAAACAACTGCTATCAACCTCACGCTCTGCTAGCATCCCTTAGAATACTGTCAACGTGCTTTTTGTAAAATTGCCTTAACAGAAATTTGAGCTGCAGTAGACAGGCAGTGAGACCGTTCTTCTCAGTGGCTAGAAACTGTTCTTGATGTGGAACTGCCATTTCCATAATGAACGGTTCTGGTTTGCTGTAACAGCAGTGATGTTTCCGAAGTTTACCACTTCTACTATTTAAAACCTGGTGGGCAGTCTGAAGTGGTGATACAGAGAGGAAGCCTCCGTACCACATTATTATTATTATTCTCATGATCTATGGTTATACAGTGAGTTGTTTTCTGTTTCTGGCCTTCTACTGATATTTTTCCTTATTTATGATTGGGAGACTCTTCTGTAGCAAGAAAGTTAACAGGATGAGGAAGTTATCAAAATATCCTTAATTATTTTTGCTGCCAGTTTTCCTATTATTAATAGTGTCAAAATAAATGCAATTTCATATACTTTGCAAATATATTCATCTCTTTGTTTGTTTTAAAGGATGGATTTATTGACTATTTGGAGCTTTTAGCTGCTATAAATCTGGTGATACGAGGGAAAATTGACCAAAAACTGAAATGGTATTTTAAACTTTATGATATTGACGGGAGTGGAACAATTGACAAAAAAGAAGTAATAAGCATGTTAATGGTGAGTAAACGCACTAATTAGCAAGGATGTTATTCTTTGAGTTTGTTACTGGTGTTTTGACTGTTGTAATAAATATATGACCAAATTGTCACATGATTTATTTGCTTTCCCAGCGACAAAGGCAATACGTATCTACACTGAGCTTTCCCCACTTCCATTAGATGAGACTGTAATGATCTAAAACTGCTATCAGCTGTTGGTATTTTGGAGAAGTAATCTAGCTCAATAGCACTCAAAAATTAGAATAGAATAGAATAGAATAGAATTCTTTATTGGCCAAGTGTGATTGGACACACAAGGAATTTGTCTTTGGTGCATATGCTCTCAGTGTACATAAAAGATACATTTGTCACGAATCATAAGGTATAACAATGATAGTCATAGGGTACAAATAAGGAATCAAATCATACTAGGAAACAATCAATATAAATAGTAAGGATACAGGCAACAGTTACAGTCATACAGTCATAAGTGGGAGGAGATAGGTATTATGAATGATGAGATTAATAGTAATAGTAATGCAGACTTAGTTTGACAGGGTTGAGGGAATTATTTGTTTAGCAGAGTGATGTTGTTCTTGTGTCTAGTTGTTCTGGTGTGCAGTGCTCTATAGCATCGTTTTGAGGATAGGAGTTGAAACAATTCATGTCAGGATGTGAGGGGTCTGTAAATATTTTCACAGCCCTCTTTTTGACTTGTGCAATACAAAGGTCCTGCATGGAAGGCAGGTTGGTAGTAATTGTTTTTTCTGCAGTTCTAATTATCCTCTGAAGTCTGTGCCTGTCTTGTTGGGTTGCAGATCCAAACCAGACAGTTATAGAGATGCAGATGGAAAGGAGCTGCTTTAACTAAGGTAGTGCCAAGTGATCACAACTAAACATTTAGCACATTTAGAGAGATAAACCACAGTGGTGGAAAGGACTGAACTGTAGATGGGGGAAGAGTTTCATTGTTCATGGGAGGAACTGAGTAACAGCTGTTTTTTATTCAAAAAAACTAGGGCAGAAATGCAATTTTTATGTGTTCATTCTTATACCAGATACCCAGTATCTCCATTACTATCATTCTTTCTGCTTTAAATAGATATGAAAGGGAAAGGCAGAGAATTCTTAATCATATATTTGCAAACAGAATAACTATTCAGCCGTAAAAATTAAAATTCCCTATATTATTTTCATAATTCCTAAGCCTTTTTACAGAAGAAAAAGCTTTCCTATATATCAAAGAGCTGACTCTGTAAACTGCTTGGAGAGGTCTGTAAAGCACTGTGAAGCAGTATATAAGTCTAATTGCTATTGCTATATATAAGACTAAGGCCTGTCCAATCTAGGCTGTCTTAGATCTCTCCTAAAAAAATTGTTGTACCACTTAGGGCAACAGTTAATCTAATTTCTTTTCTAGAATATCCAATTTAAGACTTAAATTAAAAGAAAACTCCCACAATATGATAGGTACTGGGACAAATTATGTGTGAACTCCCAGTTCACTAATAGGCAGATAGACAGTTTCTTGTTCAAATAATCATAAACAATGAATGAACATTTAAGAAGGAAAAACCAAGATTTGGTGAAGCTCCTGATGTTTGTATGAGTGACTGTTCTATAATAGCAGGACAAGAAAACTCCTTAAAATTACTTAATGTATATTTTCTATCCTAAACTCTTCACCAAGTTTTTTTTTTAATTCATGCAGTGCATTCATTATCATAAATGGGAACAAAGTAACAGTGGCATTACATCATATCTGGTATTTTAAGCCATCTATCATTCATTTGTTTATTAAACAATGTAATTAGAAACCAGAGACAAAAAGAATATCCAGCATAAAAGCCATCATAGCAAGAACTAAAACCACCTAGATTATGCTCAGATTGAATTATTTCTGGGCATATTTCTATGGCCTTAATTTTGTCTGAGTTATTATACCTAGTTTGGTCCTTCAGAAAAGCCAATTCAAGCATTCAGATTTCAGCAGTGGAGTGCTCATAATTTAGGCTTATAAGTGTTATGCATGTTTTGATTTGGATTCCTGCTTCGACGTACATGGTCCCTTTCCAACTTTATGCTTCTATTTTCTTCTTACTGTATTTATTACTATTTTTATAGTGTGCCCCAACAGGAATGCTCTATATAGCAGATTATAACAATGTAAAAATATAACAGTTTTACAAAGAGATGGAGCTGAGCAAATGTAAATATGATAAGCATTTCAAAGGGTTCTGTATATCTGCCTACCTCTGAAGTTGGGGTAGCTCTTAGAAGGTACTCTCAAGGGACAGATTCAATGTTAGCATGCAATTATCTAATAGATATTGCTGCTATAACTATAGAAGACTTCATAGGTATTGGACAGTATTCTGAACTGGCCCGTTAAGCTTACTAGTAATTAGTGTAGTGATTTTAGAGGAAATGTTACCCTGCCAGAATACTTTTGACCTGCCAGCTGTAGCTTCTGGGTCATCGCCATAGGTTCCCCCACATATAGTATTTTAATAAACAAATGGTGTTTCTACATTGATAAATACGAAGACATTCAGTCACCATCTTCATTTCTTCAGCTGCAATGAAAAATTAAAAGCCATAGCCATAGTATTAATAGTTTTTTAAAAATATCAAAACACTGTAATAAGCATTTTAACATAAACTTGATATGTTAATAAGTCTCTAAAGTTTTAAAGTCTTTTAAATAACATGACTAGTGTTGATATAACTGGAATACTTTTCTAACTTTGCCTCAAATGCATGGTATACAAAAGTTACCTCTTACATTTGCAATATAATGTGGTTATTCTTACATTCTTATTTATTTAGGCTATTCAAACCATCAGTAACAACCAAGAGATGTCTCCTGAAGAATTGACAAACCTGATTTTCCAGAAGATAGATGTAAACAATGATGGTAAGAATAAATAAATCTTGAAATCCTTATTTTTATTATATTGCGATTTTGTAAAAGCATTCTATTGATAAAGCTATAAAGACTTAGCCACATGTACATATTTAAGAAATATCATAGCTGGTTGAAATTGATCTATTTAGATGAGATTACTGTATGATGTACATTGTACAAAGCAAAAATTGTTTTTGTTTATTCAAAGAGCCATTCAGACTGTATAACTTGATCTCACTTTGCAGCAAGATGAAATAGAAGACAGCAAGTTCGTTCATTTAAGTCTTTATTTTTTAATTCTTTGTTGAGCAAATTTTATTAAATTGCTTTACAGAGATTCTACCAAGCTAACTGTATTGTAATTAATTGTCTTGCAAAACATTTTTTTCATTTGATCCAGGGTACCCTGCCAGAAGTGATTATTGGCAGCTAAATAGTTATAAATATATTTAACCATATATATGTTCTGTGTTTTTTAGAAGGAAAGGGCTGAATCTTGCCATGAGAATCAAAAATGTTTGAATGTTGCAAGCTGTATTTTTATCCAGATGGAACAGGATAATTTTACCAAGCATTCTTCAGTTGCATTGTTACCTAAGATATTCTTGCTTTGGTTGTATGTTAGGGAAATCTGCTTTTTATTTCAGTTAAGCTCTATTGTAATTATAAATCTCAGTTTATTGTCAGTTCAGCATCATATTCATTAACTCTCTAAGCAGCAACAATCAATTCCAAAAAGAAATATTTAAGAAAAAGTTTCATATATACTGTTGAGACTCTTAAGAGCTTTTTCCTTCCAATATAAAACTGATCAAAACAGAATAAATATGCAGAGCTAAAGGGAGATGACTCATACTTTTGACACATTAAAATAAAACTAATAACCGAGATTCAAAGTAGATAGGCCCACAAAGACAAATAGATTTTTCTTCTGCATTTTTATTGTTTCAGTAAAACAATACTGAGAAAGCAAGGAGTTTGAACTGTCTGAATATTTCCTTAGAGTTTAAGAGTTTCTTTTCCCAGTTTTCATTGTCCCCATTCCTCACCCCGAAGCATAGTCACATAGCTGTGCATATCTAAACAGTATCTCTCCAGCCTTCCTCAGTCTAGGATCTCCACATCCAGGGCCTTTAATTATTAGAGTGGCATTCAACAGATCTGGAGTGGAAAGCAACAGATTGAAGAAGTCTGCTCTATTAATCTAAGAAAGTAGTTCTTATGTAAATCTACAGATGGAACTGCAGGATTCAGAAATGCATTCAAATGGAATTTCAAATGAATGGAATATTTGGTTTCCCACAAATTGGAGAATATTATTTGGGAACCACTGTATATTACTTTTACCAAGTACACGTAGTCCTCGAGTTATGACAGTTCACTTAGCAAAGATTCAAAGTTACAACATTCCCACCAAAAGTACTTATGACCCAGTTCCAAAGTTAAGTATGTTGCAGCATCACAGTGGTCGTTCGCCCTTGCGACCAACCGCAGAGCCACTGCAACATGCTCCCTGCCAATTCCTGCCCTGCCAGGTCTCTACAGACATTGGGCCTGCTTTGGTTAGCCCACCACATTCCATATGCTCCTCCATACCCACACCAATCACTCACTTACCTAGGGAAGATCTCCAGAGTTCAAGTCAATTGCTGGAGTTCTGAACCCACCTGGATCTTGCTAATTGCATCACCATGGAGATGGATAAAGAAATGGAGAACTTGGCGCACTGGCTCCCTGCTTGATGTGTGCGCTCCAGAGGAGATCAGACTGCTCCCACCATTGAGAGGCCCCTCTTTCAGAGTGACCCCACACGCTTCTCTGTGCCTGCCAGATCTCTGCCAGACGGGACCCAGCAAGCAAGGGGCAGAGGACAGCTGGTGCACAAGTCTCTCCATTTCTTTATCCAGCTCTGCAGTGGCACAATTGGCAAACGCTGGGTGAGTTTGGCATTCTAACAAGTGGTGGGGCAGAGTAATGTCCACTTGAGAGAGAGAGGGTGGGGCTCAGTGGAGAAGGGGAGGGGCCAACCCAAGGCTTCTTCGCATGGCTGGACAAAGGCCTGACACCCAAGGCTGCACCGACCTATACCTCTGCGAGGGCTCTGGCAACCCTGGCAATGACTCTTCTGCTCTGGCTATTAGGAAACTGTTGCTGAAAATATGCAGTGGGCACATGTGGCACCGCTAAAGCTACAACAAAACAAAGCCTAAAAAGACATGATAGTTCTTACACACTCTTCTCCGTGCAAAACACTTTTCCAAAGAGGACAGAAGTGTGTGTAAGAATGCGAGATCTAAGGAAAACAGCTTTGTAACAACAACTTGACCTCTGGAGATCTTCCCAAAGTAAAGAGTGTGATTGATGACAGGTGGGAAGAAGGCCCAAGCAGCTGTGGGGACCCCAAGGGGTGGGAAGAGGAGCATGAAATATCTCAATGATGGTGAGAGGCCTTTGGTGCTGGAGACAGTGATCTTGTCCCCGACTAGGTCTCCCATGATCTTCCCCACTCCTGAGGTATTTCATGTGTTCGTAACAACCCACACATTTGATTAACAAATGCATTGGTGAAAGGAGGGATGGAGCTCATTGATTTAATGCATTTCAGTTAACATTATGATCGTAATGGCAGGATCCATTACATTCGTAACTCAAGGATTACCTGTAATAAATATAGAAGTAGTTATGAGTGTTTTCCCTAATTCAAGACAGAAAAAGTCTACCAAACTTTGACTCTAAAGAAGTGCATATTGTTTTTATAATAGGGGAACTGACCGTAGAAGAACTCTTGAATGGAGTGGAAGAGGATGAACATTTCCGGGAAATTATTTCAAAGAGCTTTGAGCTCTCCAATGTACTGAAAATTTTACAAAGTGAGAGAAGACACAGCGTCTGAGACATATTATAAATGGTACTTGTGACAAAAAGAACAACTCAAGGAATAGAATATCAAATAGCAAGACTGATTGTTACATTTCCCATTCACTATTCAAAGCATAGGATGGTCTAGACAGAGTATTACTTCAGAACTGTTCTTAATGTATTGTCCCTTCCTTTTCTTTCTCATAACATACAATAGCTTTTTTCTACATATGACAAAAATCTTTGAAATGCAGAATGAAATAAACATAATACTTGACATTGGGGCAATATATCCAAATAAATAAATAAATACAATTGGAATTGGGAAGACATCTCTCTAGAGCAGGGGGGTCAAACTCAATTTCATTGAGGGCCACATCAGGGTTGCGTTTGATCTTGGGGGGATGAGGTGGTGTGGCTGGGGTGGGTGTGGCCAGCTCAACATCAGTCTTATAGGGGGCGCCTGGGGTGGCCCGAGCAAAAATGGGACCCCGAGCGCCGTGTTTGGCTGCCACAGCCTCCTGCAACCCTCTCCCAGTGAAAAGGGAGCTCAAGGGCCCATCTTTGCTGGCAGAAGCACCGTGGTCCTTTGCTGTTTCCAGGACACCTCACCCGGGCTGGGTCCGGCCCCCTAGCCTTGAGTTTTACATCCTGCTCTAGAAGATAGAGAATAGATAAATTGCTTAAATATGATTTGTTTAACTTGAAATTTGTAACATAAAGCATTATACAGGTCTGGCCTATTTAGATCAGTTTAGGGAGAAATATGTTTTTGCAGTAACTTAATATCTACACTAATCAATTTAAAAATAGAAGCATTTTTTCTAATTAACACCTCAATTAGTTTAACAGGCTAAATATAAATAACTATTTGAAAAAGCAGTTAATTACTTTGGTATTACGGGAATTATTTCAAATGTAAATTAACAAGATGTAATGGTTTCGTTTTTAAAGGGTTAAAGATTAATAATAACTAGTTAAGGATAATAAGTCAAGACAGGTGTGGCAGGGGCTACAACACCTAACCAACTATAACTATAATATGAAAAAATAGCGAATGCTAATGCCCTGCTAGTAGAGGAGCTAAATAGCGTCTTCACCGCTTTGAGGTCAAAAGATCAGTCTCTGTGGCTCTAGCCCAAAGGCCCTCTGACCTCCAGACACTTATCCTGGATGAACATCAAGTGTGAGCTGAGCTGAAGGCTGTAAATCCCAACAAAGCTGCAGGTCCAGATGGGGTGTTGGGGAAAGTGGTAAAAACCTCTGCTGACCAATTAAACAGGGTCCTGACAAGGATTTTTAACCTCTCCCTGCAACAGGCTAGAGTCCCATCATGCTTGAAAGCAGCCACAATTATCCCAGTTCTGAAGAAAGCAGCCATAAATAGCTTGAATGATTATAGACCCATTGCACTGATGTCTATAGTGATGAAGTGCTTTGAGAGACTGGTCCTATAACCAGTCTGTCTTCCACCAAATTTTGATCAACACCAGTTTGCTTATAGAAGCAACAGGTCGACAGGGGACGCCATCACCACTGCTCTACATATTGCACTGAGCCACCTTGAGAAATCTGGGAATTATGTCAGAATGCTTTTTATAGACTATAGCTCGGCCTTTAACACCATCTTACCAGGAATTCTCATTGAAAAATTGACTGACTTGAATTTCCCTCCTCTCACTTGTGAATGGATCAAAGACTTCCTGACGGATCGTCCACAAACAGTAAGGGTTGTGTCATTTACATCTTCCATGCTGAAGATCAGCATAGGCTCCCCTCAGGGCTGTGTGCTCAGCTCATACCTGTACTCACTGTATACATATGACTGCATATCCTCTGATCCATCCAACATCATAATAAAGTTTGCAGACGGCACAACAGTGCTGGGTCTCATAACTGGAGGGGACAAATCAGCGTACAGGGAAGAAGTCCAGAAGGTATCTCATGGTGCTCTGAAAACAACTTACATTTAAATACTAGTAAGACAAAGGAGATGCTAGATTTCCAGAAGCACAGTGAGGAACCTGCCCCACTGTATATCGAGGGGGGCTTTGTGAAGAGGGTTTGCTCTTTTAAATTCTTGGGAGTGCTTATTAATCAAGATCTCACCTGGAAAAACAACACGTCTCTGGTGATTGGAAAGACCCAACAGAGGTCATTTCCTTAGACTCCTGTGAAAAAATCAGGTGGAACAATAGCTTTCTATTGGTCCACCATAGAAAGTGTCCTCACATATTGTATTACAGTATGGTATGCTGGCTTAACAGCTGCGGACAGGAAGGCACTACAGAGAGTGATCAATTCGGCACAAGAAACCATTGGTTGCCTTCTGACATCACTGGATGACATCGCCAGATCTCGCTGCTTTAGCAGAGTAAGGAAGATACTCAGAGATGATTCACACCCTGGTCAGTGTCTCTTTAAACTTCTACCATCAGGCAGAAGTCATCAAAGTATAGCCACCCGAACAAACAGGTTTAAAGATAGTTTCTATCCTTGGGCTGTGAGACTTTTAAATACAACCACAATCACTCCATGCACATGCTAGTTTTCTTCTTTCTTTTTTCGTTTCTGCTATAATTTTGTACCAGTGAGGTTAAAACCAATTTCGTTGTATTTAAGTACAATGACAATAAAGATTATACTTATTACAGTTTTAAAAAATCATTTTTAAAAAAAAACTTTAATTCATCATGAAATTAGACAAATTTGAGAAAAGAAGATGCATTTCAAAACTTCAGCTATCAAATATTAATTCCAATATATAACATGAAACATATAACAACAAAACAATTTAAAATTACCACTTCTAAAAATCCTCGAGCAAAGGCCAATGTCCTTTCCTGCTTGCATATCTTTTTCTTTTTATTGCTTTTGAAGAAGCATGGTTTTCAGCCATTCCAAAATTACATATTCACATGTGGAGTAAAATTTTCCTTTTTCTGGCTATTGGCTTCTGGCAACAACCTTTACAGTAATAGTGCCGAAGTATATACAGCCATGCAGGCACACTCCTACACATCACTTTTAAAAGTTTTCTGAATATGAAAAGAAGACAAAATCATTCCTATGTTCCTAAGTAATTCCTATGTTCAGATTTGCCACCTAAGTAATTCCGCTAATTTATAAGCTCATCAAGCTAAAATTATCTCCTTTCCCCTCTCTTCTCAGCCGAAGAAGAAGGGGGAAAACTAGACACACATTCTTTATTTCGTCTTGACATATTATTGACAATTTCCCAAATCTGGAAGTGAGAAAGTCCAAAATAAATCTTCATCGCACTAAGCTACTGAAAGCAGCTCAAAAATACCCAAAAGGCTTGTTTTTCTCTCTCCTAAAACAGAAATATTTTTCATTCCTACCCAGAAATTTAACGTTATGTTCCCAAACCAGGCTATAGTTACTATTCCCTTTATCTCCTTAGCACGTTTATTTTTGTGAATGCTACATCTTAAAAATATCTTGCTTTTTTGCTATCACAGGAAGCTTTAAAAATTATATCACTTGGGTTTTTTTCTGCATTTTCTGCATTATTAAAGTGAACCCCTTTTTGAAATCTCATTTCCCTGAGCTTTCTCGTAATTATTCTTTGTATTGTGTTGTTTTCTATTGTATTGTTTTTATTGTTTGTTGATAAATAAATATAGAAAAAACTCTTCATTTCTAACTAAATTGATCAAGTCTTCTCAGATTATTTGGCTGTTTAAAGATTTATGTAACTGATCATTGTAATTGCCATCAATAGTCAGCCAACACTCACTAAACCGCAGCCTCCATGATAGAGTAATACCAGAAAGGGACAGAATACACATTTCTCTGGAATAAACTTTAGTACATTTTGCCAACGCTCCTCTTCCAGATTTTTTTTAGGCAAAAGGCAGAAATCTGGACAGATGAAACAAGAACTTTCTGTGCCTGAGCTGAGAAAACAAGAAAAATGTTCAGATAAATGGCTAGAATTCTTGAAGAAGCAGAAACAAAGAATCATAAATTCTTCAGGTTTTAGGGTATTACTAGGGAATATCCCTAGTGCCGCGTAATAGAGTGAGCTCCCGTTACTTGTTACAGCTTCTGCCAACCTAGCATATGAAAATGCAAGTAGAAAAATAGGAACCACCTTTGGTGGGAAGGTAACAGCATTCCATGTGCCTTTGGCGTTTAGTCATGCAGGCCACATGACCACAGAGACATCTTCGGACAGTGCTGGCTCTTTGGCTTTGCAACAGAGATGAGCATCGCCCCTTAGAGTCGGGAACAACTAACAAATATATGCGAGGGCAATTTTTACCTTTAGGTTTCGGGAATAGGCCCCTAGTCTAGTTAGATGTTGTATCATGTTGTAAAATATCTCTGTGTTAGAAGCCCTATGTTTTTGCATTCCTATTACTTTGCACAAGTAGAGAATTCTGATTTTATATCATTTACATATACCATTTACATTATTAACACTACATAAAGAATCTTTACAATTCATATGCCCTCTACTGGGAATTAAACTTATAAATGCTGGTTTTCAACAGTATCGAAAAGTGATAAAATCTGAATGATCTGTACAATCAATATCCTTTTAAGGTTCTTACATAACAAATTCTACATGACTTCTGCACGTGACTTCTGCAGAATAGGACTTTCTATTTTTATGCAGTACATAATAAATAGCACTATTGATATGCACTATATATAGTTATCTAAATTATGCAGAACTAGGAGTTCAATTCCTAAAAAGTTCAGCCCATAAAATAACATCTGACTAGACTCAGGGGAAAAAATCCCATATGGTGTCTCCTGCTTGTCAGGGTAACTGAAAATACTCATAAGATATACACGGAATATGTCCTATCCAGTATGGTGTAGCAGGCTAGAAATTGGAAGACTGTGAGTTCTAGTTCTGCCTTAGTCATAAAGTCAACTGGGTGGCCTTGGGCCCATCACCTTCTCTCAGCCTAGGAAGGAGACAATGTCAAAGCACTTCTGAGAAACCTTGCCAAGAAAGCCACAAGAACTTATCCAGGAAGTCTCCAAGCAGATGTGATCGAACAGAAAAAAAAATAGCCAGGATTATACACCGTATAATTAGGCAAGTGAATATTTTGACCATATCACCCTTTGCATGCCTCTTTCCACCTCCAAACTGTATAAACTTAAATGCTTAGTGGATATAAACAGATCAGGTGGTGTGTATTTGTGTAATGAGGAAGGGTGCAGCCTAAGGAGATCAACACCCAAGGTGTGCATAATTATTAGGCAGCTTCTTTTCCTCGGGCAAAATGGGATAAAAGATATTTAACTGACTCTGAAAAGTCAAAAATAATTTTTAAAAAAAGTCTTTCAGAGGGATGCAGCACTCTTGAAATTGCTAAGATATTGGAGCATGATCACAGAACCATCAAACATTTTGTTACAAATAGTCAACAGGGTCGCAAGAAATACATTGAGGAAAGAAGATGCACCTTAACCAGTATCGACTGGTATTGCGAGATATGCTAGTTAGATCTTTTCGGGTTGAAGATGGACTAAAAATCAACTCCCAAACCTACTGTCAGTTTTTAGAAGACACTTTCTTCAAGCAGTGGTGCAGGAAAAAGTCTGCATCTTTCAAGACCATGATTTTTATGCAGGGAATGCTCCATCTCATGCATCGAAGCACTCCATGGCTAGCCAGTAAATGGTTTACAGATGAAAGAATAATGACATGCCCCCCCCCCTTCCTCACCTCACCTAAAACCTACTGAGAACTTGTGGGCCCTTCTTAAAAGGGAGATTTATGGTGAAGGAACAGTGTCTAGGAGGCTGTGGTTGCTGCTGCACAAAAAGCTGATTGTCAACACATCAAGAAACCGACAGACTCCATGAATGGAAGGCTTAATGAAATAAGAGTGGCTATATTGGTCACTGATATTTTTTTTAAACTGTCAGAAATGTTTATTTGTAAATTTTGAGTTGTTTATTATTCTCACTTTAACAGATGAAAATAAATGAGATGGGAAAATTTTCATTTTTCATTTAGTTGCATAATAATGCTGGACACTAATAGTTGCCCAATAATTTTGCACACATAGATATTCTCCTAAGAAAACCATAACCTCAGTTTTAGTTTTTAAAATATTCAGGTCTGAGGTTTATTAACATTTTGGATTGATCGAGAGCATTGTAGTTGTTCAATAATAAAATTAATACAGCTTGCCTAATAATTGTGCACACAGTATACAGCTGCCAACATATCACCTGATGGGCTCAGTCATAGTGGAATAAGTGTACACGCTACAGTCTGCTCCTCTCCTACACACAGAAACACACACACACACATTCTTTTACAATATATTTTAAAGAATACTACCAAATCAAACATTCTATCAAATTGATGAACTATGTCAAAGTTTGTGGAACAAATTTTACACACTAATATTACAAGGTAGGCATTGGTATCTTTTCAGTATACTACATTGAAAATAGACTGTGTCATCTAAATGTACATTATTTTGCTTTTAGCATTTGAAAACATCAAAGCTGACCATATTCTAAAAAATGATTATTTAGAATATATGTAGATATTATTATATTTACACATCATGTTAATACTTTACACATCATCTTCAAAATTTAGGACAGATAGTCAGGATGTTTGCATCATCTTTAATCTCTCACGCTACATAATTTACACAGCAATATAAAATTTTGATATTAGTGTAGTGAATTTGTATTTCTTTCTGTTGTGGTTTTATCGCACTGCATTCACAATGCACTTACTTTCATACAGAGAATAATTTTGACCAACTCTTGGATTCCTCAGAAGTACAATAAAGTAGCCTCTGATATTTTAGAGTCTTTTCATATAACATTGCTTCTGGTGGAGTCTTTTTCTTCTATTGTGCAAGTACACTGCTTCACCAAGATACTTTTAAAATGAATATTCTTCCTAATTGGAAGTTCTTATCGTTTGTCATTTCTTTTTATCTGAATATCAGAATCAGCTAAATTCGCTGCTTCTGTCAAGAGGGGGAGGAGGGGGGGCAAAGTGCCATCCACATCGCTTTATTTTATGTACCCCAAAATACAGCTAAATTTAAACTTGCAGGACTATGCAGATGCCTGTTATGGTAGGGTCTCCTGCTTGAGCAAGGGGTCTCCAACCTTGGCAACTTTAAGACTTGTGGACTTCAACTCCCAGAATTCCTCAGCAAGCTTTGCTTAAGTCTTAAAGTTTTTGCTGACTGAGGAATTCTGGGAGTTGAAGTCCACAAGTCTTAAAGTTGCCACGGTTGGAAACTACTCGACTGGTAGATGACCTACAAGGTCCCTTCCAACTGTTATTATTCTTATCCCATAGGTGCTTTTTCAGGAGGCAACTGGACTTTATGATAACTAACCAGAAAGTCCAGTTACCTCCTGAAAAAGCACCTTTGGGACAACCATGACCTCAGTGACTGAGAATCTCCACAGACAGTTATTATTCTTAACACACTAATCTCATTGTTTCTAATGCTTCTCATATAACGCATGCGGACCTAAGAAAAATCACAACCCACCTCTGGCAACTATATATATATATATATGCAGTCTTTCGGCATCACTTTAAAGTCGTCAAAATTAAACTGTCTTAGAACCAACAGAATTCCTGCGTAAGAAAAAAAAAAACCAGGACGATTTCAAGCGTTCTCTTTTCATTCCCGTCTTCCGCCCACGAGAGAAGACGGGAGGCAAAAATGAACGTCCGAACGTTCAAATAGCAAAATTGAAAGCAGACTGATTTTCTATCCTTCTGATTGGGCGGCCTGCAGTGAGCGAACGCGAGCGAACGCCTATCGGAGTCAAGAATCGGAAAAGTCTTTGCGGGGATTGGAATGGCGCTATATTTGAATTGGGAGTGGGCGGGTTTTTCTTTTTCCTGTCTCAAGTCCCGGCCTTGGTGTATCGGAAACAACCAATCCCCACTCTTCATGGTGGTGGTGGGTCCTGCACGTTCGGGGCAATTGATATGGATAGAGTGAGGCAGTGAGGAGAGGGTGGGGGACTATCTTTAATATATCCCCTAGAAGTAGAAGAAACAACAACAAGCACCATGGATTGGCGCTTCCGGCATAGCCGCCACCGCTTCGCTTCTGCCATGAGCAGCATTGTGAACAAGGTAAGCAACAATGAGGATTGACCGTCGTTTTGAATGTAAAGGATCGGAACTGCGTGGGAAGGTTGGGGGTGTCCTGTTAGGGTCCAAGGGCTTGACGATGGCTACCCTGCGGGTCTTTTGTCCAAACCGATTTCAACTGACAAGTAACAGTGATGTCTTCCCTCCCCTCTCCCTTCGACTACTACTACTAGTAGTAATAGTGGTGGTAGTAGTAGTAGTAGTAGTAGTGGCGGCGGAAGCAGTTGTACTTTATTACTGCATATCGTTCTTCCTGCCTGCACGAAAATGGAACAATAGAAGAACATTCCGGTTTAGAAGTCTGTCTAGGTATTTGAGGCCAATGGGCCAAAACGGAGCAGAAGTAGATGTGCTTTTACTGCGGTTTGTGGAAAATACAGGCATACGCATTTAGTTCCTTGGTATAATTGCTTCATCAAATTCAGCAATATAGAATATTGTTTAGCCGCAAAACATAATACTAAGGCGATGGTCTTTGGAATACACAAAAAAATGGAGTTGATTCCTAGATGGTGACAGAAACCCTGAACGTATGACTTTCTGCATTTGCAGTTTGAAAGTTTTCATGTGATCTATATAACGTGAATATAAGTAACAACAAATCAGGTATAGATTTTCTCTGGTAAAATCCATCTTCAATAGAATTTCTAATCCTATTGGGCTATGCTGTTCTGAAAAAAATGTCTATTTTATCTAATAGATCTACTTAGTAGTTAGAAAACATGCAAAACTGATGTGATATTTTCTTAATTTAGTACAACTTTGCCTTTGAAGATGATGTAGTTGTCTCTATCAAATCATTGATTTATCAGACACAGGATGGTAAGATTATTTTTACCTTATTTTATTACGAATATGTTTATTTTAAAACTACACAAATACAGAAATACAATGAATCTTATTTAAGAATAAAATGAAAAATTAGCAAAGTTTAATGTATTTATTAGTGATTAGTTTTGTAACCCAACAAGACATATCCATCTGCCTGTCTCTGTGTCTATAGGTGTATACATGAGAATGTATATATATATCCACACAAACATACATCTTGAAATTACTAAGAATAGGGCTGCTTTTATTATATAAAAATATCTAGGTAAGAAATTGTCCTCCTGTACATGTTGAAACAGGACAGTCAGAAAATCAAATACATCAACATGAATAGAAAATAAAAATATAATCTTAAAATTGCAGAATCTACGCAAACATACAATAGTTTGTTACACTAAACTGAACAGAGGTGGTGCAATCATCCTAGATATTTTAGTGGCATTGCATACTGTCAACCACAGTACAAGGGTTGGAAGATAGAGGTACAAGGGGCGGTTGTTCCAATGCTTCCTCACTGAGCATATACCGAAGGTGTTCAAGAAACAGGTTAGATCCCTGAGCACTTTGTTATAAACAGCCTCATTGTTTATTTTTTTATTTATTTTGTTCCAACGCATACCTGAAGGCACTGGGAAAGCTCATCTGTCACCTTGGTTGAAGTATCAGTATGCTGATGGTACTCAGGTATACATCTCCACCTCAGACCCATTGGAAAATATGGATGTCTGGACAGTATCAATATATAAAGAGTATCAGAATTTGGGCGAAAACAGAGTCATACAACCCCAAATGGCTGTTAAATACCATATTTAGTTCTTGAAGGGGTTGTTCTTCCTGGAATGCACAGATTCTCATCCTCCTAGTCTTGCGGTTCTTGCTTGAAGAGCAGGTGAATATTGTAACCAGGAGTGCTTCTGCATAGCTCTGACTGATACATTAGCTATGGTTTTTAGTAGAACAGGATAAACACTCATATATGTGCTTAACATATCTCATATTATAGAACATGATTGAAACCTGGTCCAAAATGCAGTAGTATGTCACCTGGGTCCAGCTCAGGGAATCAAGCTAAATTTCATAAATACTTTTTATGGAATTGGATGGTTTTTTTAAATTTGAAATACTTAAATGACAGCTAGAGTTAAATATACATGGAGACATAATCTAGGGCAGTGCTTCTCAATTATTTTCTGTCATGCCCCCCCTAGGAAGAAGAAAACATTTCGCGCGCCCCCCCGCGCGACTGTAAATAGTATCATTTGTCTATAAAATTGTTATAAGTACACCTCTGCATAACATAGCACACCGGTCTTTCCTCGTCTCCCACCGTAGTCACATGCTTTCTTTCCTCTTTCCCTCTTACTTGTCTATCCTTCCTTCCACCCTCCCTTCCTCCTTCCCTTCCTTCCTGCCTCCCTTCCAGTTCCCTCCTTCCTCTTTCCCCCTGCCTGCCTGCCTTCTTTCCTCTTTCTCTATCCTCCTATCCTTCCTTTCTCCCTCCCTCCTTCCCTGCCTCCCTTCCAGTTCCATTCTTCCCTCCTTCCTTCTGCCTCCTTCCTGCCTGCTTGCCTTCTTTCCTCTTTCCCTCTTGCTTGTCTATCCTTACTCCCTCCTCCCTTTCTTCCCTCCCTCCCTGCCAGCAGTTCCTCCAGCATCCCAGCTGGAAGCAGCAGCACAACAGTCGCCGTTACCAGGGGCGAAGGGGTGGCGGTGGCAAGATCGGGCGACCGCCGCCCCTTTGTCCCTTCCCCAACAGCGGCTGTTGCGCTTCCGCTTCCAGACGGAATGCTGGCGGTGGAGCTGCTGGCGGGGAGGCGAGCTACCTGCATAAAGACGCCGCCGAGGGCATGGCAGAATATATCCCGGCTTGAAGTGGCAGCGCTGGGGACTGCTCAGAGACTCATCAGAGCCGCGGGCTGGAGCTGTGCAAAAAGTCTGCTTGGGCTGGGGGGGGTGAGGGAGGGAAGCCTGGGACAGCCATGCTTCCCTCCCTCCCACCCCCGCCCGAGCAAGCTTCTTGCACAGCTCCAGCCCGCGGCTCCAATGAAAATCCACAGTCTGAAGTGCTGCCACTTCCAGGCGGGATATATTATGCCTCGCCCACGCCGCCGCCGTTGCACCCAGATGGAAAGGGAGCCTTCGCGCCCCCCTTTACGGAGCCTCGCGCCCCCCCAGGGGGGCGCGCCCCACTATTTGAGAACCGCTGATCTAGGGTCATGGCTAATGTTGGATCAAGTGCAGATGGTAATAGAAACTGTTCATAACTTTACTACTTTAAATCTGAACTTAACACAGGAACCTGGAATCCTCAATGACATAAATTTTATCTACAGGAAATCTAAATTTCAATTAATAAATCAAAGTTGTTCTTAACCTATCTTGGTGTCAGTCTGAATGCCAATTTACAGGAGGGGAAAAGAAGGAAGGGAAAGAGTGTAGAGAAGAGAAACAAAGAAGATTAAAGGGCTGGAGGCTAAAACATATGAATAATGGTTGCAGGAATTGGATATGTTTAGCAAAAAGAAAAAAAAAGGACTAGGGAAGTCACAAAAATGGTGGATATTTTCCAAAGCACCAAAAGGAAAAACAAGAACTAACGTGGGAATAATCAAGGAGACAAGCAATGTAGTTTTCATTATTGGACACAGCATACAAAAAGTGAATAGAGATGCAAAATACATTCTTCTCATTGATCCTTTATTATAATGCTCTTTCTCCTTGCCTATGATAATAAAAACTAATTTTCAATTTTCTGTCTGGCATGGTCATTCCTTATTTGGAGGAAATGTAGCCCCTAGCCCAGATGAGGCCTCTAATGTATTACTTCGTCCCAACTGAAATTTATATAAGATTATAATCTTAATCAGAAATATGTATTCTAATTAATTTATTTATTCTTTTGCAATTTATAGGACCAAGGGTTTGGGGAGAAGAGTCAGATGATGAAATTTTAAATATGACTTATGAGGTATTAAAATGTATGCCTTTCATTCTTAACCTTGTTATTACTGATATGAAATTTATTTTCTAAATTGTTGGGTCCATATTTAAAAATCCAAAAATGTGTGTTAGATGTGGATGGTGCCTGCAGTTGTTCAGAAGTTAGTCAAGATGGAACTAATCCGTAGGGCTTTTAATCAATACTAACACTTCCTTAAAGTTCAGAGACTAAAGTGAGTTGATAGTTTTATTATTATTATCTGTTTTAGGTATTTGATTATTATTTTGATTCTGAAGTTGAAAAGTGTCAGCAGGGTTGTTTTAAGTATACAGAAAATAAAGATATTTCATTTGATGTTATAGATATCCAATTTAAATTATTGTAATTCAATCTTTATTAAATAGGCATTGCATAGATCAGGCTTTTCATTAGAGGTAACACACTTAGATGGGACCTTGGAGGTCTTCTAGTCCAACCCACTGCTTTGGCAGGAAACATTGTACCATTTCAGACAAATGGTTGTACAATCTTTTCTTTAAAATTTCCAGTGTTGAGTACCCACAACTTCTGGAGGCAAATCGTATTTATTTGTTTTTATATGTATTTGTTTTTGTCAAATTCAAATATTGTTGTAATATCTGACATTCCTTAATCAAATTTAGTAGAATAAATGTTTTTAAATTTTGTTTTTTACTTTTTCTATGTAAGAAGGCAAATAATCTTGTAACTTTCTGAACATTGTCCTAAAAGTTTGATCTATGTTTGAGCATTAGTAGATGACTAAGACTAATATGTGGAATGCGGTGGCTCAGTGGCTAAGACGCAGAGCTTGTCGATCAGAAAGGTCGGCAGTTCAAATCCTTAGTGCCGCGTAATGGAGTGAGCTCCCATTACTTGTCCCAGCTTCTGCCAACCTAGCAGTTCAAAAACATGTAAAAATGCAAGTAGAAAAATAGGAACCACCTTTGGTGGGAAGGTAACAATGTTTCGTGCACCTTTGTCGTTTAGTCATGCTGGCCACATGACCAGGGAGACATCTTTGGACAGCGCTGGCTCTTCGGCTTTGAAATGGAGATGAGCACCGCCCCCTAGAGTTGGGAACGACTAGCACATCTGTGCGAGGGGAACCTTTACCTTTTAAGACTAATATAGATTAATTAAGGTCTGTTTATAGCAGTGGAATTATACTGATAGATAATTTCCCAAACTTAATGTAAGTTTACTATGAGTTACAATCAAGACCAAATATTTATTCATCAATAGACAGATCACTGAACGTCTTCTAAGTTTGGGTGATTGCTCCTAAGTTTTTATTGGTAGAGTTTCTTAGTACAGAGAGATATGTTGAGCTTCTACAAGGTATCCAAAGCCAGTAAATTGAACAATTTGTAAAATTTCAGAGAATCAGGTCTACTTGTTATTTAAATAATAGAATCCTAAAACTTGTTTGAACTTTAATTGACAGAGGAAGAAAGAAAGAAAATTCCTACAAATACCAGTTTGCTGTCAAAGTCAAATTGGAATCTACAGTTCAAACAGAATTTCCAGTTTTGTTTTAGACACAAACTTTTTATTCTAATTGTAATGTTCCCAGTTTAAATATGTAATTGCAACAAACTGATGTTTCAGAAGCAACGATTTAATCATACTTTCTATGCATTTCTTTTTAAGATACCTACCACTGTAAGCAGGTTATAGCAAAAGAAATGTCTTTAGCACAGTAATTCTGAAGTTTGTTTAAATTATATGAAATAAGTAGTTTCAAGATTGTAGATAAACATTTGCCTAGATTGTCTTCCTTTCTTCTCTGGACCCGTAGATGCTGGTAATATAGTTTGTTATTGAACAACAAAGTTTTCAAGCAAATAATTGTCTGTTTATTACTGTTACAAAGGAATTCATTAACTGAAGTCTTTGTTTAAAACCACAGAACAGTATAGAATGCCAAGAAAACACAGGTAAGAAAAAGCTTTGAAATTTCATAGTATCTCTGTCTTACAGTGAGAAAGAATTTAGCCTTTAATTGTAATTGTAAAGAAAAGTTCAATATTTGAATAATAATTGTTTAGCAAATGCAGAACAAAAATTGTGATGAAAAGAAAGAAATAGACCAATGAATTTGAACAACTATGTGCAGAAATTAATACCGTATTTTTCAGACTATAAGACGCACCAAAATTTCGAAGAGGAAAACAGGGAAAAAAATTGTTTTTGCCCTCCCAGGCCCTGGGAACACTCTGCAGGCCTCCCAAACCCTCTGTACCCCCTGTTTTTGCAAAAAAACCAGGTCCGTTTTTAGTGAAAATGGGACACGGAGCAGGGTTTTGGAAGGCCAAAAATGGCTGTATTCGATGTATAAGACACACCAACATTTCCACCCTCTTTTGGGGGGGAGCGAATCTTATGCTCCAAAAAATACAATAATTATTTTTATGCTTATGATACGTATGCCAATAAAGATAAATTAAGAATAGTTATGTGTATATTTTATAGTAGTTACTTTGAAAGTTAATCATTTTATCACAAGATATTGATATTTGCTTTTAATAGTCTTGAGAATTCTTAAGAGTTGGTTAGTGAGAAAAAATCATAAATTGCATGAGAGCTTGAGACCTTTTTTTAAAAAATAGACTTCATTGCCATGTGATCCTCTGATGCTGAACCAGGATTCTTGGTTTATTTAATTGCCCCAAGAATTTACAGAACCATTCAAACTCTGATGTACTCTAGAATTCCTTATCCAAAGATAAAGTATCAGTAAATTAAGTACTGTAATAAAATAACAACCATTGTTCTATATATAGAACATTGTTCTATATATAGCAAAACTGCACTCTGTGTTGTCAATTCTAGGATTTCATTCAGTTACAAAGATAATAATAAAAGGATATAGCAAAATGATGGTAGCTTTTGGTTATATTGGTAAATAAAAGTCAGTGCTTTTGAATTCAGCTCAACTGCTAAATCAGGTTAAATGGACAGTTTATGTATTTAGTCTTTTTAAAAGAGATGTATAGATGTATATGCTGCCCAATCTTTAATACCTGACTCTTTGCCCAGGTGTAATAATTATAATGCAATAATGTCATCCAATGTCCCATTTAAACCATACAGTCAAACTGTTCTACAAAATGTTTGTCGCTTGGGTGAACTGAGTATTTTGAATTTATTGCTAAACATAAGAACAAAGTTCATCAATAAAATAAGTGTCTTGTTTGTATTCATTAATTGGCTTTAAATGCCATTGAAGATGAAATTTTAATTCCAGATGTGGATATCTAATTAAAATTTGTCTTTTTAATTAAGTACAAAAGCAGAATTCTGATTTTGAAGAAGACTCAACAGATGATCAGGTATGATATGCCAGTAGCTTAGAAACAGTAATATGAAACTTTTCTTCAGCCGCAAGTGCATCTTCTCATTCTCCATTTCTACTCTTATGCACCATATTTTTTTAAAAAAAGTTTAAACACTTATTTGTTGATTTCCTCTCCCCCCCCCCTTTCCTCAAACTGATACTTTTATTTTTATTGTGATTTGGATAGCCAATATAGTACACTACGTTATAGGATGATCTTATATTTTTAACTGTACCAATTATTGAGCAAGCCTATTTCTTTTTAATTGTGAATAAAGAATAATATAATATATAAAATATATCAGAAAATAATGCTTATCATTGTTTTATTGAAATATTACAACATTATCTTATATGAGAAGCCACTTGGAAAAATTGTCATCTCATTGTGAGATGTATGTACTCCGTAGCTTTAATTCTTATTTGTTACTTGTCTGGGTTCCAAGTAACACACACCCCGCCCCCCAAAAGAAGACTCTGAGGCTAGAAGTTCCTCAAAGTTCCATTTTATTAGAGATGTCATATTGGCACATCTGGGAAAACCCAAATCTGAAAGCTTCTGGGTTTTCCCCACCTAAAGGAAAGTCAAAGTCCCTTCCCCTACACCCACATTTTCATCAAGTGGTCCAATCACTCCACCGTCCCAACTGGAGATGCCTCCCAGTCACGCCACTCCAGGTGCAGGCTGAATCGTCCTTGACTTCCAGAGAAAAGAATGTTGTTGTGGCTATATATCTCAACCACTCCACGAAATCCCCCTTCCCGGTTTCCCACAGCACTAAATGTGGCAGCCCTGAAGATCCAAAGAAAAAGATGGCCTCCAGGGCTGACATTACCACATTGGCTCTTACTCCCAAGTACCCTTAAAACATGGTATTTCTGGTAAATTGCAAAATGAAATAGCACAAATAACATTACTGGGGGTCTGATAGGCAAAACACCTATGAGGAATCTTCGGAATTATCTTGAATGAACCATAGAAGCGTTTAATTTGTAAGTTAGTATCTTATTGAAGAATTTGCTCAAGGCTATTATGTAAACTCAGTATATTTAGATTTAAGGCCTGAAAAACTAGATCATTTTGTCTATGTTTCTCACTGTGAGATTGTCTTGTATAAAAATGTAAATTAAATCTCAGCCACTCAGAGTTGCCTGAACCACAAGATGGATGGCAAATAAATTGGATGCATAAATAAATATTAAGTCAGCAAATTATAGTTTTGTTTGATTTCTCCTCTCCCCCATCCCATTATATAATTGGCAGCAAAATTATAAATGCATAGTGATTGATGGCAGCTGATACAGTAGTTGTTCTACATGTTTGGAAAATCTAAAAAGAAATTAGAAGCATTTTGGAGCAGAAAATGTTCCAAAGTTTGTAATTGATTTTGTACACTAACTGAAGATAATGCAATGTTTATAATTTTGGGTTTTTAAAAAGACATTTGAGGAAAGTCACTTCACCAACTTACATGAAGAGAGTCAACTCAGTCCAGGTAAGCACAAAACATGTAACCCTGAAAATTACTTTCAGTTTATCTACACACGTTTTACTATTAAAATTGTTTTAAAATGCATTTAACTGATACTTGATCTGCAAAGACAATTCCTATATGTCCCACTGTATTTATATTTAACAATACCAGTGCATCATAAACCTCATCCTGTGAGTTAATGAATTACAGTATTTTAGCCCAAAATGTACCGTATTTTTCAGAGTATAAAACGTACCGGACTATAAGACGCACCAAGGTTTTGAAGAGGCAATTTTTTTTAAAAAAGTGTTTGCACTCTGCAGACCTCCCAAAACCAGCCCTTTTTCTTCCTCCCCCCCCCCTCCCTCAAAAAGGCATGAATAGCCTTTAGGAGGCTTGTAGAGTGCTCCGGGGAGGGGAGGGGGACAAAAACGGGCCTGTTTTCCATCAAAAAAATTGCATGCATAGTCTTTAGGAGGCTTATAGAGTGCTCCTGGGGACCAGAGGGGGCAAAATTGAGCAAGAAACAGCCTGTTTTCTGCTCATTTCTGCCCTCCCCAGCCCCCAGGAGCATTCTGAAAACCTACAGGCTCTGCACGGCCATTTTGGTGAAGAGGCAGGGTTTCAGGAGGCAAAAAATGCTGTATTCAGTGTATAAGACGCACCCAGATTTTCAGCCTCTATTTTGAAGGAAAATGGTGCGTCTTATACTCTGAAAAATACGATAATTTTTATTTTTGTTTCAAGCAACATTTTTGGTATCTTTTTGTACAATTCAATCCTCAGGTTGTAATATCTGGATTGAAGTGTATTTAAGTCTGTAATTAAGAATCATACGACATGCATATGGAATTATAGCCCCTTTTTCCCTTTTAAATCATTCATGTGTTGCTAATTTATTATTATCCATTCTTCATATAACTCAGATAATTGTATTTGTGTCATTATTATTTTTAAACCTTGATTTGGAAGCTTTCTGTATGACATTCACTCATGTCCTCCCACATACTTTTCTCAAAGAATGACAGTACAACCAGGCAATTTAAGTGAAGTCTGTCTTATTCTAGTTGTACAATAACTTGTCAATGAAATGCTTTTAAAGGCCATGGTAATCACAATGCTGGCTATATATCTTTTATACTGGCAGCAATGTAATGTTTGTTTTTTTAATAGCTACCAAAAGAAGAGTAAGTCTTTTCTTTATTTTCCCAAAGAAAGGTGTGTGTGTGTGTGTGTGTTTAAGTGAAAAAAATCCTATATGAAAAATTAAAACTTGGTATTAGTTATGCTGACTAAAATATATTTTTTATTTAATTTTGAATTGCAGATAGCAAAGGGAAGGCTGAGTTGGCGTCTCTTAAATATCAGTTGGCCAATATACATATCAAGGTAATAGTATAGATAAAAATAAAATTTTGCTCACTATATTAGGATATTTGTTTTAGGTATCTTAACACATTGATGTATAGCTAATCTTCATTTAGAAATCACAGTTGGGAGTGGCAACTTGGTCATTAAGCGTAGCAATTGCTAAATGAATCTGCAACTTGCTTACAATCCTACTTCAGTTTTTCTCTGCTGTACAAACCTTCAAAGGTCATAAATGTGAAAATTGACTTAATCCTAAATATAGTGATCTAACAAATTATATTGCACAGAAAATGCATGATAAAAAGTATATATGCATTACGCTTTAATATCTTTGTGGTTCCTTTTTAAGAGGTTATTCTTACTGGGTAATTTCTCCAATAAGATTGTTTACACATGAATTAGGGCATGTTGCATTTTTCACCTTTCATTTTCCATATATTAGAGGTGCTCAAAAGTTGTGACATTCCTTGGGAATTGTAAAAATAGTTTGGTTACTTTAATATAATTTAGATGTGCTTGGTAAGTAATTACATAAATATTATACGTTTTTAACATTTTGTTGGTTTCATTGCATGGCATGTAATCTTAATCGTTATTATCTGACAGTACCTGGTTCTTTGGTAGTGTACTGCCATAGGAAAAAATAATATATGAAATAATGGTTAATAATTGTCAACTAAAACATTTATTCTAGTTAATCTTGGTATAACATTAATGAATCCTGTTGAATCCAGGTGAAAATTGGTTATTAACTCATTAGTAAATTCAGAAGGAATAGTCCGTATCTAACTACCTTGTTCATATAAACCGCAGGCTTTCATTTTGCTCTATGTGCTATTTTTGTTGAAAGGAGAACTTCCCACTTGAATGCCCTTCTGGAACACCTGCGAAGAATAAATGCAAAGTAGAAATGGACATTCTATTGAAAGATTATGCCAATTCTGTTCCAGCAATGTTTACGGTAGTGTAGTTTTTAATTCATTTTACTGAATTTTTTTCCCCATTATAATTGCATAGTCCCTATTTTTCGATCCATGGTCTTCTTTCTGTCCATAGAATTTCAGCATATTATAAAACCTTTATATATTTTCTATACAGTAAGAGCTGAGGTGGCACAGTGGTTAAAATGCAGTATTACAGGTTAACTCACTGCCAGGAGCTCGATTCTGACCAGCTCGAGGTTGACTCAGCCTTCCATCCTTCCAAGGTTGGTAAAATGAGGACCCAGATTGTTGGGAGAAATATGCTGACTCTGTAAACTACTTAGAGAGGGCTGTAAAGCATTATGAAGCGGTATATAAATGTAAGTGCTATTAAAGGGACACAATCTGCACAGTCATTCCTATCAGATATGTAGATTAGGATTGAAATTAGGTTTAGGTTTATTTGGATTTATATGCCGCCCTTCTCCAAAAGGACTCAGGGCGGCGTACAACATTAAAAATACACATCACAAAAGTTAAAAAAAAGATTAAACCCATTTCCAAAAAGACCAAACCGATTTTTTTTTTTAAAGAAACAATACATTTAAAATGAATTAAAATTAACATTAACAGGCCAGGCCAGCTTGCTGGAAAAGCCAACTTTTTAGGGCGCGTCGGAAGGACCAGAGGTCAGGGATTATGCAGAGCTCCGGGGGCAGCTCATTCCAGAGGGAAGGCACTCCCACAGAGAAGGCAATTGTAAATGGTTAAAATATATTCCTGTTTCCGTAAGAAATTAAATTAACTGGAATACTTAAAGCAACACAAAAATATTCCTACTCAATCCAATCCACCAGAATTCTTTTACCATAATGGACAACCAGATGCAACGTCACAAAAAGGACATAGGTATAATAGCATCTTCTTATTGCCTCTGAGGAAATAAGTTTACGACTCTTTTCCGGTTCATTTATTTTACAATTCCATATTTATATTTTTTAAAAAATATGGTATGTATATAGTATTCCATGTGTTATCACACTATACAATTGTTTACCTAATGATTCTTGGTTGGTTTTTTTTATTATTATTAACTACATTCTTTATATACCTTGGTTTAGGTTACAAAACCAAGAAACATTGGTCAGTTGTCTCCTTTGTGGCAAAGAAGGAAATTGGAAAACAAATCCTTAATCGGTGAGCTTTGCAACAGCTTCAAGATGCTTCACAGTACTGAAAATAGGAAAATTTCTCTTTTTTCTTTTTAAATTTCTTAGGAAATTGTCCTTACTTTTAGGAATTTTTTTTCTTTTTTTAAAAAATAAAGGACAATATCAGATGTCTCAGAGGTTTTTCGCGTTCTTTGTGTTCAAAGCTTATGCTTTCTAATTGATTAGCCAAGAACTATTAATTTGGTTCATTAAAAAATTCTTGGAATGATACTTGTTAGATATGCTACCTAGGTAAGATTATTTTTAAAGCACTGACTGATCTCATGTGCTATATGACAATTCTGGGACATTTATTTAGAAAAGAAAGCTCAAATGTAATTGTGCGATCTGGATCCAATAAGGAGTGCAGGAGTCTATTTTTTTTATCTTTGTAAATACAAATTCCCACTACAGAAACTGCCGTACACCCCATTTTCCCTTCACTTATTTCAGTCTTCTTCCGCTCATCTGTCTATACCAGGGGTGTCCAAACGGCTGGCTGGGGAATTCTGGGAGTTGAAGTCCACAAGTCTTAAAGTTCCCAAGTTTGGACACCCCTGGTCTATACTATCTGAATAGAAGGAAATGAACAGTCAGGCAAGCGCTGAGATAAAGTTGTTCTAGATGCCTTGCTTTATACTTCATAATTCTTTCTTGTGTTGAGTTAATGTTTTAGTCCATCTAGTTTAATCTTTCTTTATTGAAAGTAGTGAAGATATCCAGGGTCTCAGCTGGAAATCTTTCCTTAGAATTCTTAAAATGGGAATGCCATGAATTAAACTTGGAATCTTCCTCAGTGGAACCTACTTCTATTAATTTAATACTACTACAGAGAGCGGCACTTAAATGGATTATATAATCGGATTGGAAAATTTAGAGGGCACACGTGCTCATTCATGCATTCAATCAGTATCCATATCCTGCCTTTTTTACCTAGCTGGGTTGCAGTCCCACTAATATTTTATTTTGTATTCGTCTTTGAATAACTGGCCTTTAGAATTTACTTTAAGACATAACATTATTGTTAGCTGCAGACAATTGTTATAGTGATAGCCCTCAAGATAATTTAAAATGATTGTGCTAAGAGGTACCTATTAATAAATCTGTAATTAACAGCACACTCAAAAATTTCTCTGGACAGATACAGTAAATAGGGTTACATGTTTTCAAACAATTATACTACTTTATCTCATAGGAATATTTTCTAGTCCTCCATCATAAAGTAATTTGCTCTATTCTCTCTGTAGAATGATATGATTATATTTCACAGTTTGACATCCTGTGCCATATTTGAGTTCAGTTTAGATATATAAGTCTACATTTTCATATCCCCGTATGACTATGTAATTTATAAAATAGTTTTAGAGATGTCACAGTTTAAGTTAATTTACTTCTGAGATTAAGAATCATTTTTAACGGATCTTTGCTTTCTGAATATCATCAGATAGTTACATAATTAATATACTTATCTAAAGCAAAAAGAATCAGTAAAACAGCCTGATTTAAGGAACATGAATTTATGATGCATTCTTATGTTTCAACATCATTTAAGACAGTTTAGATCTGTGTTTTCATTAAGCATGTATTAGCCCAGTAATGGTGAACTTTTTTTGGCTCGCGTGCCACTAATTTTGAAGAGTTTTTACTGTTGTGTTTTATAATTATACAACAATGTTATTTTATATTTTGTAGTTTCATTTATTATAAAGTGATACAGGACCATGCTTGATTACCACAGTATACAAGTGTAATAAATAAATAAATAACTAGCAGTATAATGAATTAAGAATTAAGGTATACTATGAATTATTTTAACGAGTCAAGCTATAGAGTGGCATTGTAACAGATCATAGACATTTTAGAAAATATTAAATATTTCATTAAGTAATCTAAACAATTTGATACTAAGTGCTGCTTTTTTGTATCTTCATTTTATTGGATCTAAATAGGGCGTGATACACTCCAGAGGAAGCACCTGTCACCTGTATCACTGACATCTCCAGAACCGTCCATTTCTGATGCTTCACATTCAGTGAATGGGACAATTGTGCCTAAAAACCAATCCTTTGTTAATAATGGAACTGGCCATAGTAGCTTTTTAGAAATGTATGAATCTGCAGATGAAAACTGTTCATGGAATAATGTCACAATGGCAGACTTGTATCCAGGAATGGTAAAAACTTTTACTAGACTATTGGATAAATCTTTTTCCAATTCATTAATCAAGCAATACAAATATGGATACTGTCATTCTAAAAAAGCAAAATTTAATACTAACACAGAGAAAATGAGAAAGTCCAGAGTACTAAAAGTGACACCTAGCTTCATTACCAAAAATGCTGAAAGAAAGAAATTATCTATGGGAAGTAATGGTGACAATAGTCCTTTTTACAATTCAAAGCGTCAGCTGCAATGTTCTGAAAAAAGTATTTACAGAATAGAACCTACTGAATCTCAGAACTCAAACAGAATGGTAGTAGACTGTTCTGGTATTATAGAAGATTATTCATACAGGCAAAGAACTGGAAAAAGTGTTACAGAGGAAACTGTTTGTCCTAGAACTCTTTGTGCAAATGAAACATTTTTGGTCAAAAATACAACTTGTTTCCCTTTATCTTCAGACAGCGTAAAAAAGAATCAAAGTTTTGGAGACACATTTTGCACTGTAGATTTAAACACATTTAATACAAAAGCAGAAAGTGAAACTGACGAACTGAGTACGATGGCATTCAAAACTACCTCAAGTTTAAGTTTGTCCTTGAATGGCAGTACAAACTCCATTTTACAAAGAAGCAAGTCTCCAGTGAAAATCTCTAATGGACTCAAAAATCATGAAATTAAAACTTTCAGTGCCACTGTTTCACTTCCACGAAGTCATTCTTTTTCATCCTTTCATGTTAACCAAAGTCCCATTTCTTATAAACAGAAATATGAAGATGCATTTGAAAAAATATATAAGGAATTATGTTCTCCAAAGTTGCAGAAGACATTTAAGTTTTCAAATATATACTCAAGCCCTAGAAACTCTGCAGACATACACACTTCTGGTTTAGATAATCTGTCTTCAAATTTCCATAAAAAAACAAAGAGTACAATTGAAGATATGTACCAGAAATTATGTTCTGAAGGCTTTCCCAAATTTCCAACATTTCTAAGAGCAGCAAACTTAAAAAAATACGAAGGAGTGCAAATATCTGAAACTGTAAATGCCCTTGTTAATTCTCCAATAAGAACTCTGCCTGCTGTTGCCAGAATTAAAAGAGCGGCTCATTTTTGCAATGAAGATTCTCACTATTCACCTTTAAAAAGGTTAAAAAATAAATCTGATCATTCCTTCAGAATATATCAGAAATTACCTTGCTGGGAAAATATAAATGATACAACTTTCACATTCCATTCACCTGTTAAAAACACTTCGGCATCAAATTCGGTAAGTGAAATGTGATCTTCTACAATGCCTTCAAACCTAAAATTCTTTTTAAAGTACGAAATCCTTTAAAAGTGTTTTATTTATGGACAACATTTCTAAAATACATGAACTTACCTTTCAGGGCAAGGTCCTACATGTACCTAGATATAAATCTCATTGAGTTTAGCACAACTATTTTTAACTAATCTCTTGGATTAAGAGTCTTACTAGTTGTTATGGCACTGCGTGGTTCTCGTTACTGCTGTTCTTTTCTAATACGTGAAATTAGATTATGGAAGAATATTAATATTTGGATGCTAGTATTTTTATTTTATTTTAAAACTTTGCATCCAAGCTACAGATGTAACATGGTATGACAGATGAAGTAATGTTTGATTCAAATCTTCTGCAAAAATAGCTTGATACTTGGAAACTAAAGTGATGCAGTATGGAAAAAAAGTATGGTAGAAGCTTGTTGCTAAATAACATTTTACTCTGAGACATCAGCAGTCGAGGTTGATGATGTTAGTTAAAAATCTTAAACTTTTTAATTTTCAGAATTATGGGGGTTCCGCTTCTTCAGGTCGTAGCTTTCTGGCCACTTCAATTGCTGATATGGAAGGTTGGTTTAAAAGATTAAATGCAGACTATATAGCAATGTATTGTTATTTGGTCAAATTAGGCAATTAATTGTTTATTCCAAAAAAACATTCAAATATTAGATCAACTAGATCTTTAATCCTTTATGCTCTATAAAAATAGTATAGGCAACAAATATAGAGTCAACAGATGCTGTCAGAATAGCACAAACTCATAATTTCAGGATGGTTTTAATGACATACCAACATTGTTTCTTTTGTCTGAACCCATTTCCTAATATTACTAATTCCTAATATACTGAATTCGGGATCTTTTTTTCTAATATTAGCTCATTGGGTTGATGTTTCTGACTCTATTTTTAACTTCTTTGTGTGTCCATTGACTGACAAATCAGTCTGCATTTGCTTTTGTTTTTCCCACTTTCAATAATATGAATATTAATATATACAATTTTTGAGTTTTGAATTACCATGTTATAGTTGGAAAAGGCTGTCAGAAAGTAAATGCAACAGTATGTATATTACATAATCTGGAAAATATGAATTAGGATTAATTTGTTTAAAATAAGAATGAAACTAATACTTTTTTTACTATTTTTCCCATTTCTGAATTGCCTGTCAAAGCACATTTGAATTTGGTTTATAAGAAATTTACAATAAGAATAATATTTATTCAATCTTCTAAATCAGCGATGGTGAACCTTTTTTGGCTCACGTGCCATAAACGGGGGAACCGCAGGGAGGGTCGTGTGCGGGTGTGCCACACCCATAATGCAATGTGCGACACCCCCCAGCGTGCATGAGCGCATGACAGGCACCCCCCCCCATTTTTTGCATGCTTGTTTCGCCCTCCCCAGGCTCCAGAGGCTTTATAGGAACCTGGAGACTGTGAAAATAGCCTCCCCCACCCCACCCCCGGAGGCCCACCAGAGGCTTCAGGAGCTTCCCTGAAGCCTCCGGAGCGCAAAAAAACAGCCCTTCAAGAATGGACCTATAAGGCCGTTTTTAGTCCTCCGGAGCCTTCAGGGACCTTTAAGAGGCTTCCCTGAAGGCTCCGGAGGAGGAAAAACAACCCTACGAGCAAACCGGAAGTCACTTCCGGTTTGTCCATTGGGTTGTTTTTCGTCCTCTGGAGCCTTCAGAGAAGCCTCTGGAAGACCCCTGAAGGCTCCGGAGGTCTTAAACCGGCCCTACGAGCAAACTAGAAGTCCGTTCCTGAACTTTCAGTTTGCCCCTAGGGTTGGTTTTTTGCGCTCCGGAGGCTTCAGGAGAGCTCCTCAAGCCCCCGGGTGGCGGGGGAGGCTGTTTTCACCTTCCCCATGCTCCTATAAAGCCTCTAGAGCCTGGGGAATGCAAAAAATGGCTTTTAAAAAGGCTGAACTCAGCCGGCCAGCACTCACGCCTCGCGTGCCCTGACAAATGCTTACGCGTGCCACCTGTGGCACGCGTGCCATTAGTTTGCCATCCCGATTCTAAACTATTTTACTTTTCATATGTTTGTCCTCATGATTTTTTTCTTTTTGAAATAATTTGTAACCAAAATATTTAAACAGAACTTTTTAATCCATATCTAATTTGTTCAAAGAATCCGGGATTACAGATATGAATGAAAATATTCCCAGGACTTTGCGCAGACATGAATTTTCAAGAGAGTCTCCCAATTATATACCAAAGTAAGCAATATTTGAATTCCTTTTCAGTATTTCATTTATTTATCTATCAAATGTATATTGCTGTCTGTCCCATCTAAAGTGATAACAATTCCTTATATTTCTTTGTGAATGGGTAGAAACGAGGAGACCAAATGCTCAGGTATCTCGATTAGCTACAATTAAGGCAAGATCACTAATCTTTCTATTGCCATGAATCACATTGAAAAAAGTCCTAGTGAGCAGGAGAAATATCCATATAAAATTGGTAGAGTTGAGTGTTTTTCTTGTTTTTAAACTATAAGAGCTTTATTGTACAATTGCATTATCATTTTGTATCTACCTCACAACACTGGAAAAGTGGATTCATTTAAAGGGTCCCAAAACACTCAAAGGAGTTGCATGTGGTTTTGAGGCTAAAGGTTGCTCACGGGTAATCATGTTTTGTGAGATTACAGAACAGTTTCTTGCACTAAGACATATGATATAACACAGAAGATCATCTGTGTCCTCGTCTATATAGTACATTCCTTTCTACATAATACTCTCATGGCAGGAAGCTCAGGTGAGGGGGAATTGTCATGAATGATCACAGATAAATAAAAAGGAGGTCCAGTCAAAGCAACATTATTTATCTCTGTGTGTTGCTCTATGTCACTGGATTTATTTAATCACTGTCCACTGAGATGATTAATTATTCATTTAGCAATATATTGAGATGATTAGTATTGCTATATCGCCTAAGGGAAAATGATGGGCATACCATAGTGAGAAGTGAAAAAACAGACATTAATGGCCAGAGATTATCTATTTTAGAACCAAATAAAGAGAAGTGAATAGATGAAAGAACACCATATTTTAGCTTACTGCGAAACAGTCATTTCTTTGTGTAAAATAATAGATATCATTTGAAACAATATGTTTTCCTAAAATGGTCAAATCATTTTCTCAGTTATAGTTCTCCCAATTGATTGACAGTCATTCCGAAGAGGTTAAGCAATAGTTTTTCCTGTTTATACAAGATGGTATCTTCTGCAGGAAAAGCATATGCTTTGCTATGGAGCTGTGCTCTTCCCCAGTATATTTTCAATGTGGGGAAGAAACAGATATGCATGGGAAAAGGCTAATTCAGGGATTTATGTAACTTTAGTTGGAATAAACTAATTCATAAAAAGGGAAAGAAAACAATGTTATATCAAGTATTGTTGAACTGGTTAGACTAGAAAACAGGTGGACTTGCCTAAAGATAATCAACATCATTTATATTAAGTTAATGTTCAGTTAGATGTCCAGGTTTGTTGTTATTTTTTTTTAAACTTGCATATGTTGATGTACAAAACTTCATAACATAAAATTCTTTAATATTCGCAGTAATGTACTTGTGTGCATATCTCCCCAATAAACACTTTCATATAAAAATTTGAATCACATAAGAATGATGGATACTAGCAGGTATCATATGTTCAGTGTTAAGGTAGAACTCATATTGGTTGACCACTATATTTCACTAACAGAAATCATTGATGAGTTTCTTGTATATTATGCATTGTTGACACCACAAGTGACAGTTTTGTTGGTATCACAAATGACAATTACTAAAATCATAAAATTATTTTGCTATGTTGTACATGTTAAACTCTTTTGGAGTTAAAATTATCTTCTGAAATACAGCATCAAGATCAGTAGCATAATATGCTTTGATGGGCTTTATACTTCATTATAAGTGATGCGGTGGCCAGTGGCTAAGATTGTTGATCAGAAAGGTCGGCAGTTTGGCGGTTTGAATCCTTAGCGCCATGTAAAGGAGTGAGCTCTTATTGCTTGTCCCAGCTTCTGCCAATTTAATAGTTCAAAAGCATGTAAAAATGCAAGTAGAAAAATAAGAACCATCTTTGGTGGGAAGGTAACAGCATTCCGTGTGCCTTCGGCATTTAGTCATGCCGGCCACATGACCACAGAGATGTCTTTCGACAGCGCTGGCTCTTCGGCTTTGAAACAGAGATAAGCACAGCTCCCTAGAGTCGGCAACGACTAGAACATGTGTGAGGGGAACCTTTATTTTTTGATACTTCATGTGTATATGTCACGTATGAATTTCTTTGAAATGCATCAGAGTCGTTAGTTTATTGTTTGCATATAGGGGTACAGAGGTGGGTGGGGAGTCAGTTAAAAGATAAGGTCAATATATCTGTGCTGGGAGCTCTTGCTGCTTTTTTTCCTGGTATGTGTATCAGTCTGATCAAGTTTTGTTTCTTTGCTAGAGTTTCCAGAAAGCTGAGCTATAATGATGGGAGAATCAGAAGAAGAAAACTCATACAGAATGATTATGAGGAAACATTTCTGGAAAAATTTGGAGAAGAAAATGATGTTTTTTAACAAAATATATTTTATTCCAGTAATTTCTAGACAGAATACAGATTCAGTGGAATATTCCTGAACAAAGTGGGAAAATATTTTTTACCAGTTCTTTAACTCATCAGCTCTAACACAGGGCAGTAGACTTAAAAGACTTAAGTGAGAGATAAAAACTACTGATATAGTTCAGCATTATGGAGATAATGGAGACTATATTTCTAAAATTCAACAGTTCAGCTAATTGTTTTTTTTCTTCTTCTTGGTGGTTTATTTAGCTTAAGTGCCTATAAGAAACATCTTTTGTGGTCCTTGATTTGTTTGATCTGCACCACTAGAAAGAGGTTATAATAACCAAGATATAAATATGTTTTTATAAAGTGCTTTTAACTTACTATTCAATAAGCTCATGCTTTAGGAAAAATCTATTTCATTGGTAAAGAGTATATTTGAAAATATCATTTTTTAAAATTTTATTTTAAATATACCTATTATTTGACACATATACCTTCGTCTAATAAACATTTTAAGATGTTTGTATTATGGCTGAGTTCGTTATAACCCTGCTACTGGTATATGAAAGACTGTTAATTTCACCTAGGATAAATCTTTCCTTATTTGCTTATCAATTTTCTAGGCTACACAAGACAGAGCATAGAAGTTTTTTTGGGGGGAGGAAACTGTAAATTAAAAATACAATACAATAGATAATGTTATCTGGGAGGTGGGGGGGACACAGCAAAAAAATTGTTGCCCAACATTGGGTGTTCACGGTCATCAGAAATGGGACCAACAAAAAAGGCTCAATTCTATAAGGCTAGCTTGTGATGGAAAGTTATTTCAGTCTTATATTTTTGCTTGAACTGGCCAGGTGAAATGGGGAATCTATATACCAGGACAGAGTACATCTAAGGCTGATGATGTTACCTAGTTAGGGTAATGAAACATTTGCAAAAAACAAAACAAAAAAACAAGCAAGCTCAGAGAGCATTAGGAGCGCTCATTTCAACTCTGAGCTACAAATATTCTCCTCTATTGATAAGTTTTATTAAATAATTATTAGAGGAAGCATTACATAATACATATTTTGGAACTGATTGTTTATTTTCATGTCAAATTAGATAAAATGTCATATTTAAATATTTACTTCCTGGAACTATACCAACTATCGTATATAAATTTTCCCTTAAATTTGTTCACTATGAACAAAAAGCAACCATTACTAGTAATCCAAAAAAGTATAAGTCAGATTTACCGACTAATTTCAAGAAAATAAAATGTGCTTAATTCAAACTTCATTGCTGTATTATGAGATTTCCAATGCATTCATGTAGTTTTTATTACAAGACAATGTTTTGGACTAAATTGAACAGGTATGTCTGGGGAGCAATTAAGAATATTACTTCTTATAGAATACACTATAAAACAGTGGTGTGAAAGTCAATAGCAATCACTTAAATACAATGAAAAATGTCAAATTCTTCCTTGGAGATTTATTTTTATACCTCATTTACTACTTTCTTTACAGACCATTTAATTCAGATGCTCAAGACATTACATAGTCATTGAGTAATTGGGATTGACTCTTAACAGTTCTTAACTAGCAGGAAACTAAATACATGCCGACATTACATTTGCTAGCTGTACAACTGTTAATTAGACGAATCAAAACTGATACATTATTCCCTAATTAACCTTAAATATTTCCTGATGTTATTACATGTGCAATGTGGCAAGTTATAATAATACTGAGCAGAGCTGAATGAGTAAGTTTCTCTCAGGAAGTTAGCAGAATTTTTGTTAGTGGTTGTAATCTTCTAGTGGAATATAACTGCTTTATAATAAAGACAGTAATTTGGTTCCTACTCATATATGAACCAGGTGAAGGGTATAACCAGCTCCACCCTGGCCTGTTAAAAGAACCAAGCAAATTTATCCACTGCCCAGACAACTTCTTTCATAATCCAGACTCTCCTAAACACCATGTCAAAATGTACCATATTTTTCAGAGTATAAGACGCACCCTTTTCCTTCAAAAAAGAGGCTGAAAATTTAATTTGCCTCTTCAAACTCTTGGTGCGTCTTACATTCCGGTGTGTCTTATATCCTGAATGCAGCATTTTTTGCCTCCCGAAACCACGCTCCTTCACCAAAATGGCCTACATAGCCTTTAGGAGGCTTCCAGAATGTTCCTGGGGGCTGGGGAGGGAAGAAATGAGCAAAAAATGAGCCGTTTTTGCTCAATTTTGCCCCGCCCCCTTCCCAGGTGCACTCTATATGCCTCCTAAAAGCTATGCATGCCCTTTTTTTTGGACAAAAACCAGGCCGGTTTTTGTGGAAAACGGACTGTTTTTTGCTCCTTTTTGTGGTCCCCCACCCCCAGGAGCACTCTACAAGCCTCTTAAAGGCTATTCATGTCCTCTTTCATGCCTATTTTCGCAAAAACAGAGTAAAAAAACTTTTTAATTTGCCTCTTCAAAATCTTGGTGCGTCTTATACTCTGAAAAATACACTGATTAAAAGTCAAAAAGTTATATGAATTGTTCCTCTACAGAATGCAATGGCACAAAATTATTATTTTCAGGCAATCATTTATCTAACTTGGCAATTGAATGTTTAATGTCTCTGAATGTTTAAATTGAAAAAACAATTGGGTTACTAAAACATGACATCGTTTGCATTGTGTTTTAAACCAAACTCTCTGAACGAATCAACCTTAGAAGTATTTTCAGACAACTTATTTTCAGCACTGAGTTGTTCACTGTTGAGATAAATGCAAGACACTGTGGAGTTGTTTCTGGTAAGTTGATTTTCACCCATTTCTAATGTAGGATATTTCTTTTTGGGCTGAACTTTGTGCTTTCTTCGGACACTATGATCAAGGGAAGCATAACACATTTGGCGCTCAGCTGTCTGCTACAAAAAAAAGCAATTCATATTGATCATTCATGCCATTTAATATGTCAAACAGTTAACAGGGAAAGTAACAATTCAGTTGTATAATACACCTAAATGAAATATAAATTTGCAATTACGTGTTTGAACATTTGGTACTATCTAACAATGAAATTCAATGGTGAAAAAAGTAAGGTTCTACACTTAGGCAAGAAAAACCAAATGCGCAGGTACAGTATATGTCAGTGATGGCGAACCTATGGCACACGTGCCACAGGTGGCATGCGGAGCCATTTGTCAGGGCACGCGAGTTCACCCTTTTTTAAAGCTATTTTTCGCCCTCCCCAGGCTCCAGAGGCTTTATAGGAGGGCTTCCGGGGGGCAGGGGAGGCTGTTTTCTCCCTCCCCAGGCTCCTATAAAGCCTCTGGAGCCTGGGGAAGGCGAAAAAAAGCATGTAAAAATGGGAGGGGGAGCGCCTGTAGTGCGCGCATACGCACTGGGGGTCACACATTGCATTATGGGTGCAGCACTCCCGCACACAACCCCCCCTGCGCTCCCCCCACTTATGGCATGCAGGCAAAAAAAGGTTCGCCATCGCTGGTATATGTGGTACCTGGATCAATAGTAGTAACTCTTAGAGTTACTACTTGTTACTCTCAAGTTATTACTTGAGAGGAATCTTGGAGTCCTAGTGGATAATCGTTAATATGAGCCAGCAATGTGCTTCAGCTGCCAAAAAAGCCAACACAGTTCTGTTATGGAATAATAAGTCAAGTTAAAAATAATAACATATCTACATAGAATTGATGAAAAAGATTTATATATATTACAGGGCTGGAATTAAACTTTATATTGGCCGAGATTTTGCAAGTAACGTTCTGTATTTTAGGGCAGCTAAGATCCAGACAAATCATTTAGCACCATAAAGGGCCTTGAAAAAAGCCGTTAGAAATTAAATAACATTTATATAAACAAGAATGTACAAACCTGCACATCAGTGGTGGGTCTAGGAGAAGGGACATTCATTTGCTCATAGCAACTTTCATCTGAAAATAATTTTTGATGTAAAGTGTTTTAAAATAGTTACTCTATTATTATCAATCATATAAAGTTCTGAACTGACCTGTTATTTTATAATACCATGCAGCTATAACTATACTGTGCTGGTAAATACCTGACATACAGTATCTCACTTCCTCTAGATCAGACGTCAAACCTGTGATGACACATCGTTGTCACGTGACATCATAATTCTCTCCCCCCTTCAGTAAAACAGGTGGACATGGCCAGCGCATGTATCTGGCCCGCAGGCAGCGAGTTTGACACCCCTGCTCTAGTTTAAGGAAGGGCTTTTGGGGGAGCTCAGTATAGTACTCTGCATCCACTTTCTTGCTGGGTAGATATTTAAACTGAACTGAAGAAGCGATTTCATGGGTGGAAAAACAAAGTCCAGTTGCCTTTTGGAAAAGCACCTTTGAACCATGACCTGAATGACTGGGAATCTCCATAGACATGGAAATGTAAAAAAGATATGGGCTTCTCCACAGAGTTCATGAGAAATCTAAATTGTCACTCAAGCATGATTATATTGTAATTAGAAGAATTTACTTAATCTAGTTCCCTGCAATGATATTCCAGATCAACAGATCTTTAGTATATAAAGTTTTTTATCTTCTAATTCTACTGACAACATCACTAATATTGTCTACTAATTTTCAATGGCAACAGTTAACACAAATAATTCAAATAATCAACAACGATTACCATATATTTAATTGTTTTTATATTCATGGACCATTGATCCCAATAAAAGTGAATATAAAAGGTTTTATACATCCCTATTAAAGTGCCAATTATTTGAGATGTAAGAACAATCAGACCAAAATAAATCACTTCAGAATTTTTTGCACCTTTAATATAACCAGTGATGGGTTCCTACCAGTTTGGACCGGTTCGGCTGAACCGATAGTGATTTGGCGGCCTGGGTCACTGGAACCGGCAGCAATCCAGGCCTGCCATGCCCCCGAACTGGTTCTAGCCGCACCATAGGCATCGCCATCTTATTTTTTGCTTCTGCGCATGCAGAACAATTGTTATTGCACTGTGCATGCGTGTGCAGCATACATCAAGCACGCATGCACGGCGCAGACATGAGCAAACCGGCAGTAGTGCCTTCCAGAAACCACCCCTGAACATAATGTATAAGCTATATAATTCAATTGAAAAAACAAACTGACTTTTTTTTTGGGGGGGGGGGGGGATAACAATAAAAAAATTACAATAATGTGGTTATATAAGTGTGCCCACTCTCATAAGCAGGAATGCAATTGTGTTCAGAATTAACTCCATTCAAATTGATGTTATACAAGTCAGGACACATTTGCCTTTAATTAAAGTGATGCTGATCAAGCCCATATAAAGTTCAGCTATTCTAGCAGGATTTTCCTGTCATTTACTAGTGGCATCTTTCAGCAAAAATCATGGAAAAGCATACAAAGCATCAAACGGATCTCATTGTTGGAAGGTGTAAGTTAAGAGAAGCGTATAAAACCATTTCCAAGACATTAGCTATACCATAGAATACAATGAAGACAACCATACCAAGTGGAGAAATATGGCACAACAGTGAAATTATCAAGAACTTTTGATCCAAACTGATGAAAACAGCAAGAAGAAAACTGATCCAAAAGGCTACCAAGAGGAATTTCTGGCAAGCACTGGTTGTGTACTACATCTGACAACAATCTTTTCTGTTCTTCGTATGTTTGGGCTGTGAGGTAGGGTGGCAAGAGAGCAGCTTTTTCTTACAAAGAAAAACATCCAAACTGACTACATTAAGTCTGACAAAAGAATGGGGAAAAATATGTTATGGTCTGTTGAGACCAAGGCTGAACTTTCTTGGCTATAATTCCAATAAGTATGTTTAACAGGGGTGTGCACTTTTTATAGCCACTGTATGTTTCTATACATAAAATGCACTATCAATATTACAAAATATTTTAAAAGAGGAACATTTGTTATCAACTTTTTGCTGTATTAAAGAATCTTAGGAAATGTCTAAGATGGGGAATTTCCAAATCCCATCCAAACCTTAGTATATTTGAGAGAGAGAAAGAGAGAGAGAGAGAGAGAACTATTGTTGTGAAGAAAATAGGAGAAGGAAGTGTTCTGTCCCGTGATTCTAATAAATATGGAGACACAGGTTTGGCTGTCTGCCATGACTAATTACATAGATAAAACCACCCCTTGGCTAGGAGCCTAGACCGCTATCTTCAAGAAACCAAGATTAGACTTAGGGAATGCTTTCTCAACAGCTAGTAAAATGGACTGTTGTTTCCTGCAAAGATTGCCCTCCTGTCGCTCCACCTATAAACTCTTTGGGAGGGGCCACACCTTTAGCCAGCTGTCCCTACTTGCTTCTATGATGTCTTCTCCACAGCTGTTTCTTTCTCCTCTCAGCTCTACACACACGCACATCAGGGACAACCTCCCTCTGTTCCTCTTCACCGCTCCCTGACTCAGATGCCACCTGGTGGTCAACAGGCCTCCCTAGTTCCTGCTCTGACTCCAAACACCTTCCAGAGTCTTCCTCATCCTCCAGAGCAGTCCCACAATGGTCTGAGCTGTCAGTCCATCAACAGCTCAGCCGGCTGCTGCTGGGCCACAATAGGAAGTTATGTTGGATATGTTCTCCACCATGAGTTATTTGTAAACATAATAAAGGCAGGATATAAATTAAATAAACAATTAAGCATGAACTATTATATTCTTCCGTTAAACTGCAACATCGTCTTCCAGAAAAGAAGGAAAGAAAAAGTGGTAATGCCTACAACTATTAGTTCAAGTTAGTCATAGGAATCTAAATGCAATGAATAGATAAATTTATCTATAACTTACTTAGCATCTCCTGATGGTAGGGATTAAGATTGTCATAAACTGGATAAGCTTCTTCATGACATTCCTCATTGCTGTAAAAGAATGCAAGACAGTTTTAAAACAAACAATGTGGACATATTCTATTAAATTGTATTGCATAATTGTTTAGAAAAATATTATTTATATGACTAGGTGATTTATTTTAGTTTTAACTGTTTTTGAATAAACAATTATTTGAAAATAATAAATTGGATTCCAATATATCTCCCTTCCCCGCTGCACTTCCTGCTCCACCGCCCACCTTTTAATTCATATTACTTTAATTGTTTATTGTTGTTTTTCTTGTTTCATTGCTTTATTAATGTTAAGTTTACATTTTTCATCATTTTTTCTGTGTTTTTTTTTACTGATGTAAGCTGTCCAGAGTAAATTGAGCAAATAAATTTAGCTAACAAAGAAACATAAATAAAGTAAACAGATTCCTGATGTTCACCATAGAAGATGCAAACATGGCTGCTTCTGATTTCTCCTCTTCTATTTCCAGCAGTCCCCTGAAAATCTAATCATTGTGAAATGTTTTTGAATATTAGTATCTCTGGTTGATAGTTATGTTATTGGTTTGAGCTCTGAGCTTGGCGATTTGGTTGCAAACATTTCATCCCCATTTGAGGAGACATCTTCAGTGCACTTTGAATTGTGCTTGTCTGGGAGCACTGCCCTTTAAATACCTTTCTGAGTCCTAGTCTGACTTCAGGTTGTGTGATTGGCTGGCTACAGTTGCTTTGTGATTTTAAGTACCATCTGTGTGATGTAATTAGTGCTGCTATTGTTTTTCAGCTCAACATAGCACAGTTCTACAGACTCCTGAAAGTACACAAACAAAACACCTCACTCCAGCTGATTGTCTCACTCTCTAGCATACCCACCTACAACCTTGCTAAAGAAATGTGGAAACGCCTAAAGAACCTAATTGCTGACTCACAATACTCCATAAACAATTCCTGGACAGGTTCAAACACCTACGTATTGACAAAGACTAAACAATGATATTATTTGATGTTACCGCATTATTCATATCTGTAGACTTCAAACTGGCAGTTGACCTAATCAAAGAACTACTGGACAATACACAGCTACCAAAAGAACCACTCACAACAGAAAGCCCATGCAAACTCCTCCAACTGTGCCTAACCACCCACTTCAAATTTGACTGAGAGACTTATGAACAACTGAAAGGATCACTCATGGGATTGCCCATATCTGGCCTGGTTGCAGAAGTTGTCGTGCAAAAGATCAAAGAGACTGTACACCCACAAATAAACCCCAAGCTATGGGTATGTTACATTGATGACACCTTTGTGATAGACAAACGCAATCAGGTTGATCAAACCTACCAAATGATCAACAGCATCTTCGTGGCTATCCAATTTACAATAGAAACTGACAACTGAAAATGACAACAAACTGCTATTTCTGGACATCCTTGTAACCAGAACCACCAATGGCCAACTAACATTAGTGTACAGGAATGCAGTGCACACAGATCTAATCCTCAACTTCCAGAGCAACCAAAATGCCATGAAAAAAGCTGCATCAGAATACCGTTTGGGAGAGCCGAATCCCATTGCAACCCCATGGAAGCCAGATGAGCAGAAGACCAGCACTTATACAAATAGAGAAAAACAAATACCCATGAAACCTCATCCAGAGATGCCTACACACAAACACATGAAGCAACACAACTATCACAAAAACAACAATGACCAGATGACACAATGACTCATCAATTTTGTTGTATTTAAGTACAATGACAATAAAGATTATACTTATGTACCACAATCCCCTATGTGCAAAATATTTCAGAAATGTGGGCAAGATTGCTGAGCCAACCCAACCTCACAAACCAACTTCAACCCTCAGATGGATCCTATCAAAACCGAAAGGGCAGACAGAAACAAACCAACCAGGCATCGTATACAGCGATGGCGAACCTTTTTTGGCTCGTGTGCCACAAGTGGGGGGAGCGCGGGGGGGTTGTGTGCGGGCGTGCCGCACCCATAATGCAACGCACCCCCCCCCCAGTGCGCATGCGTGCACAATGCACCCATTTTTACATGTTTTTTTCGCCCTCCCCAGGCTCCAGAGGCTTTATAGGAGCCTGGGGAGGGTGAAAAGAGCCTCCCCCGCCCCCCGGAGGCTCTCCGGAGGCTTCAGGGACCATCCCGAGGCTTCCCTGAAGCCTTCAGAATGCTTAAAACGACCCTCCGAGCAACCCGGAAGTGACTTCCGGTTTGCTCGGAAGGTGGTTTTAAGCGCTCTGAAGGCTTCAGGGAAGCCCCCAGATGGTCCTTGAAGCCTCTGGGGATGTGGGGGAGGCTCTTTTCGCCATCCCCAGGCTCCTATAAAGCCTCTGGAGCCTGGGGAAGGGGAAAAATAGCTTTTAAAAAGGTGAACTCAGCTGGCCAGCGTGCGCATGCACGCTGGCCAGCTGACAGGGCAGCGCCTTGTGTGCCCTGACAAATGGCTCCACGTGCCACTTGTGGCACGCGTGCCATAGGTTCGCCATCACGGGTATATCAGATCCATATCAACAACTGCAAGAACAATGTCAGCTGAAGAAGAAGAAAGCTATCAACCAAACTGCATGAACACTTCCCGGCCATCTAGAGAAATGACCCTCCATCCCTCATGTCCGTCCATGAAGACTCAAAAGGACACAAATTCAATCTAACTGGGACCACAGTTGTAACTCAGGCGAAGTCAAGAGAAGAAAGGGAAATCCTGGAAGCCTGGTTTTCCACCAATAAATCAATAAACAGACACATTGACATTGATCCAATCTACCAACACTCAGAATGAAAGAACAACATCAACCATGATCCTGAAGGCAGCATTTAAAGACCAATGAACAGCCATGCTGCAAACAGTTATAACTCGATAGATCATAAGAAATTGGACCACATCACACATAGCTGATCAAGTCAACCCGAAGCCAGACCATGACATCATCATAAGATATCTGAACAACAATACCAGCACTAATTTATATCACACACATGGTACTTAAAACCAAGAACTATGACTCAGTAACTCCAACCAATCACACAACCCGATATCAGACCAGGACTCAGAAAGGTATTTAAAGGCCAGGGCTCCCCAGACACGCACAATCCAAAGTGAAGTGAAAATATCTCCTCAAATGGGGACGAAACGTTTGCAACAAGATTACCCAGCTTGGAGCTCAAATCAACAACATATCGAATCAGCGTGTGAGCATTATTATTAATTCCAGCAAATTAAGTTCCAATTTTAAACAATATAAAAATAATTTTAGTAGGATCCTGAAGTGTTCCAAAAATGTATCAGCCACATAGGTTAAATTGGGATCTAGAATACATGGATAAAGGGTCTTTCCATGTAAGCACACCATCTCAAAAAAGGAAGACTTTTGCCATACCTTGAATAATATTCATTATAATCTTCACAAATTTTGCCTGGAAAAGATTTTGAAGAAATCAGCAAAATTTAATAAACAAGTGTTTGGCATTTCTATATAACTTATTTTTAAAGATGTGATAGTTCTTTATTTCTTTATAAAGATACTGCAAAGATAAGGTGGAATGCACTCTGCATTTTCCTTTCCTACCATAGACGGTATAATTCAGTGCTATCTCTGGCTTCTATCTAAAGCCTATTCTCTTTCTGGTCTGCCAGAATTCCCCAGGCTCTTGTTCCCATCTCCACTTTTTCTTCCTCTTTCTACTTTGCTAAACCTACAAAGCAGTCTTCATGCAATAAATAGCAAAGAACCAGTTATAGCCAGGATTTATACTGCATGTATTGTACATTGTATATTGCACATAGACTGCTTTATAAGTTTGGGTAGAGCAGTGATCCAAATCCAAAATGTTTCTATATACTCATATAGCCTAGAGTGCTTTTCAAGAAATAAAAGTACCAACGATACTATATGTAGAGATTGTATTTTTCCCCTTTTTCAGAAGTCTTTGAAAAAAGCTGATTGCATATGTGTTGATTTAAAACTTGGAAATAAAAAAATAGACTTAAATCATGCAACTTTCACTGCAGTTATGGAGTTGAGGGTTAGTTGCTAATGTTGGTAAGGGTATGCATGTGTGAAAATAAATGGAATGCTACTGAGCAAAGGGGAGACAGGATAAGTCATATCTCCTTTAGAATTCAATGTATCTGTGCAAAAAATGTATAAGACTGCTTGCAGAAATATATTGCTGGGAATAGGGATATAAGTGAAGCAGTAATGCAAAAGAAAATGTGTTTGCTGAGAATCTATACTATCTACAACAAAATTTGATGTTACAAATAGTACTGTTCTGAACATTTGTATACCAAACACTAAGGTAATTATGTTTTAAAATGGAATAAATGATTGAAAGTGAATGCCAAAAATTAAAAGTAATTAAATTAATATGGTTACATCAAGGCAGAAGTTTTACGAGAAGTGATAGATGCATGGAGAAAGTTTAAGAAACGGAAATGCTAGTAGAAAGAGAGTAGGTAACATGAGCTGATCTGAGGCACATTTATTTGTTGAGAAAAATAACAATGGCTGTGTATAAGTGTGTTTGTACTCAATTTTTTTTTGTGGAAATGGGTGTTTGCTATGTCATGAAAAACACAAAAGTTGAATGCCAGAGGAATGGAATACTTAAAAGGATTGTCTGATAAAACAAGAAGTAATAGGGGCAAGAATGAATGGGTGCTGGACTAAATGAATGGGTCAAGTGGAAGCAAAAGACTAAGGAAGATGGCTGGATGGGTTCATGCAATTCAGAGAGGGAAGGAAGTAAGGGAGGGAGAGAGGGAGAGAACTATTAAAAAGCAAAATGCCAATTTATGACACATTATATACCAAGCAGGACATAAGAATGGTGAGCAAAGATAGAAATGCCACGGGATAAGGTACTCAATGGTACTGAGTTAGAAATCATTGGTCTTTTTCTTATGTCCTGTCTTTCATATCTTTGCTTACTGTTTTGTTATTCCCATTCTATGCTTTCTATAACAGGAACAAAAAACAACAACAAATAGTTAAATATATGTACAGTATACTGTATGTGTATGTAGTATTGTAGCTTTGATGTGCAGTGTTCCACAAATTTTATGAACTTTTGCTGAATCCTTTTTTAAAATAATAGCTGTAGGTTAGAGACATTAAAATTTATTTCTGTTTTCTGGCTGAGAGTGGTGGTGCTGGCAGTGGCTGTAGAATTTCATTGTCAGCTCATATGCTACCTGAAGGCATTTGGCTTTTCTATGACAACTAAAGGCATCTGCACAAAGTAATAGGAATTCAGCAGATTATATAATTACTAGAAACAGCTGGAAAGAAGCTTCAACAGCCATCATGCTATAATAGTCATTTACTAAGGCTTAAACTTGACAAATGCCTACAGTTTCTTCTAACTACATCTGGCACAGTGAACATGGCTAACTTTTGAATTGGATGATGCTTCATCTTGTTAAAGTTAAAGGTTCCCTTCACACAAATGTGCTAGTCTTTCCCGACTCTAGAGGATGGTGCTAATCTCCATTTCAAAGCCGAAGAGCCAGCACTGTCCGAAGATTTCTTCGTGGTCATGTGGCTGGCATGACTAAATGCCAAAGACGCACAGAACACTGTTACCTTCCCACCAAAAGTGATCCCTATTTTTCTACTTGCATTTTTACATGTTTTCGAACTGCTAGGTTGGCAGAAGCTGGGACAAGTAACTGGAGCTCACTCCGTTACATAGTGCTAGGGCTTCAAACCGCTGAACTGCCGACCTTAGGATCAACAAGCTCAGCATCTTAGCCACTGAGCCACCATGTCCCTTCCTCTTCTTCTTGTTAAACCACAACTTAAAGTATCTTATTAAGTATAAATATATCTGAGATTATTTTGAATCTGCCCTTAGTTAAAATTAGCACTACCTTTACTGAGATCAGATAAAGAATTACACTTTTTATTCCATTGCAGATGAAACTGAAATCTCACTTCCTGCTATTTCTGTAATGTACAGTATTCTAGTAAATAGTGTTGTATTTCTTGTGGTGGGAGCTTATTTTCATTAGTTCACTGCTGCCATTTTACTCATATGAATACATTCATTAAGGCTTAGTTTAATTTAACAGTCTTCAAATTATGCCAATATATATTAATATCAAATATATATTTTGAGACACTAGCTTACTACCATCAATTATGTTATCATATTGATTTACATTAGATCAGAATATTGGTACAGTATTGTTTAGGCTAATGCTAGAAGCTACTAGGCTGCAGATTTTATCAGACTCCAAGGGACCTCAGCAACAATCTGCAGAGCTATTGGTCAAAATCTATCTTCTTATACAGGTAGTTCATTTCTATCCCAGGGATAAATCTGTTGAGTATTTAAGTAAACTTGTTGTGTATTCTCTACTATTCAGCCATTACCTCTCTTTTTGCTTAGTTGTATATCAGAATTGCAGCTAAATTATTCGATTCTATTTAATTTTATTTGAAATTGTATTTGTTTTCCTTTGATCTACAAAAAACCTGAGTTTTTTTATTTATATAGTTCCTATGACATTAATGACTCTATCATAGGAAAAAACATTAACAGTCATACTCCTCTTCTACATATGTCCCTTCAGCTTTCCTTACCTTTTTGTTTCTTGTTTTTTAAGAAGTCTAAAACATTTTTTAGTAAAGAAATTATCATAATAACAGTTACAAAAGAAAGAGGTATCCAGCAAATGGTACACTGATTAGCTTCCATTCCTGTAAAAAGATAACAAATGTAAACACAAATAAGAATTTTGTTCATTTAAATTTTTCAATTCAGCATTCATCTGACATATGCATGTATGTATTTCACAAACACAAACACTACTTCTTTTTTCTTTGAAAGTATCTTTGGATATCAGTAAAATACATTATATATGTTCAAATTCTGAATAACTAATTGTATCTGTGTGTTCCCATTTGAAATGTATAATTTTGTTTGCTCATATATTGAAAAAATGGATATCCATTTTTCTAATATTAAGGCATAACCAGTTAACAATTACTATATAATTGTTAAAGAAAGAAAAAAAATGTAAATTCTACTTCAGGAATGTTTTAAAAAAATGACTGCATAGGAACATGGGAAATTACAAACCTGTATTAATTCTAAATGTTTGTGCTAATTCTGCAAACTCTATGAAGAATGTGTCAGAAAGGTTGTAATTCTTTTTTCCAGAAATTTTGAAACTATTGCATGAATAACAAAACAAGTAAGTCTGGAAAATGAAAATATGTGCACTTTGCTTTATTTGCTGACAAATTTACATCTTTTAAAAATAGATAGTTTATGTACAGAATATCAGAGAAAACATCTCAATGAAACTATCCAAAAGTGTCGAATAATGACAAATTTTGTTTTCTCTAAAAATCTGGTCAGTAATCAAACAGAGCAGGTAACATTGACAAACGTATGAGAAATATAGGAAAACATAGAAGAATATTAAGCAAGTCAACATTCAAAACAAAACGGAGTTTAATGAAATGTATTCTAAGATTTGTACTACCTACCTGTGCTGCCACAGTGCTGTAAGTTCGAACTTCAACAGCTATGCTGATTAACTTCTAGCACAAAGAAAACTGCGCAAAGACACCTTTGCAACATTTATTCTGGAGCTACAGGTCCAGACAGGTAAGGATTTGTGCCTTGCCCTGCCTCCTCTCTATCCTTAGACCCAAAGTGCCTTAGTGACTTTCAGTCACAATCATCTGCCGCACAGTGGCCAGCTTCTTTCCTTACTGCAAAAACAAATGCAATAAGGAAAGTACCCAGAGTGGTTAGGAGTATCTGTAATGATGGTCACTGGGTTTCATAGTGGCAAGCATGGCAGGGAGATCAAAGCTCCACCCCTTTTAATGTATGGCACAGCATTGCAGACTTGCAAAAGGAAACAAGGCTTCAATCACTCAGTTCTGCCTGCCATTTTGCAGCCGGTGACTATCACAACAGATATCCCTGATTGATTGGAGTACTTTTTTCTCCCATTCCAGCATCTTTTGCATTCAATTTTATCCTATCCCAAGCCAATGTGCTAAATGTCACACTTTGTGACATTGCTATCACAGTTATGATAATAATGCAATGAAGGCCATGATTTTCCCAACTGCCGACAGTCACTTTTAACTGCTTTGGCTCTGCTGCCACTCTTCAGTTGCTGCCAACTTCTCTCCAAGGCCACTTTAGCTGGGCAGCAGGAAAGGTCAAGAATCTATCTGCCTGTGTAATGCCTGCCTCACACATCGCAAAGCACGGTCCAGACATTCCACGGACTGCTTATCTACACATGTGAAAAAGTAAAAACCTTTTGCTTTCACCAACAGGCATATTGGCAGTGATTCAAGCAAGAAAGGGCTCTGGGGTAGAGGCACAGGCTGTCTATCAGATTTTTTTAAAGAAGCTGAGGCAGGTGAGCAAGAGAGAACAAGAAAGATAAGCGAGTGAATAAAACTCTTAAATGAGCAAACGTAAGTAAAAAAGCTCAGCAAATAAGAGAGAGAGAGAGAGAGAGAGAGAGAGAGAGAGAGAGAGAGAGAGAGAGAGAGAGAGAGATGAGAAGCAATCAAGAGACAAAGAGAAGAAAGCAAACAACATAATGAGAAATCTTATAAGAAGAAACCCTCTAAGAAGCAAGAAACACCAAATGAGAGAGACAACATGAAAAATAACAAACACAAGAGCATTGTAGCAAGAGAGGCAGATATTAGCAGGACTTTAGTGGCGACTCTTTAGTGGGGGCTGGAGTGTCTGATCCACAGGATGAATGTGGGCTTCTAGCAAAGCAGGAAAACTGTAACCCCACAAATCAGGTTCTGGCAGATGACCAAACCAATATGTTGCCAAATGTCAAAGCTCACTTCTTGTCTCAGCCTGATCCCATACTATGGAGAGCGAGTAGTAGATGTTTTGTCCCACTTGCAGGATATTCACCAATGGTTGGACGCCTGTTGCCCCATCATCAAATCAGGTTAACACTTCGATGACAAGACAATGCAAATTATACCAGCTTTTGAGTTGCTATGGTTCTTGGTTGGAAGAATGTTAAAGAATGCAGTAACAGGGTCAGATATACCCCTATCCCAAAGGTGCTTTTTCAAGAGGCAACTGGACTTTTTTTTGTTTTTCCTTGAAGAAATTTCACCTCTCAACCAAGAAGCTTCTTCAATTTTGAAGGATTTTAGCCTAGGACATCTTAGCCGTCATTATATCAAAATAACAAAATTTTGGGGCTGTAGAATTCAATCAAAAGATTTAACTAACAGAGTTAAATTATTCTTAGTTGTTAGAGGACTTTCCAGTGATTGCATATAAACTCTGAATCCCTCAGCCTGAAAAGACTATGCCGAGACTCTATTAATAAGGTCATTTATCCTATTTTTAAATATATATATATACGTATTAAAGCTTCATTGAAATTGTTGTGTTTCTTGATTTAATTGTTGTGATCTTGATTTAATTATGCTTACTTTGTTGTATTTCATTTATTACAACTGTTCTTCTATTCATTCTCCTAATGAATTTTAATTGTGTGAAAGTAAACCTTAGTGGTACACTAGCATTGTAATATAAATAAGTTTTCATAGAAATAAAATATGATAACCAGTGGCTTGGATCCACCTTGCTTTTGCTTATGCAAAAGACCCATTTTTTTTTACTCTCTATTCTGTTTCTCTCTCTCTCTCTCACACACACACACTAAAATATATAGACATTACATTAAGATCTTATGATTCCCACAAACAATATTACAGAACGAGTGAAAGAATTTACAGCAAGAAATATTGTTTTACCAGCATTATTCCATTAAAACAAATATGCTGCAAAATTTGCAGGTTTTCAGCAGTACACACTTTGTCTCAGATGGACGTATGGCTTTAGCTACTGGGTGATATGTCAGCAGCATTAGACTTCAAAAAGTAGGTAGGCCATGATAAATAACTAAGATATATGAGAATTAAATTTGATTTATATAATTAAAATAAAATTAATATCATTATTCCCTAGGTATTTCAATATTTCCCTTCTATTGCATTGAAATTATGATTGAGAGGCAAACTTTTAGAGGGGTTCTGGAGTAACATTGCTTGGAGCTTTGATATGTGTAGCTATGATTTAGATAATATTTAGATATCTCTGGCAGAAATCAATCAAATTGATCAAAATGAAATGTAATTTGTAGAAAAAATACTAAAAAGGAATCACTACGATATCACTCACATCTATCGTTTTGTTTTTAAGTGTAGCTATTCTATTTCTATAGAATATAGAAAACATAATACTATCAAAATCTTTGGTAACATCTCATCATCTTCAAAATTCTGCATAGAATATAATCATAATGATTAACACCAATTAGTGAATCTCCACAGACGTTATCGCTCTACAAAAACTTTATTAAGACTACAGTATGAATATACATGCATTCATGTTTCCTTTTATATCAACTCTGATTCAATCTAATCAGACTTCTCCCACTGTTACTGTACTGGGGTTAACACATCTTGTAAAATTGCTGAAATATTATTTTTAATTGCATATCTATAACTGTCCCTTTCTTACTGTCATTAACATACGTAATCTTCAAGCAATGACACTCATTTCTGGGGGGGAAATATGCAAGAGCAGACTCTTTATTTCCTATCAGTAAAGTGATTTTATTGCCTACTTCTTGTAGTAATGTTCTTAACTTACAACCCTGTTTTTGCAATGCTGTATGGAACTTTTTTAAAGCAACTACCTCAGTCAGACTTAATCATACACTCACTTGTCATTAGAAGTGATACCTTCATTTTGTCAAAAAATGTCCAGATTACAACGTAATTCTATATGGGTAATTCCATTGCATAACTACTTTGTATTGAGAAATTATAAAAATGAAATATTGGCTAAAGAGACATCAACAACTAGGATTAAATCTATATATCATAAAAGAAGTGGCCATCACACTTAACTGGCATAATATGTAGAAGCTTAACAGAAGGAAGTACTTCTTGGCATATTAAGGAAATACTGGATACATTTTTATTGCTTTTACTGTCTTTACCAAATGCAAAGCAAATCACAGTAGGAAAAATCTCAAAGGAACTAAAATAATTACTGACATTCAAATGAGCACAAGTACTAACTAAGTGAAGTAAAAAGTCTGCATGCTTTAAATAGTTGATGTATGAAAACAACTAGAATAATAATTGCTGCCTTATATCCACTTATCTGGGAATAAATCTAATTGAATTCATTAAGACTTCAATCAATGTAGACATTGCAGCTTAAGGTAAATATATTTATGAGAAGAATCATGTTGGGGATTCATATCTCCAGGAGTATCAACTGTTTTAATTAAAGGTGATTAAAGGATCACCTATAGTCTATTGTTTTCTCATTCCATTCAAAGGCAATGCAATTTATATTTCAGAATTATAATTCTGCCTTTGTCTTGGAACAAGCAAACATTCTTCTGTACATATTTGTGACATAAATAATAATAATAATAATAATAATAATAATAATAATAATAATAATAATAATTTTATTTGATTAGCCGCAACCCTCTCCCGAAGGACTCGGGGCGGCGTACAATCAAAACAGATAAAATACAGATAAAGACACACATACATACATAAAGAACAAAGACATATACATGTGCATGGAGGAGGTAGACTCATAAGTGAAAGACAATTAAAAAACACAATTTAAAATCCCATTAAATAAAATTATTAAAAAACCCATCAGGAGCGTTATGAAGTTATGATTGAGCCAGGCCGGCTATTTGGAATAGGTGGGTCTTGAGCTTTGTGGAGTCCCCATCCCCTTGGTAAAGTCTAATCCATTATATGATTGAACAACCTTGAACCAGCATAAACACAGATATGCCCTGTTAGAATAAGTTTTAAAGGATTATATAAAAGAGAATTAATCAAAACTTAGTTGGGGTTTTAGTTTTCAAAACATATGCCTCAGAAGCAAAAGATACAGGAAACAACTATATTTTGTATAAAGTAATAATTGCTGAGCACTAACATTAGTTCTTCCCAACAAACATTTAATAATAATATTTCTTTCCATTTATCTAAAGATAAATTAAGATCTAGAAAAATTATCAAAATGAATAGACATTGAGTTTTTTTGGCAGTCTGCCTTTGGATTTATAAACTTTTTGAATAAGTTTTTTTTAAAGATACTTGAATTTGATGGTATAAAGGAAAGATACTTACCTTTCAGTTTCCTGCTGGTTATAGAAACAAACGGAAACAAAAATAGGTCTCAAGAACTGACTTTTGCTTGTTCAACACTGAGTTAATCTGGGCATTAAAAATTCAAGTTTAAATCCTACAAACAGGAAATGTGGTAGGCTAGTGGAGCATTCTACAACAGCCATGAATAAATTATTTTTCTTCATTGAATTAAATTCTTTTATTGAATTTAGTGTTGCAGGTTGTAAGTAAATATCTTTATTCTGAACATCATTACATTTTTAAAATTGAAAATCCATATATATGTATATATAACATATTGCATATTGGCATAGAAATAGAACTTACTAAATATAGAACCTGTAGATTTTAAAATTTTAATTTCAATCATTATATATTATGAATTCTAACAAATCTTTCCCTGGGCCGAAATACTGCAAGTCAAGGGCTCAAAGGTTTGAAGATTTACCGTGATTTCAGTTTTCCACAAAGGGCTCACCTCCAGAGTTGTTAGACTTTAGCTCCCATGATCCCCGGTGAGAAAAAAAGACTGCAATTGTTTACGGCAGTGATAAATCATACAAATAAAATATTGGATAGATAATTTTATAGATTGCGTGACATTTTGGAGTCAAGTCAGTAAACTGCAGAGAATATAAAGTATAAATACTCCTTTCACTTTTTCAGCCAGAAAAAAAACAACAACACAAAGGAAGAGTCAAGATTTGCTTTCTTCACAGTTATGCACAATTTCCTATGTGGTTTCTTTCTACATTATCTCTAACTCAGATATATAGGTAGGTAGGCATGCAGGCAGGCAGGCAGGCAGACCATTCTATCTACAATAGGGGAACAGACAAAAATACCATAAACAAATTTGTAGTCTTTCAATTTTGCCAGAACTTTCCATCAGGAAAGAAGGCAGAAAGCAAGGATAAAGAAGAAATAGAGAAATGCTTTAAAGTCAGCTGCGCATTCAAGGCCTGTTCTAGATAACAGTATTACTGGAATTATTACTACTAATTACAAAGATTGTGATTGTCTATTAGGTTAATAAGTTAATTGTTTAATTATGACAATAATAGAAACAATTGAATATATAATGAAGAGAGCAAAAATTATCGTTTTCCCAAAAATAAGAACTATGTAAAATAAGCCCTAGTCTGATTTTAGTGTGCTCCTAATATAAGTCCTACCCCCAAAATAAGTCCTAGTTAAGGTCATCAGTGGGGGGGATGTGACCAGCACCAGAGGTGGCAAGGCGTGAGGTTCAACAGTGTTCAGCCAACCTCAGCTTGCACAGCACAGATGAATTGATTATCTGTCCAAGCAGCAGGTGAAGGCAGAGGCAGGAAGGATGCACACAATCCGGACATATTGTGTGGGGCACGGGAAAGCCAAGAGTTGGTGGGCTAGAGTGAGCGGGTGACTGCAGAGACTCTTTTTCTTCTTCTTTTTGTTTGTTTGTACAAACTTCACATCTTTGCAACACTTTACATTTTTTTACATATCTGTTGTGATTCTTTTATCTATACAAATAAATCTTTTATAACTATATATATTTGTGCAATTACATTATTTCATACATTTTTTTCATTCTATATATAATATTCTATATATTTTATGTATAACAGGTTTTGCTACATTTAAGTCATTTTGTATAATATTTATTTGGTATAGTCCAGTGGTCGGCAAGCCGCGGCTCGCGAGCCACATGCGGCTCTTTACACACTTTAATCCGGCTCTTCTGTGTGCCGGGCGCCCGCTCCCCTCCCTCCTCTCGGGCGGCCGCCCCAAAAGTCAGGACTCTGCAGCTAGCCTCTGTAATTGCGCCTATGTTTTCCACGGTGTGGAGCAGCGGCGAGCGATGATTCCGGAGCCATCAGTGGGGGGGGGCAGGGTCCCCCCTCGCATTCCTCATCTTCCCAGATGGCCCCCAGAATCATCGCTCGCTGCGCAGAATCTCACCACTGCTCTATGCCGTGGAAAACAGGCGCGCACACACAGCTCAGAAAATTACAGCCTTGGAGACTTCGTAACGGCGGAAACTTGTTGTCACTCGCCCGGGCTTTTGCAGAAGCTTCCCTCCGAAGTGTTCCGAGGGAGGAAGGGCCAGTTGGGAAAGGGGCTTTGCTCCTGCTCGGGCTGTAAGCTTCCCTCCGAAGTCTTGGGATGTTCTGAGGAGCCCCCCTAGGCAAAACGCCGCTGACAGGTAGTTAAAAGTACCTCTCTGATTCTGTCAGACTCTGTCAGTCTCTCTCTGATTCCCTCTCTCACTCCCTCTCTCTGTTCCTCTCTCTCTCTGTCTGTCTGTCTCACTCACACACACACACACACTGTGGTCACCTTGTTGAGTGTTCCAATCACATTTGAAACACTCAACAACTGGCCTGCATTTATGGTATTTTGCAGCATTCTGCAGTCATAGGACCAAAATTGGTCCTATGACTGCAGAATGCTGCAAAATACCATAAATGCAGGCCAGTTGTTGAGTGTTTCAAATGTGATTGGAACACTCAACAAGGTGACCACAGTGTGTGTGTGTGTGTGTGTGTGAGTGAGACAGACAGACAGACAGAGAGAGGAACAGAGAGAGGGAGTGAGAGAGGGAATCAGAGAGAGACTGACAGACACATACACACAGAGAGAGAGAGAGAGAGAGAGAGACAGAGAGGGGGAGGGAGGGAGAGAAAGATAGACAGACAGAGAGAGAGACACACACAGAGTGAGTGATTAAGTGAATGAGTGAGAGACAGACACACCCACATACACAGAGTGACAGAGAGAGAGGAAGGGAGGGGAGAGAGACAGAGGGAGAGACAGAGACAGACACACACACACACAGAGTGAGTGAGAGACAGACACACACACACACACAGAGTAACAGAGATGGGGGAAGGAGGAGAGAGAGACAGAGATACACAGAGAGAGACAGACAGATAGACACCCAGAGAAAATGACAGAGGGAGACAGAGAGGGAGGGAGGGAGGGAGAGAGAGACAAAGAGCCAGAGAGAGAGAGAGAAAGAAAAAGAAAAAAAGAAAGAAAGTGGGAGAGAGAGATGAAATTAAAAACAACAACATACAAACCTGACTTACTCAAACTATCCAAGGAAATGCAAGGCCAATGTTCACATTAGTGGTTGTGACTTTGTCAGTCATTGTCAGGATGTAATTTTCTCTACATTGTAAGGCAAATTTTACGGAATTTAACGTTATCGATAAATAATATCGTTCTAAAGTTTTTGTTTTATTAGTTGTGTTATTTGTATCCTCCCGACCTATGTGGATACTTGCATGCAGAATATTCTCAATAAAAACTTATTGAAACTAAAAACAGTGTACCATCCCATGTATTTTCGGTTTTAAAAATGTGGCTCTCAAAATAAAATTCAATCGTGGTTTTGGCGAGATTTGGCTCAGTTGAAAAAAAAGGTTGCCCACCACTGGTATAGTCTATGTCATATTTCTATCTTTTAATCATTTTCCAGTTTTGTAGTTGTCTATTGATTTGTTGATCTTTCTTCCTTTCTTTTTTGCTTTCCTGCTCCCTCCCTTTCCTCTAGCCAATTGTACAATAAATCCCATACGGAGTAGTATTCTTCTTTCTCTTTTAGTTCTTTCATGAGCCTATCCATCTCTGCACATTCCAGTATTTTTTTTATTACATTTTCTTCTGTTGGTGTATAATTATTTTTCCAGTTTTGTGCGAATGTAATTCTCGCTGCCGTAATTATGTGTAGAATTAAGTATCTAATATTTTTTTCATAATTTCCTTTTATAATTCCTAACAAAAATAATTCAGGTTTTAGTGCAATTTGATGTGTAGTAATTTCCTCTAGCCAATCTTTTATTTTTTTCCAATACTTTTTCTCAGATGTGCACGTCCACCACATATGGTCGTATGTTCCATGTTGTTGGTTGCATTTCCAACAGATAGATGAACACTCCGGGAACATTTTTGCAATTCTCACTGGTGGAAGGTGCCATCTGTAGAACATCTTGTACATGTTCTCTCTATGTGCCGTTGCCATCGTTAATTTGTAATTTATTTCCCAATTTTTTCCCATTCCGCCAATTCTATACTATGCCTAAAATTTATCACCCATGTTATCATAGTTTCTTTCACAGTTTCTTTTTCCATTTTGAATTTTAATAAATAGTATATCTTCTAATTCAGTCACAGGTATGTTGGTTCTCTCTAGTTGGCATAAGGACCATTGGAATGGTAGCCTTGTCCCATTTCCTCTTGACTTTCTTATTCCAATACTCTGATTAGGATTGCTAATGAATTTCCACATCTTGGTTATTCCTAGTCAAAGTAATCTTTTTCTCTCTTTTTTTTGTACCATGCAATGATTTTCATGGATATGTTTTGGTAAGCCAGTCCTGTCATTCTGTAGAACCACTTGTAGCATCATTGCAGGATTTTCTCTTTTTAAGTGGACAAAATACCCCAGAATTTTCTACCCATGAATTTTCATTATCAATTACTGCCCTGGGCTTACTTCCATTATTGTTACAAAGGAGAGCCTTTTCAGTCCTGCCTCACTACTTTTTCTTTTCTTGGCTGGTTTCCCAGACTAATTAGATCTGGGAAGATAAAATTCCATAGACTACTTCTCTTATTCATCTTTCCCCTGCTTTTGTAATGTTTTACTTATGTTCTTGTAGAGACATCTGCTACTTTTGTTTTTCCTGCTGTGGCTACAGATGAGACCTTCATGAACCAGTTGTCTACAATAATTGCTTTATAGGCATCCTTTTCACAATACCAACTGTGATTTCTTGCTTCCACCCTGAGATTTGAACCCAAGCTTCAATCCACAGGATTTTTCTAATTTGGCCAAAGATGGAAGTGATAGCCTCTAATACTTATCTGTATGTATTGATGGTTAGATGACGGTGTTACTAGAAGTCTCCCACTGCAAGAATCCAAGATCCATCCTGACCATTGACTTCTATCTGTACCATGTCCATTTTCTAGGAAATAAGCCAAAAGTTACTTATCACAATTAAATTAAGTGTTGCTAAGCACAATATTTGAATCAGTTCTTAATGAATGTGTGACTCAATAAAATTTTAAGTGAGATTGTGCAACTCAGAGCTAAAATGCTTTGGCTTTGCAGAATGACAATTTCCATCACCTCATTGCACTGACTTATTATGATTTTAGCCAGAATTTATTGAATCTCAATGGACATGCTAATCCCAAACCTAGAAAACTACAGTTTTTCTTGAATACTCATATGAATATAATCAATCAGAAGTATATTTCTTTTTATTATCATTTTATATATTTTCTCCCAAAGGATTCTGGAATAATATACCAAAAGAGTATAATTTCGAATAAAATTCTACCATAAAACAAGACAAAAAAACTCTAAATGAAAGTGCAACCCAAAAAATTGAGAACTGTTTGGCATATGCATTTTCCTTAGTTTAGAGGTAGCTGAGGGAATTCGCCTCAAAGAGATTTATCAAATCAAGCCTGGGTGTGGTCAGCTTCAACTGGCAGAGCTACCTAACAGAAAATAGCTTCTGAGCATGTGTAGCACATTATGCCCAGAAATTGCTATTGTGGATACAAATCAAGTGGCATGGTTTGACCAGCGTCCAGTCAAAACCTGAGTTTCCTCAGTAAGAGGAAGTAAGGTGATCAGACGTCCTGCTTTTGGCGGGACAGTCCCGATTTTTAATAATTTGTCCCGCGTCCCACGGCGTTTTTAAAAACTCCCGATTTTTGGTAAGGTGCGCGGTCGCGCACGTGGCAAGAAAACACCGCGCAGTGATTTCTACTGTCACAGGCTCCGGAGGCTGGGGAGGTCCTTTGCAGGTGGCTAGAACTGGCCGCCTGCAAAGGACCTCCCTGGACTTGTTGATGAGCGCGAGGCGACTGACGGTAGTTTGCGCCAGCCGTGCCCGCTCAAACTATTGTCAGTCACCCCATGTTCAGCAAAGCAAGCCTGGGGAGGTCCTTTGTGGGCAGCCAGTCCTAGCCACTTGTGTCTGGCACTGCAGCTGAAGTGAACCCCCAAAGCCCCCACCGCCACTAGAATAACTGCTGCTGCCGCCTCCTCCTCCTCCTCCTCCTCCTCCTCCAACAGCACCACCACATTTGCTGCCCGGCGCTGCGGCTTAGGTGAAGCCGCCAAAGCTCCAGCTGGTGCCCCTGCCCATGGCAGCGGCGCCTCCCCCTCTGCTCGGAGCACCTGAGCTGGGCCCCATATTACCCCTGCCCCCTCCTCCTCCGTGCTTTTGAGGAGCCATGAGGCCGCGGGACCCAGTAGGAAGACGGCGGAGGGGGTGGGAGCAGGAAAAAACGCCTCATAGCTTCTCAAAAGCACGGTGGAAGAGGCAGGGGTAACGTGGGGCCCAGCTCAGGTGCTCCGAGCGGAGGGGGTGGTGCCGCTGCTTCTGACACGGGTGGAGGCACCAGCGGGAGCTTTGGCAGCGTCACCTCAGCCACAGCGCCAGGCAACAAATGTGGTGGTGCTTTTGGAGGAGGAGGAGGAGGAGGTGGCAGCAGCAGTTATTCTAGTGGCAGCGGGGGCTCATTGGCATCTTCAGAGGCAGCCCTGCCCCCAGTGAAAAAAACCGAAGATGGAGCAGATCCACGCAGATGATGTCGCTGCAACATGACTGGAGGAGAAATTCTGGGAGATGAAGTCCACAAGTCTTAAAGCTGTGAGGTTTGAAGACCCCTGGGGTTTTTTCCCCTAAAGGGTTAGGGGTGCAAGGTTCTTGTAACTTGACAGCTTTAAGACTTGCACACTTCAATGCCAGAGTTCCTGAGCCAACATGACTGGAGGAGGAATTCTGGGAGATGAAGTCCACAAGTCTTAAAGCTGTCAGGTTTGAAGACCCCTGGGGTTTTTTTCCCCTAAAGGGTTAGGGGTGCAAGGTTCTTGTAACTTGACAGCTTTAAGACTTGCACACTTCAATGCCAGAGTTCCTGAGCCAACATGACTGGAGGAGGAATTCTGGGAGATGAAGTCCACAAGTCTTAAAGCTGTCAGGTTTGAAGACCCCTGGGGTTTTTTTCCCCTAAAGGGTTAGGGGTGCAAGGTTCTTGTAACTTGACAGCTTTAAGACTTGCACACTTCAATGCCAGAGTTCCTGAGCCAACATGACTGGAGGAGGAATTCTGGGAGTTGAAGTCCACAAGTCTTAAAGCTGTCAGGTTTGAAGACCCCTGGGGTTTTTTCCCTAAAGGGTTAAGGGTGCAGGAATATAGACCAAATTTTTAATCAAGAGTCCTCCCATCCCCGCCCCCCGTCAATGGTGTCCCGCTTTACCAATGTTAAAATCTGGTCACCTTACTTTAAAGAGCAGTTGAATCTCTCATGAAAACAAATTCACCTTTGAAGATATGCATAGCTGAATACACATGCAATTTACATTTATGTTGACAGTTAAGTTTTCAATGAGTGTTCTCTGTATATTTAAACTACAGAGATATTTTCAGTTTTAATAGTATTCAAATTCATGTTGCATTTTGCACAGGAAGATGTGATATCCTGATCATGCTCTATCTGATGCTATATTTTGTATGAATCTACTTCAGGAAGCGTGACAGCAAGGCTGATTGATGTCAGTCAGGTGCTTTGTCTCAAAGGAAGTCGTTGCTGATGCAAGCATAGGCACCACATTCTTCAAATGAAGGGAAACATCATGGCTACACTGTTACTGTGGTAACGCTGTGCTTCACCATTTTGCATTAAGGAAGTGCTTCATTTGAAGTTTTATCAAAACAAAGTGTCCCCTTGAAGTACTGGAAATGTGATTCTTCAGCCCCTCACAACAAGCTGACTGGTTTGTGACACTATGGTATTTGATAGAGAGAGGTTTTTCCCCTGTTCCCATTTCCTTGTCTTTCACTTTTTGTTTATGAGCTTGGTGTTTCAGAGTTTTCTGCCATTGTTTACAGGTATTGTGTATATGCATGCATGATGCTCTTGTCTGTCTCCTCCTAACTGGAGGTAGTTAGATAATCTGTAGACTCTGCCTATTCCTTCCATATATTTCCTTAAATAAATCATCTTTATATTCAAGTTATAACATTACTCACTAATCCTGGCTCAAGTTAGATCCCCATTCTCAGGAACATTCATACACATGCGTAAATGGTTCACTTCTAAGAAGACTGGAAGGCCCTTCTGGCAGTCACTCACAGTCTTGCCACCTCACACCTGCAACACCTCTACATGGGGCTGCACTTGAAGACCACCCAAAAGATTCAATTAGTCCAGTGGCATGTGCAAGGATGGGCATGGCTTGGTATGACTATGGGATGTCCCTGCTTCATGAACTGTACTGGTTGCCAGTTTACTTCTAAGAGCAATTCAAGATACTGGTTGTTGCCTAAAAAGCCCTTCATAGCATAGGGCCTGATTTCTTGAAAGACCACTTCTCTCCCATGATATTAGTGAGACTCGTTTGATTCAACAGGTTTGGTGCACTGAGGGTTCCTTTGATAAAACGATGTCATTTATCAGAATCTAGAAGCATGTCTTCGCTGTTGCAATGCCTGTCCTGATGAATGAAGCTATCCTTGACATCCAGGTAGGTCCCACCTGATGACATTCAGAAGGTCTTGACTCAAGACTTGATTCTACTTTCAGATGTGAAGCTACAGTGGTTGAAGCATCTTGTGTGTATATCATTTTTGCCTCATTAATCAATTTTGCCACGTAGTTATTGCTTTTGTTCCATACATTTGTATATTTGTTGTTTGTTTTTATTTTATAAGCCACCATAAAGCAGGTGGAGTCAGGTGGTATCTAGGTTGAATAAAATTAGCAAATAAAGTAAAGTGCTAGATATGGAGAATTTTTAAAAACCCATCTATTAGACCAAAATGTAGCTGTCATAGTTTATATGATCAGAGTCAGAAATGGTCTTCAGATGCTCATGTACCAAAACTTTAATGTACTTGTGTGATGTATCAAACAAACAATATTAACAATAATACAGAAAAGAAACAATAAAACGGCAAAGAAAGATTATAGACTTATTCCACAAAAATAATATTTAAATATACAAAGAAACAACAACACCAATTAAGAATATTTCCCATGCAATAGCATGCATGTTTCTTACAAATAAATCCCACTAAGTTTTACTAACTGGTACATGATATATCAAGGGACACGGTGGCTCAATAGCTAATATGCTGAGCTTGTTGATCAGAAAAGTTCAGTTCAATGGTTCGAATCCCTAGTGCCGCATAACTGGATGAGCTCCCATTACTTGTCCCAGCTTCTGCCAACCTAGCAGTTCAAAAGCATGGAAAAAAAAATTCAAGTAGAAAAATAGGAACTACCTTTGGTGGGAAGATAACAGTGTTCTGTGCGCCTTTGGTGTTAAGTTATGCCGTCCATATGACCACGGAGATATCTTGGACAGCGCTGGCTCTTTGGCTTTAAAACAGAGATGAGCACCCCCCCTAGAGTCAGGAACGACTAGCACATATGTGCGAAGGGAACCTTTACCTTACTTGATATATCTGCATTTAAATGTAAATTTAAAGGTAATGCAATTTCTGTCAATCAACTGAGTAACTGTAAAGGATGGGAAGCCATTAAAAGAATATCAAAATTCATGTGACCCTTATATTTGTTAGAATCAAGCAAAATAATATAAAGTTAATATATTTTATGACCTTTTGGTTAGTTCTAATAATAGTATTTCAGATTTTGATTATGTAAAGCTGCCATATTATATCTACTCCCTTAGTAACAGCCAGTGAACTCAATACAATTTACTTGTCAGCTGACATTTGTGACTATACTGGAAGTAGAGTAATTAAAACAGTTTTCATAGAATAAAATGTTATCTTTAATAAAAAGGGGAAATAGAATATTTTATTGCCCAGGATTTTTAGATATTAATAGTTGATAAAAACCAATGTTTTAAAAGACAGATGCCTTGTAAAAGGTGATATCTTGCAAGATAATGCCAAATAAAATATACATATGCGAATGCCAAGGAACATGTGGCTCTTCATATTGCATCTGAACAATTATACTTTCATTCTTACCAATATGAACATTGAATCATTTCTTAGATTGTTAACTTAAATTGGGTGATAAGCCCAAAAACTGTCTACAATCGTGGTTTAAACAGCATATAACTGTTAAGTACTGTAAGTCTGAAAAAAAGTATTACTACAGTATCATCTGCAGCTTGAAACATTTCTTATAAACAGCCCTGCAGACTTCCGTTGGAGAAACCACTCAATATTTTCCAGGACTTTGAAGAATGTTTTCAGAATCAAAATGCCTAAATAATTTTGTACACACACATTTTCCATTGACATATGACATGTGACATGTGCAAGTAATCCTAGACTTATAACCATTTGTTTAAAAACTGATTGAAGTGACGACAACACTGCAAAAAAAAATGAGAACCCATCGCACTTATGACCATGAGATCAAAATTTGGTTCCTTGCCAACCCAGCATGTATTTATGAAAGCTGCAGCATTCCAAGATCATGTGATCACCATCTGCAACCTTCCCAGCCAGCGTCCAACAAGCAAAGTCAACGGGGGAAGCTGGATTTACTTAATTCATTTAACAACTTCAGTGATTCACTGAACAACCATAGCAAAAGAGATCATAAAATTAGACCTGACTTGCTTCCCCCTTGCTTAGTGGTGAAAATTCAGGTGTCAATTATGGTCATAAATCAGTAACGGACACAATAGTTTTACATTCTGAACCACTTTCTAAATTCCTGATTCTTTTTAAGTGATAGAAGAGAAACATTTGCCTGGATAGTGCTTCTAGGAAATGCAATCCCATATTTAGAGAATAAAAAATGGTTTCCCCAGTAATTGTCACTCTGACAGTCTCTTTCATGTTGTAAATGTTTGAAAGGGACCCGTATAATTAAAGTGCAACAGGGGAACTCTCTGCACTCGTTTTTTATGGAATGATTGGATGAACCTATCAGATCTTGAGGAGCAAAAGACAGATATGGATTTTATGCAAATGTCCATGAAGCTAAGACAAAATACAGTTTTTTTTATTGTAGTTTCAAGAGGTGGATGTTTGATGGCAGGTGCGTAATCTTTTGGCAGCTGTGGGCTACACAGTGCTTTTGGAAGGGTTGTGGGCTAGGCATATAATATCTGGGTTGCAAAAATGAAAATTGCCACTAGTAGACAATAGAAAGAAAAACCATTAGAGATGGGGAAAAAACCCTACTTCGGAAGTGGTATTCAGCCAGTTCTGACCAGTTCTGGACCAGTTTTGCAGCAACCTTCCCCTGGAGTGGGGAGGGAATGGAGATTTTACAGTATCCTTCCCCTGCCATGTCCACCAAGCCATGCCCACAGAACTAATAGTAAAAAAATTTGAATCCCACCAATGATTCAGAAGGAAAGATTTGAAAATGCCAACTTCTTCTGATTTTCCTATATCCTCCCATTGTCAGGACTGAGAGGAACTTTGAAAAAGGAAAGGCAGTGAAAGTATTACATTCTGTCAACAACTACTTGGAGACATATTGCTATGGGTCTAAGAGTTGTAGGCCTCCAGAAATTTCTCATCTTGACTCCCAGCACTCTTCTTGTCAATGCTGAGTCGTTTCAGCAATAGCCAAACAGCCTTAGTTTCCCCATTCATGTTGATTGTCAAAGCAGTGACTTACTTTAGAACACTGATCTGCTGGGCTTAAAAATTGCTATATGGTAGTGAAAAAGGAAAAAAAAACATTTAAAGAGAAGAAATGATGTTGTCAGGTTTAAAAAAAAACTCACAAGTTTGAATGAGAAGACTCTTCCCACGTTTCCTTTTGTACAATAGGATTCTCTGACAAGAATTCATGCTTATTTTTGCATGGTAAACTGTAGGTAAAAGTTCAGGGCCTCTAAGACAGTGAGTACATAAATGAAGTCGAACCTGAGGTGCTACACTAAATCAAACAAGAATAACTTTAAATGTAGATTACTGACAAGACATATTCACAGGCCAAGGCAACCAAAAAAGAAATGACAACACTTGGTACAGGAATGTGAATAAAGAACATAGCTCAAATTGTTTCCACTGTTGGAGCCTTTTTCTAACCAGATGTAGCAGTACGTTTTCCTCTGACTGCTACACAGCAGTTTTCGGGGCAGGCTATGCTGAAGCTCTTTCTTAGTTTCTAAAGATTATATACTGCTATCTTGCAATTATTCATCCAGATTAATTATTGTTTACACTAAAGGTTTATGTGAGACACACCCAATATACACAAGTAGTCTCATTTAATACCCATAATTGAGACAGGCAATTCCATTGCTAAGAAATGCACGACTGCACCAGATGCATGTCACTTCTGTTATGATCTTCAACCCATTATTGTTAAGCAAAGCATCATAGCGCTTTGCTTGTGACTTACAATTTCATTTACGACTTCTCCACTGACTCTGTTCATTGGGAATTAACTGCTAAGTGTGAAAATGGCAATCGTGTGACCAGGTGGTTACAAAACATCCAAATTCAATAATATAACAACAAGGATAATATTACGGTTGTGTGATGACTGATCATTACTTTTTCAGTGTTGCCATAACTTTGAATGGTCACTAAAGAGTGTAAGCTAGAACTACATGTACATGAAAGCTTACCCTACCACAAAGGCTGACCTTAGAACTTGCAAAGCATTTTAAAAAGAAAAAGATATCAAGTCAAATCAAACCGCATCAGATGACAAAACAGCTGTGTGTATGAAAAACAGTGTGTGGTGGGCAAGGCTTTGGGAAAAGTACTTTGGGTCCAATAGCCTTTCACTTTGCTTCTCTCAACAGCTTGCAACACACACACACACACACACACACACAATATTAAAAAGAAATGCATTTAACTATCAGCTACATCTTAAGCAATACATGCTTGGTCCTTATTCTGTCCAATCAAGTATCTATTGTTCAATCAGCCAAAGAAACATGTACTGACTACATAGATATTCAGCAAAGAGCTCATTCTGTCCACATCAGTCCCTATATTTAATAGTTATTTTAAGAAGAAAGAAGAAAAAAATTCACTAATTTTTCTGCTCTGTATTAAACATGGTGAAAAAGTGTGGAGAATTAGGTGAAATAATTAGAGGGAGAAATGCAAGTGGTATGAATAAAAGTTGGCATTTTCATTGACACTTTTCTTTTGCTAATGACAGCAAAACACACGCTGGTGACCTATTTTCCTAACCTTAATTGTCTGACTTGATACTAAGCCAATTTAAGCCTTTATTATTCTTAATTGACATGATTTTAAGGTAACATCTCCAAATCACATATATTGTAATCTTAACTTAGCCGCTCAGTTTTATAAACTGTCTCTGAGCTTCTGCCAGCAAGTATGACTGTCATCTATAATTAATTTGTTCTTATGCTCCACTTAATTAAACAGTCTTAAAAACGTGAGCATCCATGGTAGTAGTCATATTTGTGATTACTTGTCCCTGTCTATGGAATGCATTGTGAAATTGGGTACATAATATTTTGAAAAAACCAACACTTTGATGTTCTTGCTTTGCCCATTTATTGAAAGCCATGGAACCATCTGAAGAGCAAAATCTCCTCAGTTCTTATTCACGGGCTTGCTCCTAACAACATCCTAGGACAGTGGTGGGCAATGCGGCGTGATCGGCTAATTTGCTACTGCCCGCCCGGCTCCCCGGTTAGATTTTTGCTGGGAGGGGGCGGGGGGAAGCTCCTTAGCCTCGGTTTCTTTTTCTGCCTCCTCGCTTCTCGTCCCCGCCCGACTTCAGGATCCTCCCTAATCATTGTGGGTCGAAAAGAAAAAAGGGAAAGGGGCACTTGTTTTGAAGTGCCCGAGAGGAGGGCGTCCGGCACACAGAAGAGCCGCATTAAAATGTGTAAAGAGCCGCATGTGGCTCACGAGCTGCGGCTTGCCGACCACTGTCCTAGGACAACCTTGTCCAACCTGGGCCATACTGTAAAGAAAAGGAAATATACAGGGTGCGAATGGATAAAATTTGTCTTAATGGTATAGGCTTACAATATTTATATCATATGAAACCATGACAATATAGCAATAGAGTCCAACTACTGATATTCTCATAAGCTAAACTTGGAATGGTTTGATTTTGTTCTCTAAATATTAGCTATAAAAAACAATTCACAAATTACATCTGAATATGAATGAAGAAAGCAAAATGTAAATTCAATATAGAAAGGGGAAGGCAGAATTAATGTTGGCTGAAAAGGAATGATGTTCCAAACCCTGCCTTAAAATATGCCTCTAATATACTCTTAATCTTTCTGTGTGGGTGGTATTTTACATCATTTTCAATCCTTGAGGAATCGTCTGCATTAAGTAGTAAAAATCCTATGGCACGTTCTCCTCTTTGAAATTGGTATTCTTCTCCAGAAAGTGTCCTCCTCTGGTTCAGATGTCTTTCATCTGCTCCCGGAGGGGGGGGAGGAGAAGATGCTGAAGACTGACATTTGAGCAGTATAAAAACGTCTAATCCATTTTAGGTTAACTGGATGCTAATGCTTTCTTCTGTAGGAATAAATAAAAACACTGCGCCTGGATTTTGTGCTAGAATATTGGTTTATTTTTCTGTGTTGTGCTAATTATTGCTATTTTGGTATATATTAAAGGACTGGATGTTTAAACATAAGCCTGTATCCATCCTTTTAGATTATGTACATAAAGTTATGGTATTTCTGTAGAATCATCTTGCAAACTGGAAGGGGAGGCTAATTTTTTAAAGTGAGCCTTTAAAAAAAACACTTTAGAGACTTGAACAGCAGGCTGAAATAAATAGGATGGTATTTAATAGGAAATATGGAAAAATGAAACTAGATAGGAGAATAAAAGTTACAGGGAAGGAAGGATGGACAGACAAGTGTGTAAAGTTCAAGAGAATGTAGTGGAATAAAGAGATAATCTTGAAGAACAGAACAACCAAGTCAAGATCCACTAAAAGGCATATGAGTCCAAGGCAGAAATGAAATCTGAAAAAGGATCTGAGACAGGATTTTCCCTAATTCTCTTGAAGATAATGGAAACAAATGGGGAAGCAAATTCAGACTTGCAGGATTCTCTTATCATAACATCATATGACACAAGTAGAATTTGCATTCAGAATCAGTTCTATCTTGGAGGGCTAATAGAGGGCTTCTGGAAGAGGATGTTCTAGACCTCCTGCTTTTCAACCTTTGGACTCTGAGATTCCCCTTCAGTCTTGAAAAGGGTAATTAATGCAGGGCTTGGATTCATCTTAATGTGGGAGTTTTGTGGTGTACCCTCTTCCTGAAATATTCAGATGATTCTGTTCCCAAGTGTCTTTTTTGAGTCCCAGAGCTCATTCAGAAATTCAAGAGCATGGGTGCTGAAAATCAGTCTATGGTTTGCTATCATGTTGAGACAGGAAACAAAACTATGTTATAGGTTTCAAAATACAGTTACCACAAAAAAGAAAAAGAAAAGAAAGAAAGAAAAAGATTATCACTCTGCCCACTACATCCCTTGTGTTCCCAAATTAAATGTAGCTCCCCACTCTCCAAAAATCTTCCCATTCTTGGCATAAATGCTGAAAAAGTCTACCCAAGACAACATTTTACTCCGAGGCATTCATTTGCTGAATGTTCTCTCCACATACAGATTTAAAAATTTATATAATCAGCATCAACAGTTTCAAAAACCAGTTGGAAAGAGAAAAAGGTAAACTCTTTCTTCAGCTGTTTCGTGGGTAAACTGACATGCTAACATCAATTACTGTAGTTCAGGGTGTTTTTTTTTCGTTTCCTTTTTCCTTGAATTAAGATTTCCTGACCCATTCAGGATACTGAGCTGCATGAAGTTTCTTGTGAAAAACCTTTGCTCAAATTAAATTAGGTAGGATTATGAATTGATAATAATCTTCATTAACATAATAGTATTTCATGAAAATATCTGTGGGTTCATGTATTTAAATTATTTCTCCTCAGAATATGCCATCCCTGTTTATGAAATACAACAATGGGAGCCCCTTTTAGTTCAATAAAATATTTCTGATTTACATACTTACTTTGAGTCATGATGCAATTTCTACACAACACTGTCATTGTTCAGATTGTGACACCATTGTAACAGGGAACAGTTGCCTGAAATAGAAACATAATAAAAACTTCAGTTCTTCTTAAAATTTGGATATGAAGCTGATATTCTTTGTAATAATGCTTTGAACAAAACATGGGCCTCCATCCATAAAATACATCCTCCATTAGGCGGAGTGCTAAACAATAATGAAGTTTCATGCGCTTCCATCTCACTGGAGATTTAGAGCCTGACATTTGCAGAAATTGATTTATGTGACTTAAAAGAGATATGGCGTAAGATCAGGAAAACATCAATACCAGACTGATTTTATTTTTTAAAAAACCCAGCTAACCATGTGGCCTTAGGTTAGTGTGTTTTATCTGAATAAGGATTGAATAGTGTGGGAGAGAATAATAGTATTTCCCATCTAATATACATGCGAACCTAATGAAATTAACCACTGTGATGCAGTGGTTAAGGGATTCAACTAGGATTGGTATTCAAGTCCATTCTGAGCCATAGAAACTCACAGGGTGATTTTGACCTTGTTGTCCTGTCAGTTTAAAGTCTCTTTGTCCTTCAGTCATGCATATGAAAGGCTAAAATAAGTTGATTTGTCCTCCACTATATTGTGTGAACCAGGGGTGGGTTTCAATTTTTTTTTACTACCTATTCTGTGGGTATGGCCTGTTTTGTGGGTGTGGCTTGGCAGTCATGTGATCGGGTGGGCATGGACAACTTGTAAAATGTGGTGAAACTCATTTAACAACATTCTTGCTTAGCAACCAAAATCTTGGCTCAGAAACTCTGGCATTTGAAGAGTGCAAGTCTTAAAGCTGCCAAGTTACAAGACCCTTGCATCCCTAACCCTTTACAAAAAAAAAACTAACCCAGGGGTGTTCAAACGTGACAGCTTTAAGACTTGTGGACTTCAGCTCCCAGAATTCCTCCTCCAGTCATGTTGGCTCAGAAACTCTGTCATTTGAAGTGTACAAGACTTAAAGCTAAGTTGCAAGACCCTTGCACCCCTAGCCCTTTACAAAAAAAACAACCCTCCACTATATTGTGTGAACCAGGGGTGGGTTTCAATTTTTTTACTACCTATTCTGTGGGCATGGCCTGTTTTGTGGGTGTGGCACACCCTAAAACTTTATTTTTTAAAGCATTTTGCACCCAGGGAAAGTCAGAATGGCACACCAGCCATACACCACCTCCACTGACTTTCTCTCGGGCTGCTAAAATCCATTGGTTCTCTTCACCTGCGGTTGCGCCTTCAACCTTCCACCCGAGGAGGATGTGCGGTGATTCTCCTGGAGGGGCAGACAAGCAGCACTTCCCCCCACCCCCTGAATAGGCTGAGGAAAATGAGAGGGGAGAATGGAGTTGCTCTTTCCGAAACAAAGCAGTCCAACCTCCTGCTCAAGCAGGATACCCTATAACATTTCAGAAAGATGACTGTGCTGTGCAGTGTTTTCTTAAAAACCTCCAGTAATGGAGAACTACAACTTCTGAAGGCAAGCGGTTCCACTGATTAACTGTCCTCGCTGTTAGGAAGTTGCTCCTTAATTCCAGGTTGCGTCTTTCCTTGATTAGTTTCCACCCATTGTTTCTTGTCTTGCCTTCTGGCGCTTTGGAAAATAAGGTGACCCCCTCTTCTTTGTGACAGCCCCTCAATTATTGGAATACTGCTATCATCTTAGTTGCTCTTCTTCACGCTTTTTCCAAAGTCTCAACATATTGTTTTGTAATATGGTGAGCAAAACTGGATGCAATGTTCCAGGAATGGTTTTACTAAGGATTTTTAAAGTGGTACTAATATTTTATGTGATTTTGATTCTCTGCCTCTGTTTTTACAGCCAAGCTTGTATTAGCTTTTTTGACTGCTGCCGCACACTGCTGGCTCATTTTTAAGTGTTTGTACACTAGGACTCCAAGGTCCCTCTCATAGTTACTGTGTTTGAGCCAGATTTCACCTAATCTACACTTGTATTTTTGGTTGTTCCTGCCTAGATGCTTTTCTCCACATTAAATTTCTTTCTTTTTCTTTTTCTTCTCTCTTCCCCTCCTTCCTCCCTCTCTCCCTTCCTCCCCCTCTCTCAAACACATGCACACACACACCCAGAAGTTGGATTGGACTATCTCTCCTACCCCCTTCTCTCTCTCACTCACTCTCAAACAAACCCACACACACAAGATTGGATATCTTTTCCAGTGGCTTGAAAGCAGTTCCTCTGCCATCCCCCCCATTCCCCTGCTGCCTTCCCCAAACACCTCCACCATTGCAAATGCAGCCTGCTGTCTGGGTGGGAAATGCCTGGAACACAATAAAGCCCACCCACTCACCTCCTGCTGGCAGGCTGGGGTGAGAGGAGAGGCAGAGAAGCCGGAGGGGAGCTGATCCGAGCCTTCCAAAAGAAAGAGGCGGGGGAAAAGTGTGTGTACTACAGCATGGCTCTTTGCTTGGCTTCCTGCTTCCTCCTGTGGTCTCCTCAGTGCTTGCTTGTGCTCTCCCTCCCCAAGTGTAGTTTGATTGCAGGCGGAGCCACGTTGCCTTTTCAAACTTGTAATCAGTGAAGCTGGGGTAGATTTTTATATAGTTTTATCCAGCTGTGTGTGTGTGAGAGAGAAATGAATGGGGGCCTGGAGAGGAAGTCACTACACTTGGGGAGGGAGAGCACCAGTGAGGAGACCACAGGAGGAGGCAGGAAGCCAGGCAAAGAGCCATGCTGTAGCACACACATCTGCCCCGCAACGTGGCTCTGCCTGCAATCAAACTACACTTGGGGAGGGAGAGCACAAGCGAGCACTGAGGAGACCACAGGAGGAGGCAGGAAGCCAGGCAAAGAGCCATGCTGTAGTACGCATGCAGTTCTCCTGCCTCATAGTAGAGGGTGCTTTTTAAGAGGCTTTTTTTAACAGTTAAGCAGAGTCATCCACTGTCGGTGAGGCAGTAACTAGCTCAGCCTGACCTCAGCTCTCGCCTTTTTCCTTTTACATTTTTTTTCTTTTCATGATGAGAGTGGTGAGGCTCTGCCTCACTTGCCTCACCTGACTGCACGTCACTGTGGCTATGACTGCCAGCTTGGTGTCATTTGCAGATTTGATGAGTTCCTTTTCTATTCCCTCATCTAAGTCATTTATGGAAATATTGAAGAGTACTGGGCCTAAGAAGAAAATTAAAGGCTCAGGATTAAAGTTTGAGTTTGATAGAAACATAAGATGAGCTGAGCTTAAATTGTCAGTGATCAACACAATACATTATGTCCCAGAATATTAAAGGAACTTGCTAACTATCCACTTGAGCCTTTATATATTATTTTTGTGATATTCTAGAGAATAGGGAAATTTCTAGATTACTGAAGAACAAACACTAGAATAAAAGGAAGAAGAAAAAAGTATACCAGTTGTTTAGTGAAGAAAAGCAAAGAGTTCTTGCTAATGAAGAAATGTCAGAATGGCTGAACTATTTTGGCTCAGTCTTCTTGAATAAGATATAGTTCCACCAGGCAATTATGAGGAACAGAATGAAGTGACAAGATTGAAGACTGAAGCCAATAAAACCATAATCAAGAACATTCGAATATTATTATGAATCTGTTTAAATGTCAGGGCCAGATCAATTTCTTCCTAGAGTACCAAAGGAACTAATCTAATCAATACTTAATTTATTATGCTAGAAAAAGTAAAAAATAGATGAAGTATCAAATGATTAGAGGACAACAGATATTTTTGTTTTTTGAAAAGGCTAAAAGGAGGTTCTGAGCTACTATAAATCAGTTAGTTTGACAATGACACATAGAAAAATTCTATGCTATGAGATGGCTGATCTTTAAACATTTGAGAACAATGCTTGAAAACATTGTTTAATGGAAGTCAATATAGATTTTTCTGGTACAAGCCTTTCCAGATTTTTTCCTTCCTCAGATTTTGATTGAACAACACCCTTAACAGATTGTTAAATCATATAGCCATAGTAAATCTTGATTTTCTTGTAACATATGACGCAATATTGTATGACACTATTGTATATTCAGAAAGCTCATTATAGGCAGAGCTAATACTTTATTCAAATTACTTCTGATGATTACCGTATTTTTTGGTGTATAAGATTCACTTTTTTCTCCCCCAAAAGTGGGTGGAAATCTCTATGTGTCTTATACAGCAAATGTTGCTGAAGCACCGCCCACCCACCAGCCCCCATCCTTTGGCCTCTGCCTCCCAGCAATTTGCTTCCTGCAACAAACAACAAACAGCCTGGTCAGCTTAAGCACAGCCTGATTTAGCATGAGCAGCTGATTGGCGGTTGGATCTTCGTCCTGGAATTCCACCTATCTGCTGTTCCAGGCTGCGGGGTTCACCACCATCCATCGCCACTGTTACTGCTGTTGCCGCCCATCACCGCTGCCACCTATCGCCACCTCCATATTCCCATTTTCAGCCTCTGTGTGTCCCATTTCTGGCATCCGTGCACTCCATTTTTGTCTTTTTCTAGGCAGCGGAGATCTCTGCCACTTAGCCCTGCCGTCTGGAATGGGCCAAAAATGAGGTGTGTGTAGGCAGTGATAGGCGGCAGCGGCGATAGGTAGCAGCAGTGATAGGCGGTGAGTAGATGGCGATGAGTAGTGGTGATCCCCGCAGCCTGGAACAGCTGATAGGTGGAATTCCAGGAGGCAGATCCAACTGCCAATCAGCTGCTCGTGCTAAATCAGGCTGTGCTGAAGCTGATGAGGCTGTTTGCTGTTTGTTGCAAGGAAGCAAATTGCTGGAAGCAGAGGGAGATTTTTTTTCTTAGTTTCCTCCCCAAAAGCTGGAGTTCGTCTTACAGTCCGGAGCATCTTATAGTCCGAAAAATATGATACATAGAATGTCAATGTTGTTTTCTTGGCAACAGTATAGAAGGAAGTTTGCCATTACCTTCTTTCAGGATTTTTTAAACTTTCCAACTTAATCTATATAACTGAGATTTCCTGATGGCTTTGCATCCAAATTGTCCCTTTCCATACATGCACACACAGCATGTGTTTATTTATTTCACACAATCCACCCCATAGTCATTTCCCAGGTCCCAACTCTGCATGTGCAGTCCTTAGAGTCAGTTTCAGGCTGTGTTGCCACTTCGCACATATCCTCACCAATCTCCATTGTGCTTCCCTCCCTTCAGCTCTGTGCAATCTGGCAGAGGTGACAATTCCTACTCTTCTGCATGACTGGCTGCCGCTGCACTTCTCTGGCCTGCACAGCTGGCTATTCATATGGCCACTCTCTCTTGGATTCCCCCAACATTCCTGGCACAGCTTCTCCTCAACCATTTGATTTTGCCACAGAACCTTGCATGTTCCCCTGGTGCTCCCCATAGCTTTTCTCAGATGTCCCTGGAGCTGGCTCTTTCTCATCATTCAAGCCAATGACTAAGGGAGCCATCACACTAATATTGTCCCTACTTAGCTTTTCTAAGATCAGCCAAGAACAGTTAGGAAGGGTGGCATAATAATTAAGCAAAAACATACCTGACTCAAAATCACACTGGAAGCTTGTGCATTAACAGTTCCTCATCCAACTGGTATAGTATGTTAAGTGGAGTGCCACAAAAGACAATCCTTAGGCCTGAACTCTTCAGTATTTTTATTAATAATTCAGATGAAGAAGTGCAGATCATGTTTACCAAAATTGAATGAAGCAACCGATTTCTTGGAAAACAGAAATAAAATTACCCCGATAAGTTATAAAAACAGATTGAAAAGCAAAGCAAAATGTAACTAACACAATTTCGGAGTACTTCGCTCTAGAACAGAGTTTAAGCAAACAGATTTAAGATAGGATAGTTTGCTTGGTAACAGGATTTGAAAAATACTGTATAAATAGAAGTATATTTCCTACATCAACAGAGCTTATGGTTCCACTTGATTCTACATAAGGGAGACTCTGCCCTGACTTTTGGCACCATACTTTACAGAGATTAATCACCAAAACAAACTAACAAATAAAAAATATTGCGTAAACTGGACCATTAAGAAAACTTCCTAGGTCCTATAATTCAGAATAGAAAAGTGTATCAACAAATAACATGGCATGCACAGAATATGCGCATGGAAGTATTGTGGATAGGTGCATTTGCATATACCTTGACAATGATAATAGTTCATTGGAATGACGTATGCTCTTCACAAAACAAAAATAAGCTGTGTGATATGATCATCAAAAATCGGTCTTTTGGCTACTTTAGATCTAAAACTACTAATACATTCAGTGTAGTACACAATAAATTTGCTATTCTTTGGTTGCTACACTTTATTCATTTCAGCAGCAGTTAAACGCAGATGCCTTTGTAGGAATAGGGATCCAGGACTAAGACTTAAACTTGCTAAACTGTAAAATGGGACTGGACCTTCCATTATCTGCTCCACTGCTTCTAGCATGTAATTCAGTTAAAGCTGATATGCTTTCAGATTCATGAGCAGCTAGCTGCAGTTAGAAACAAATAAGTCTGTTTGTCAGAAATAAGCCTTAATTAGGTACTTCCTTATGGGACTATTACAGAAACACTCTGTATGGTATCTCAGCAGGAACATTTTTTCATTAGTATCACCTACTTGCTTTGATAAACAACAGATCAGAGACTAAAAAATGGTGGTAAGTTTGTCACGTTCCTTATATTAAAAAGGCAAAGAAATGAGATTTTCAAAAGTATGTTAACATTGACAAATCTGTACGATCGGAAGCTGGCCTGATTACTTTCCCACTCATAGCAATATTTATATGGGAATGAATTCACTCTTTATAGTAGGAAATCCGGTTTAAAATAGGAAAGCAAGGAGAGAAGGAAAACAGAAGGGAGCGGCGGCGAGGGGGGGGGACACACAACGACAATGGAATAAATAGAGGGAGGAATAAAGATGATAGTGTGAGGAGTGTAATTAAAAGATGTCCAGATGGAGACCATGATGGTGGAATCAAACTCTGCCTTTTTAAAAGAGTGCTATGTGTGCAATGCACATTAAAAAAAAAAAACAAGCTTTGTTTGCACCATCTTGACATTTTCACCAAACCCTGCAGATATCCCTGGAGCTGGATAAGACTTTATTGCTCCATCACCCTGGCTAATTTGAGGAATGCTATTAGAATGCCAGGCAACATCAGCTTCAATTTAAAACCCACCCTTGGCACATTTTGATTCCCTTCCCCTTCTCTAATTATATTTCCTCCTTACTTAAATAAAATTCAGAACACAACATTTTTTAATACTTTTTCATACATTTTAGGATGGAATTCTTCATTTAGTTGTTTACTTATGCACCAAAAATTCTGCCATTATGTGTTACTGAAGCATTACTTCCACATTATCCATCAAGCATATATAAAGATTGTAGCGTAATATCTTATTAATAGTAGAGAAATAAATGTATCACAGAACTTGCCCAATATGTAATAGCTGATAAAGAACTGGAGGCATATCACAGAGCAGCTTTGATTACTTTATTTACTGGCAGAAAAACAATGTAAACTAACCTTATTCCGAATATTGCATGAGATAGCATTATAGTGCCATCTAGAGGAATAAAATACATATTTAGAAAAGATGATATCACATAACAAGGCAAATGACTAATTTGGGTAGAAAAATCAAATGTAATGTATATTGAAATGTAATGGGCATGTTATATAATCCAAAATATAGGTTATTACTATTTAATTAGCTTTATATTTATGTAAAATTCAGCAGTGAATTTGAGTATAGATACCTTCTGTAACGTCTGTAAGAAACCCTTGTTCTGGGCTATCACCAATTAATAAGTGAACTAATAAGTTTTTAAATGAATAAACTACTTCTTCTTTACATTTTTTTCTATAAGATTGAAATCTTTAAGACTATGGTAAAGTGGCTTGAAATGTGAATTTTTTATAAAAGTAGGGCAGGTTTTTCAGAATGGTTCTCTTTCTGGGTACCACTGCCATCACTTCAGATAATAGGCTTCCCAAAGTACACCCCCCCCAAATAGTGACATTTTTTGCCACCCCAAAACTTAAAGCAAAACTCTACACATTTGTTGTTTTAAAGTCTGCCCTCCCATGTGCAGTGAAGACCAAGCATTAAAAAAAAGGTTAGTAGGGGATGATTGACTGTGAGAAAGGTCTTACAATACATAAAGGAATTTAACTAGTCCGTAGGTTGGATTTGGATAAAACCCTCCTGGGGATTGTGTATCTCTTTTGCCTGAAGCAATGTCACTCTTTGAGAACAACAAATGGTAAAACATGGTCCCTAGCTTAAAACCAAAGTCATTTGGTCTTGCTCTGGTTCAGCCTTAAGCATGTTTCTCCCTACACCCTTTCAGATTCCAGCTAGCAGAACAAGATATTATCAGAGTACTAATGACCCTGTGTTGATGGTTGGCCACACTCATTAGTTTAATTTAAATGCTAAATAGTAGAAATGGAGAGAACATTGAGCAAGGATCTTGAGCTGGATCTTACTCTACCTTCTAACTTAACCAGCACCAGGGGATTGTAAATCAATGCCCTTTTCTCCACCTCACCATGTGAAGATGGTCCAAATGGATACCATGATAACTGGTAATGAATACTGCTGAGAGATCCAACAAAACAAAGAAAGTCACATCACTCTTAACCCAGAGACTATCCACAAGCATAATCAATACTGTCTTAGTGCTGTATCCAGGCCATGAACCCAAATGAAAAGAATGCAAATAATTCTCTTCTCCAGACCTTTGAATTTTATTGCACTTTCAATCTCTAAAAGGAAAAGAGATTTGAAACAGGTTGAAAATTACCCAAGATTCCAGGGTCCCTTGATGGTTTATAGAGGGGTAGAACAATGTTTTCTCTAGGGCTGGCAGGATAAATTTGTCACTTGAGAAAAAATTAACCATTGATTGAACTCTCCCAGAAGACCTTGAGTGATTGAGGCACAAGGATCTAATTCACAGGTAGCAGTACTGATATTCTAAGGATGCCATCTACTTGATTGAGATTCACATATGTAACATTTTGGATTAATTTTTGCCCTTCAAAACGCAAATAGTGAAAAAAGGAATCTAGTTGAGTAAGCTTTTTTAAATACATAATTGAATATATAATTGTATACTCTTTGAAACATCTTTGAAAGCATTTACAGATTTAGACTAAAAAAGTTAGTTTTTATTCAGTTTAGCTGTGTTTTTGTTCTTCCTGTCACACTAAGTATGGAAGATGAAAGGATTTTCCCAACTTGACTAGAAATGTATTTAATCAGGTGCACAGTAACTCAGCCCACACACACTATCTGAACATGTGATCAGAGTAGTATTCTTGGCTTCTCATATGTTGTAAGATGGCATATTTGATAAAATACTAACCTTTCAAAAAGAAATATATTCTAATATAAACTAAAAATCTACATTAATCCATCGCTTTGGATATATAGTCTCTAGAAGCATATGGCTGCCTACTGCAGGATAATGGTTTCTGCTTAGAAGTACCAAGTATAATCCTTGCTATTTTCTGTTAGAAGAAGCAGCAGCAGCAGCTGTCAGAGGATGAAATAGTCTTCTGTCTGCCTGTTAACAGTGTAAGGCCATTGATCATATCCAGTATAAGCCAGTTTCTGAATTTCAAGGATGAAAGATTAGCCAGTTCTTATATTCTCAGATTCTACTACATTTATAGTTTTTGTGCAGGAAAGAGGCAAGCAAGCCAGTTCTGCTTGTGATACCTAAGTTTCAGAAGTAGAAAACAAGTATGCAGTAGTTTCTACATGACAGTATCGCAGGTGACAATTCAGGACTATCACTTCAAAATCCTTGGTGCTGAAAAAGAATAAGTCATACACTATCTTGAACATTCCCCATTTTCCTCTTGCAGCTGTTCTCCTATCTCAGGGATCGGCAATCTTAAACACTCAAAGAGCCACAAAGATCCTAACCAGAAGTCCCCCGTTCAATTCTGGAGCCGACTAGAAGTCTGGTTTCCTCCACCATAGAGTCTTCGCCTAGCGCAGCATCCTTTTTCCTCTGCCGATCAGAAGTCCGGTTCCCCCACTATAGTCTCCTCCTGAGTGGCGTCCTTTTTCTTCTACCTGTCCTAACTGAAAGCCCTATCAATTGTGGAGTTGACTGACAATCGGGAGCTGCAGCAGAGAGGTGAAAGAGCCACATGTGGCTCCAGAGCTGTGGGTTGCTGACCCCTGTCTTATCCTAATATCAAGGGTACCGAGAGCAAGGAAGTGCTTCAGAGAAGCTCGGGCTTCATTATATAAAGCCTGATTATAACATGAAAATCTTCTGAACTTTTGAACTAAAGAATATAGGTCTCCAGCCCAAACAATTTGTTCATTTTGTCAATTTTGTCCGTGTCTTAGATTTTACTTTGTGGGTCTGAGATGCCACGAACAATCTTAAAAGGTCACCACACTCTCAAAAAGGCAAAAACTGAGATTGGTAACAGGCTTGATATCATTAAGAACTAAGATATTCTACCCATGCCTTCTGGCAAAAAGGACTTCCAAGCTATCTAACTCTATAAATCATAAACATTTTTATTTTATGTTTCCTTTTACAGAAAGTGCTTGATATTTGGGAGAGGAGCAGGGAAAGGCAAGTGATTCTTTGAGTGGCATTTTGTCTGACAAAAGATCATAAACAGGCCTCTAGCAGCACTTCCTGAGCCAAGCAAGGCAATTTGTTGAATCATTTCAGCATAAAAAATTGATGTGACAGGCTCTGCTTTTTCACCAGGCAGAAAAATAACTCATTGCTTCAGCTTCATGCAGGTGCCCAGTATGGAGGAAAACAGACATGGACGAACTCTGAGAACTTAATCAGGCTCCCAGAGGGGTTCAGGAAATCATACAACAAAGATGTTGATAGATCATGTGTCGAAATGACCTAATAATTACTTTAACAGATGAGAGGGATTTTTTTCCCCCCAAGGCAAAATCACTTATCATTTTTTTAAAAAAATGGCAGCAGAATTCGCAAAGCTTTAAAAACATAGACGTTAGACTGCTTTCAGTCGTTCCTGGAAAAATGTTGGAACATATATAAACATTGTGCTCAAATGTACTTCTGTATAGCACAGAGCAAGTAGTTTTATTGTAAGGTTTTCTTTCCTTTTAGTCTGGCTGTTTGAACATTTTTTAAAAATGGCATTACTGAAATGAGCTCAACAGAAATACAAAATGTTCAGGGACTTTTAGCAAATCAGAATGAAAAGTCTTATCTCAGAATGTTGCGCTGCTTAAATAGCTTTCTCTTGTTACTTTGTTAAGCTGCTTCATGATTTGCCTTATTAAGAGCCATACATTAATAATACCAATATTAATTCTAATGAATAATTAATACATTTTGATTCTAGGTCCACTCCTAAGGTGTGGGCTCATTCCTTAATGTTCAGAACATTATGTATTAAGGATAGTTGAGACCTTGTTCACCAGAAAGATAAGCAAACCTGCATTTGAAATATACATTAACATTTCAGTACAATTTACCATAACAATAACAGACACACAAAGAATCTAAAAATGAACCATAGCAGGAGAAAAAAATAAATTCTAAGGTTAAAAGCTTTAGAAAGAAAAATCTTTTGTCTGGCATCTAAAAGACATTAGCATGGGCACCAGGTAAGCCTTTAGAAAATGGTCTGCCTCTATTATTATTCACCTCAACCCTATTTTGCTAAAAATATAGTGAACCCTCCTTCACCTGAGGAAATCAAGACAGCTTACAAAAGCTCACACCAAATGCTAAAGCTACAAAGCATCGCATTAAAAAACTGAAAAAAAGGGAAACTAAATAAACCCACGTAATATTTCAAAATGCAAATGCAAATAAGTAAGTTCTATCCCAGGGTGCTAAAATGACGGTAATCTCAATGCCACTCAATCTTTCAGAGAAGTACTTTCTCAAGTTAGGAACTTCCAGAACAATAAAAATGGCTTTCTTTTGAGTTTTCAGATGAGGAGTTTTTTTCCTGACAAATTCAAGGAAGAATATTCTTTAATGATCTCAAGCCATGAGATCAGACAAGTGACTTTTTGGGGATTTGAATCCAAAGCTACTAGCTAGTAATTATGTTATTTTAAAGTAAGTTTGTAGGGGAGAACCTGTACAAAAGAAAACACCGTCAATCTTCAAACAACAGCTTGTTTATTTATCAAGCAATTCCTATTCAATCTCTAAATACCTGCTGTGTTAGAGTACGAATAAATAAACAAGCAAAAAGTAATAATCAATATGCAGTAGTAGTTATAATAAAACTACAATAAAATCAACCTGAAATGCAGCCCAAAGAATAAAGTCTACAGTTAACAATGCCTTTAAATATTTTAAGATACTGCTTGCTGCTAAAGTAAGCATGGGGGCTTGTTTTAATGCCTTATGAAAAATATAGATCCCTGCCAGAAAAAAAAGAAAATCAAAGCTACAGAACTTAATCTATAGTTTTCCAAGTATCCTACTGATTAGCTTTGACGTCAACACAGATTTTACCATATTTTCTTGGCTATTTTGCTAATGTAGACAGAGCCATTTATAATCACAATTTGGTCTTCAATAAAATTATCTGAATCTAAGTATGTCTAAATCAGGGGTGTCAAACGGGCGGCCCGCGGGCCAGATGCATCATGCAAAGGCCACGCCAATCCCAGTTCTGTGAAGGGGAAAAAAACCATCATGAAGCATCACGTGAAGGCAAAGTAACACCATGAGTTTGACATGATCCTTGGACTTTATAGATTGACCATGATCCTTGGACTTTATAGATTGACATATATGCTGAAGATTGAGATTGAGCCTTGGCTGAAAATGTCTTCAGATAAACAGTTTCCTTTGAAGATTGCTTGACTCCAGACTGTGCTTAAAAGCCAAAATGAGAGAGAATCAGTAATTCAAAGTTTTCTCTAAATACAATCTCCAGATCCTCGGGTTGCGTATGTAGAAACTGATCTCATAAAAGCAAACTAGGTGATACTCTTGGCTTAAATTTTAATTTGTACTGAAACTGTCACAGCATGCCTGCGAAAGTCTGCAATTTCTTCAGTAATATATGTTTTTAACAACTCAATCATTACCCTGAAAAGTTCTATTGGACAGCTAATTGTGAATACCGTACCAGTGACATTTGCACACTCGTAGCCTGAAGCTGGTGAGTCACAAGCTGTACCCACCTGAGAATAATGACTCAGGTCCACAACAGGTTACTGCTTTAAACAAAGTTTGTTTATTTGATTTCCATAATCATTCATCTGAACAAGTTACTCTGGGTGGCCTATGTCATAAAACAATTAAAACAAATAGAAATGGTCATCAAATAAAACCATTGCCACACATCTGAACAAGTTACTCTGGGTGGCCTATGTCATAAAACAATTAAAACAAATAGAAATGGTCATCAAATAAAACCATTGCCACACAGCTAGAAATGAGCATCAGGCAAGAGAACAAAGGTTCATCTGTATTTGTAGCCGCTAGCATCACTACCACAGCTTCACCTCAAATCACTACGTATTAGATTTTCATAGGAGCAAGAACCCTACTGTAAATTGCACATGCAAGGGATCTAGGTTGTACACTCCTCCTCTCATTCCCCCCCCCCCCCACTCTGCTCAAGGAACACCTGCTCCTTGAAATAGAAGAATCCTAGGTTCCTTTTTCTTGTTGGACACAAATCTCCACTCCTGGATCTGGATATCTTTAACTTTACATTCTTGTTATTTCTTTACTTGTCCTGTGAAAGGATCTTCAGCTTGTAATTCTTGGACTTTCATATATGATTTCCACCTCAGATTACAGAACTGTATATAACAGACCTTCTCTTCTTTGTTAATTAATCTCCATGGCACAGGACCTAGTTACCTGCGGGATCGCATCCTACCACATACATCCCTGCGACCAATCCGCTCTCACAGGGAGGGACTCCTCCAGGTGCCGTCCACCAAACAATGCCAACGGGCGGCGCCTAGGAGTAGAGCCTTCTCTGTGATGGGCCCAACCCTCTGGAATGACCTCCCCCCCGATATTAGAACTACTACCGACCTCCGCTCCTTCCGACAGAAACTTAAGACCCACCTGTTCCAATTAGCTGGCCTGGCCCATTTATAGTCCCATTTATACCTCCTGGCAAATATTTTTTATTCTGGGATAGTTTTTATGTGTTTTAAATTCTTAAATTTTAAATCTAACTTTAACTATTGTACAGTAAACTACTGCTACCTCCTCCAGCCACACCTATATTTATTTATATTTATATTATGTATATTTACTGTTTTTAATATGACTGTACACCGCCCCGAGTCCCTCTGGGAGAGGGGCGGTCTAGAAATCAAAGAAAAGTTAAAGTTAAAGTTAAAATTTAAGTCTCAGCTATAAGTTAAGGGTGATTGAACGTTGCCTGCCACTGCCCATAGGCGTTGCTGCATACTTACATTGCGACGGGTTTTATGGGTAAGCGGAGGTTGCAGAGACTATGTAAATAACTCCCAACTCTCAAATGCGCATTGTGGAGAGGAGAATATCCTGGTTACTGATCGGTTGATCCGACTTCTGTGTGTTACTGTTTGAAGATCCTCTATCCAGAACACTAGAATTAACTGATGTAAAAAAAAGAAAGCCTATAAAACTATCCCCAAACAAAAGAGATGCTTTGTCTGTAGTATCTTTGTCTGCCTAATTAATAGTGCATGGCTCTAGTGTTATCAGTTAACTGATTTATTATAGAATTCTTTATTGACCAAGGTGATTAGATCCACAAGGAATTTGGTGCATAAGCTCTTAGTATACATGCAACTATAATGATGGATCATTATCATAGTCATTGTAAAAAATACATTCACCATAAAACATTAGATACAACACTTAGTGATGGTCATGGATACTAAATAAGCAATCAACATAAATCATACTAGGAAACTAAGTAAATAATAGAAATCGTAAGATACAAGCAACAAAGTTATAGTCATAAGAAGATAAGGAGATAAGTAATAGGGAAGATGAGAATAATGATGATAATATTGCCTTTTTAGCTAATTTGACACTGTTGTGGGAATCAGTTGTTCAGCAGAGTGATGGCATGGTGGGGGCGGGGACTGTCCTTGTGTCTAGTTGTCCTGACATGCTATAGCGTTGTTTGTGAATGCAAACCAGTTTATGACCAGGATGAGAGGGGTCTAGATATTTTCACAGCCCACTTTCTGGCTCATGCAGTATATAGTCGTCCATGGAAGGCATAATGGTAGCAATTAGGTTTTTTTTGCAGTTCTAATTATCTGTTGAAGTCTGTGTTTGTCTTGATTGGTTGCAGTGCCAAAACAGACAATCATAGAGGTGCAGATGACAGACTCAATAATTCCTCTGTAATTTACAACCAAACCAATTAATTACTGAAATATGCTAACTGCCTTTTGCTTCTTGCTTCTTATTCTAGGGTTAAAGAATATGCTAAGAGCTCTTTGTCATGGTCATTGCCACAGAATAAATGCTATAAGCTGCTCGTTGGTAAAATTGGGCTATCTGAATAATATCCTCTGAAGCAGATGGTAATATTCTGGTGATGATAATTCAGTGGTCTATTTTTATGTTAGTCTATTTTAATTTATTTGTTTGTTTGCTTGCTTGTATTTCTACTGCTTAAGCACCCATCTGCCTCAGAGGAAATAAAAATGTTTTTAATGGAGCAATTGGAATGAAAAGATGAAAATGAATGAGCATTTCTCTTTCCCCTACTTCAAATTACCACGGATAGGGACAGATTAATAAAGTATTCCTCCCTTTTTAAAAGAAATGCCCTCACATGTTATGTTTATATTATTTGAAATGAGAAAATACTGATCAAACTATTTCTCTCGTTTTCCAAAATCATTCCTGCACCTAGAAATAATAGCATGATTTTAACTACATCATAATTTGAACAAAAATCATTGCCCGGGTGTTCTGTTGCAGAACCCACAGAGAATCATTTCTGAAAGGTAGAATTGAATGACATTGCCTTTGTTAATCCCTTACCTTCAAAATAATGTCAGGGTAAGCTTTTCTATTCCACTTCCAAATTATACATTTCCATGTTTGTATTGCCTTAAGTGCTTAAGCCCATTTGTGAGAGAGTGCTTCTATTTTTTGCAGGCTAAGCTGGCATCACGTGCTGGCTCCATCTCCACCTGGCTTAGTGAAGTGGGAGGGGAAAGTCCCGATACGTCACGTGACACCACCATGACACTGTGAGTTTGACACACCTGTTCTATAGAGAACTAGAGAATCTGTGGAACAAGATGGGAAAAAGATATTTTTAAAAAATTTATTGGCTATTTTGCAAAGAAAGAATTGTACTTTCAACACAGCAAATGCTCACCATGAACCATAATAAATTCCATTCTTCCCTGTTCTGACCCCCCCCCCCCTCCATCCAGTAATGAATGCCGACACAGGCTTAGCTGGATGCCACACTTTAACAACAAGACTACAATCTTGGTGGCTGAAAGCCCAAACACGAACTCACAGATAAGAACCTTGGCAGCAACCCACACTCCAACAGATACAGATAACAGCTTCTCCAGCATGTTACAAACAGAAACAGATCAGACCAGACATACTGCAGATTACTTTAAACGGTTGTGTCCTGCAAGAAGTTGCCTCCCAAAATCTCTGTTTACATAAGCTCTTGAGGGGGGCCACGACCCAACCACCTGAGCTTCATTATCTTTTAGGAGCTTGTCTCCGGAGCAGCTGTTGCCTTCGTTTATCCGCCCTTCTCAATCTTGCGTCAGAGACAAACTCCCTCCAATCATCCCCACTGCTCCATGCCTCAGGCGCTTCCTGGTGGCCAACCAGCCTCTCTGGTCCCTGCTCTGCGTCTGAACCCTGCCCAGGGTCCTCCACCTCCTCCATAGCTGACTCGTAGGGTTTGTCACTATCTGAGTCGCTCAGCAGCTGCAAAGGATCCTGCTGGGTCACAACACTTCCCCAATACCAGAATTACCTAGATAGCACTATGGCTATGATCTTTGCTTAGAATAGTGAGATTTATCGATTTAAACCTTTCATTTTTAAAAAATACAATTTAAACTTCCAGAACACCTCTTTTTCCTAAGCTTTTTAAATATATATATATATATATATATATATATATATATATATATATATATATATATATATATATATATATATATATATATATATATATATATATATATATATCCAGATATTCGCTTTTTGCTACTTTTGCAGACACCTGACATACAGGTTTTCAGACCCAGCTCCCAGGCAGCCCATTTGAACTGCCATTTTTTTCTATGTTAATCGAAGATAATACCTACTATTTCAGCTATGCTTGTAAAAAAAAAAACCTATAAAACTATAGTTCTATAGCAGGGGTGTCAAACTTGCGTCCCATGGACCAGATGCGTCACATGCTGGCTCCATCCCCACCTGGTTTAGCGAAGGGGAAAAAAGTCCCGATACGTCACGTGACACCACCATGACACTGCGAGTTTGACACCCCTGTTCTATAGAGAACTAGAGAATCTGTGGAACCAGATGGAAAAAAGATTTTTAAACTTTTTTAAAAGCTTCTTTCAGGCTTACATATTACATACACAGAGAGAGGGGGGGGTATATATTGGTGAATGCTTTCCTAGAGCAATTTAATATGCATGAATATTATGTAAGAAAACGTATATGACATTAAGAGAGCAAGTAATTGGCACTATTGCTTTCAATGCTTTCAGATTCTTATGACCAAAATGAATAAATCCAAATTAAATAAAATCCCTGATGTATTAAAATCCCCGTAGCAATTCATAGGTAGATTTGTGCTTGTACATGCAGATCTTCTCAGCAGGTGATGCTACGGGACAGATGCAGTAAATAAATTTCTCCTCCCTAAGCCAATATCATACATTTAGCTCCTCCTCAGCAATCATACTGAACTTAGATAAAATTAGATGATTAAAGATTCTTGCAATTTTTAAAGGAATCCATACGCCTGAACTCTGTCACATAGCTTCAGTCTTTTCCCCCCTCAGAAGAACTCTATGCACTTCCTGTTTTTTTTTTCAAGAGTTCAGTGCTGTATTCCTTAGAAGAGTGCTTATTTTTCTTCCAATCTAAAAATAGTCTTTCAAATGTACTGTTGTTATTAAGGAAGAAGGATACTCTTTCTCACAACAGTGTAGGTTGTTTGAAGCACCTGAAAAGCTTTAAAGTACCTGCCTCATAATTCTCCATGAAATAATTCCAGAGTCTGAGGAAACTACGAAAGCATGAGATCCCAATAAAGACAACCTAAGGTACCAATAAAGATGCAATTAAGGCAGGGGTGAAATGCTGCTAGTTTGGACCGGTTCTCCTGAACAGGTAGCAAAAAATTCTATGGTTCATCTAAACCTGTTCCCACAATCAACTGTGACAATGTTGTGCGATCGTTGGAACCTTTTTTTTACTTTGGCAGGGTTGATTCATCAGCTCATTAGCTGCTCCCTGGCGTCTTCCCTGGCTTGCCCTCCAGGTGGCATCCTTCCTGTTTGCAGGGGTTGGCGGGAAGAATTCCCCATTCAGCCTCAAGTGAAAAGAATCACCCGCTTGCTCGCTTTGAAAGCTTCCGCCAAATGGAAAAATGCCAAGAGCAAGTGTGCGCTTCTGGGCTGGACCTCCATTTGGTTTTTATATAAGGTGGGATCGAATCCCCAGTGATTGGTAGAAAGTTTTTCAGCTGGCTTTGATTCCTGCACCCCCACCAGATGATCTTTCCCCTCCCTAAAGCACCAAAGTTTCTTTCTGAAGCTGCACCTCCACACAGAACCGGTGGCAAAAAAAATTAGATTTCACCACTGATTAAGGCCTACTAAACCTAACATGCTGGTGTAGTTTATGATAAAGAAGCTGTTAGATATCTACAATAGCAACTATGGTTTTTACCAAGGTCCTCTGTTCTGGCGGAAACTGAGGTTTGATTCTATTGGTCGAAATCTGACAGCTCCCTATAAAAGGGCTGCTGTCAGACTCAGCTTTCGCTGGATTGTTCACACTTGTTGTATTAAATAAAGAGCTGTTGTTACTGTTAGCCTGTGTCTGCCTATCCATTACCCGATCTAACAGAAGGATCTGCTACGTTATAAACATAGCAGCATCACTATTTCATTCTTTGTAGTTTCTACCAAAATGAAGAGTAAAGGAGGGGGAAAGACACAACTGTACCAGAAAGTAAGACAGGAAGTAGAGAATAGATGAAAAGTTAAGAATCCAATTCACATTTGTTTTCTCAAATCCACGGTACGCAAAGAGTATTTCTGTCCCCTGGGGTCATTGAACTGTAGCCTGCCAGCAGCAAGGAAAGTCAAATACAAAAAGCAGAGACAGCATTTTGGATGCTGAGATGCTGAAAGGACATCTTAGTAAACTGAATTAATCTTGTAAATAAATCTTATTTATTTGTTATTGTAGCCATAGACTCAAAAAAAGGGCAGATGAAACATTGGCATAATTAAATTGTAAACAACTGAGCTTTATGAACAGCATGTATATCACAGCTCAGATATATTATATGTGAATCAAACCCAGTAATATCTAGCAAAAATTATCACAAACAAGCCTGTGTACAGAGATTAATAACAGAAGAAAAAAACAAAACAATTGGGTAACACAATTATAAGAGACCTAATTGTAGGTCATCACCACACCTTATAGAGAAGGGTGGGGGAAGTCACGATACACCTCATGATGTAAATGTGACATCGTGAGTTTGACATCCCTGCAATAAAGGATTAAACATTGAAACAAAATCAGATATGAACGATGTTTTCCTAGTTTTCTCAAGCAAAATGACTGTTTCCTAATAAAATCAGCCTCCAAATGAATACTTCATGTGCACAACTTTCACTATATTATTGGCTATGATTAAGTAGAAATATGAATTTTGAATAGGATACAAAGACCAGCTTGAAAAAGGACATAAATTAGAGCTCTGAAATAATATTTAGAAACTAGCAAGAGAGAATTTCAATATTCAATATGTTAGTGAACCTTAAGCAATCATACATACAGTAAATGAAGAATTTCAAAAATAAATGTTAGTATGAAACAGCTAAGCTACAAAAGAAGTTCATTTATGTGGGTTTGACATAAATCAAAATAGGGGTTTTATCAGACTAATCTTAATTAATTTACAGATTCATTATTTTTCTGATTGGAAACTTTTTGTAGATTATGATGAATAATTTAACAAATATTGAATATCTGTCGGTGCATTTTGCATTTCACTTCCTTTGATTTTACTGCTTACAAATCTTTCCCCACATACAAAACACCCACATACCATCGTCATATGCATAAATAGTATCTATTATCTTTCAGGAAGTAAATGATAAAGTTTCATGCCATGATAAATACCTTTTAAATGCCCCCCAATCTCTTTTATTAATCAACCATGTAAAAGTATGTGGGAATGAACTTGGAAGACTGAGCAAATGGTTGGTTCCCAGGGAACCATCAGATAAAGGCAGTATAGTCCACAGCCAGATAATAGGGCAACAGGTTCAGAAGAGACCCTCCCTAATTTCTTGAGAGGAAAAGAAATGTGGGTGGGTGGAGGAAATATACATTCAGATTTGCTAGATTCTGTCAATGTAGCTTTACAATAAAGTAAATTAGCTCATCTGGTTGTATTTCCTATCTGGTTTGCTTCACAAGACTGACAAACACATACAATGTATTTACAGAACATAGAAATACATAGAAAATATTTATAGTGCAGTACAAGGTTTTGATGTCGTGCTTTGATAAAATCAGAGCACTGAGGTAGATCTGTGAACCAGTGTGGGGGCCTATTTTAAAATAGCAAATTGAATCAGATAGTTTGAAAGCACTTTTGTAGCTTTTCAAAATCCTTCTCAGTTTTGATTGATTTTCTACTGCTTCTGGAGTTGTTTTACAAAATACTATATAACATTGCAGCATCTGTTTCATGTAAGGGAAGATGATATGATCTATAAGATTGACATGAATAACCAATCAGTAGAATGCCTTATTCAACTCTCAGCCTATCAAAGCTGTTTATGAGCAACCATCAACAGTTAGAAACAAGCAGTCAAAAAAAATGCTACTACTTGATAGAGCAGCAATGAAGGCCTTGGAAAAGATATTCAAATGTTGTGATGTGTCTATACCTACAAAGATCAAAATAGTGCAAGCATTGGTGTTCTCTGATTATGTAAGAAAGTAAAAGGAACAGGATATTGACAGTTTTGAACTACAGTATTGGAGAAGACTCCAAAGAATAATTCAGACATCCAAGGAAACAAACTGATAGATCATTGAACAAATCAGCCCAGTCCTCTCTCAAGGCTAAATGACCAGGGTAATATTATCCTACATTGGATATATTATGTGAAGACCTAGCCTCAATGCTGGAATTCCGGGAAGGAAATGGCAAACTGAAGATGGCTTGGATAAAAGCAGGTAGACTGGCTCTTCATAATTCCTCTTGCCAACAATTTTCCAGTCTCCAGAGGATTTAGAGCTCTGGGAGATGAGGGAATAGTTATTTCACTGGAACAATGATTGCCACTTTCAAAAAGACATTGGGTTTGCATTCTTCCTTTTCCAATAAATTTTGGAAATGAACTGTTAACTGCTTTTCAGTTATGAGGAACTCAGGAAAATGTTTTTGGTTTGATTTTTTTTTTTAATTATAGGATGTGATTTTGAAGTTTGGACGCCAGAGGGAACTAGAAGGAACTAAAGATTATGATTAAAGGAGAAGAAAAATCTGTCAGAGTGGAGCAAAAGTATTTTAACATTGGACTTAATTCTAGATATTTTTGAACTATGGGCTCAGAAATTAATTTTAAGAATGTCTGCCTCTAGAAAAGGGGGAGGGAAGTGCAGGATGAAAAAGAAAGAGAAAAGAAAAAAAGTGTCTCCCCCTTTGTTATCTTCATTTTCATTGTATTGTATGCTGTAAGAAACCTCAATAAAATTTTAAAACAACAAAAAATAATATATAAAAAGATGTTATATAAGAACAAGTTTTACCAGACAAACACTGAGACTGATTTGAAAGTAGATCTAAAAATGACATACTACAAGAATGATATATAAAAAGATGCTACACAAAAATAACTGACTTATATCTTAATAATTAAAAGGGATATATAAATAACAAGCCAAGAGAATGACCTGGATTATTTTTTTTCTGGATTTACAAAAGGGGCTTGTTAAGAGCTTTGAGAAAAATTTGTGACAAGGGGAAAAAAAGTTCAACATTATTTCAAGCAGAGGTGGGTTCCTACCGGTTCAGCCCAGTTCAGCTGAACTGGTAGTGGTATGGCAGCCTGGGTCGCTGGAACCAGAGCAACCCAGGCCTGCCACGCCCACAAACTATTTCCCCAGTTGCCGCCGCTTCCATCTTGTTTTTGAGTTCAGCGCATGCGCAAAACAATTTTAATTGAACTGCGCGTGTGCATAAAGCGCACACATGAGTGAACCAGCAGTAAAGCCGACCAGAACCCACCTCTGGTCTAAAGTAAAAGTAAAAAGGAAGGGATACAAACTTGGTTTATTTGATCCAAGGTTAAAATAGCTTTGCTGTTGTCTCCAATAATTTTTAATGGTTTTTTGGTGATTGGGCATGAAATGCTGGAGTTTTGTTTATAGATAAGATATTGGGATTTGGGAAGAAGACAGCATTTGTTGTATTTTAAAAGTAGGTCATAAGTTACTAATATTTTTATACTTGTGGTGAAGAATCTCCCTGTTGATTCTAAGGCTGGTTACTTTACCTTCTTTACATTTAGTTGTACTCTCATTTTTTGTTACTGTGCTTCAGGACTGGAACATGTGGATCATTTGCCTCTTCAGCTATTAGAGTAGTAAAACTACTATATTGGAGCATGCTGGTCATTTGCATCTTCATCTATTAGAGTAGTGTTACCCACGCAGTGTACCTTATTAATAGTTATTCTATAGTTATTAATAGTTATTCTTCTGTTAGCTAAGTCTAACAGCTATTTGTTCAAAATCAAACTTTCCAACTCAGTTTATTAAATACATAAACTATTCCACATTTATTGAACACATAATTCATTTTCTAAGGATTGTATATAAAATATTTGATTGAGTCTAAATAAAAAAGCTAATTCTATTTTTATATAGAACCAAAAATTCTACAATTCTTCAACTATAACTTTTTTGATTCTTGTGCCATAGGATTTATCTATTGTTCTCTTGTTTAGATACTTACAAACTATATCATTAAACTTTTTATATCACTTTGAAATTATGGATTTTCGTTCTTTATATCTTTTATTCTTTCTTTTTGAATTCTTTGCAAAATATCTCAGCTCTATTGGCCTGCTGCTTTGCTTCCTTGTGAGGAAGGAACAAACATTTTTTGCAAGCATAGGTTTCTATTTCAGAGTTTTTATGACTAAGTTATTACACACATATCAAAGATTCAGTGCTATATTCAACATGCCTGTGTCATATTTTCTTAGTTCAAAGTTCAGATATTAAATTAATTATAATCAGTTGATTAAGGTTTGCACATTCTCCTGTTCTAACTAACTAAAATCCAAAAAAATGAAGATTTTTAACAGCTATGGTGATGACTAACCTATTTATCAGTTAGTACTTCCTGTGTTACCCTCCCAGGTTTTGCATAAGGGAAACAACAAATCATACAATAGAGATTGCACGCTTAACAGTTTCAATATTCTTTGTTCCACAGTTCAGTAGTGAACAGGTCATATTTTCAGCTGACTCTTAAGAATTAATCTGCAAACTGTTTTATACATAAATGGAATTTCAATTTTTTCATGGAAATATAACTAAAGAAAAGTGTGAAGAATTACTGAGCAAAGTAGGAACAAATGGAAGTTTTTTAGTACGAGAAAGTGAGAGCGTACCTGGCGCTCTTTGCCTCTGTGTTTTGTAAGTACTTTTATGTAACTAAAATAACTTCTTTTTATTGTTAAAAGGAAAGGATTCAATTAGAAGAAATGCAAATGTTTAACTGAATCTGGTATTGTACAAAAGACAGCTTAAACATGACTAATGTTTTATGGACTGAGTTGCATTTTTAGATGCTTGCACTTTTGAGAACCAACTACCATCTCTTTTCAGAAAGTGAGGAAATTGTTCCAGGCACATATACCTAGTGGGAGAACACATAATACTGATTCTGCTTTATTATAAACTGCAGTGTATATCTAGCCCAAATTTAAATATAGAAATAAATATACAATAAAATTATATGCTGGTTTTGGATGTGATATGTTTCAAATCATTACAGATTCAAGATAGATCAGGGTATTTTTATCCATCAGCTCTCACCATCTCTTCTCCAAATGATGTATGGTGTAAAAACAGTTATGTAGTATAATATACTAGCATATATGGAAGCCAGTTCTCATGTATGAATTCAACCAGTCATATGCTGGCAATTGTCATTGCTACTGAGCTTAAAGGCAATTTGGATTTATAAAAATTATTTAGAGGCAAGTATATGTAATTATTCCATAGTGAGTTCCAAATGTCTACTAAATATAACTCTTGTAACTTCAGATTTTTACTTGCTCTGGAGATGTTAATTCATATATTTGTTCAGAATTTTCATATCACAAGAAAATTCCTATTTATTTAGCTGATACCTATTTCTAGAAAATGAAAACTTAATTAGTTACGGTTGTGTTTACCAGTGACAAATTTGTACATTTTTTGCATATTTCTCTTTATGGTTATCAGTTTTAGGCATATGATTTTTCAGTGTATTTTACTTTCCCAGTTCCCGAACACACTCTTTGCTAATATACTTTCCATTCTAAAAATTAGTTTTGAACATCTTATCTACACTTACCGAATCTTCAGGAAAAGCAATGGGCATTTTATGATGCAGGTAAGAAAATATATAATTATTCCTTATTCCTTAAATGTAAAAAAATATAATTTTAATAGACTCCTACAAGACATTCATGCAATTTTACTAGTTTGAAGGGGGAGATGCATGTTAAACTAAAATGTGCCTTATTTTTACCTTATTACCTTACCTTATTTTTTCAACTTCATGAATTTTAAATTGTGATGAATTATGTTGTTTAATTCTGATTCTGTATTAATATAAAAAGATGATGAAGGTCATATTTTGGGGGTATTTTAAAGGTGCTATAATCATATCTGAAATGAATTTATTTCAGTCATTACTTATCTTTTGGATATGAAATAAATTATTAATGTTTTTGAATTAAATGTAAATTTAGCTTCAATGTGCTTATATTTTAGACATCTGAAGGTACTCCAAGACATGTCTTCAAAACATTACACAGTTTAATTGACAACTACAAAAAGCCAAATCAAGGACTGGTAATGAATCTGTGCTACCCTGTAAATCGTTGTCCTTACTATCAGGAAATTCAGAATGAGTATGCCACTAAAGCAGAACCATATGAGGATCCTGGTAAGAGACAAATAATTATAAAGTGGTAAAATCTTTATATATTTCAAATAAAGAAACTATCAGAATAGACTACTAAAGTTTGCTTTTATGAATGAGAAAGAGAGGGAGGGAGGGAGAGAGGAAGGAAGGAGAAAGAGAGAGAGAAAGAGAGAGAGGGAGAAAGAAAGAAAGAAAAAGAAAAAAGAAAGAAAGAAAAAGAAACACAGAAAGACATTCTAATATGCCTAAATGAACCCTTAAGAGGATTGTTATAAAAATATGGACAATTTTTTTCTTAGGTAAAAGTGATAAGGCACCTATTTAAAGCATTGTGGGATTGGAAGTGACTGTAACTATTATTGTCCAGAACTAACATTGTTTTAGAAAAGCATTGGCTGTGGATTTGGTGTTCAGATTACTGTCATATCAGTCACATACCAGATCTGGTGTGATAGAAAGCATGGCTCTTTCTTTGCATGAACCAATGAGATATGGTTTTTTTTTTTGGTCCAAATCTAGCCTTCAGAGCAAATCAGAGTCTCCTCACAGCCATAGCAGAAATGTCTATCCTGTTATTAATAGAATTTCAGCATTTAAATGAGCAGTATTGACCAAAATCAATAGTGGGTCCAGAGCTTGCTTCTTCTTGTAACATCAGCATTCCCTGAATGGAATTCTAGTCAGAAAACTCTCATTGACTTGCACTGCAAAATGCCTGCACACTGTTCTCTCAACAAAATGGAATTTATTCTGAGGGAGTGTATTAGGCAAACTGGTAAATTAGTAAATATTAACTGCTTTCAGATTAACCCGTAAAATTAATTCATAACCTTGGATACTTATTTATTTTTTCAATTTCTATAATCATTCAACTGAATTAAGTGATTCTGAGTGGCTTACAATTCTAAAAGTATAAAACGATTAAAATTAAAAAAAATTAAAACAATAAGGACACCCACAAGATAAGTACAACCATAACTGAAATAATTAATCTACTAATAGTAAAGCCAAATAACCAGGTCCCTTAACACGTTCCAGGTCTGGATACATAACCAAGGTTTTAAAGCTTTTCAAAAGGCCAAAAGGGTTGAGCCTATTCTAATCTCTGAGACAATATTCCATAACACAGGAGCTACAGCAGAAAAAGCCCTGTCTTATAGTTCCTGCCAGTCAACACTCATTGACTGATGGGATGTGCAGCATTCGCAATCTATTTAATTGAGTTGGATGAGTAGAAACTCTTGGAAAAGAACAGGTAACCCTTACAAGCCACTTAAGACTTTAAAAATGACAACCAGCATCCTGAATTGCACCTAGAAACATACCAACAACCAGTGCAGCTCAAAGAAAAGTTATTTTACATGTGCCACATAGCCAGCACCATTTATTACCCATGCAGCTATGCACCTGTTGAAGTTTCCAAATAGTCTTCAAAGACAGACCCATGTAAACGTTGTTATAATAATCTAAGCAGGAGGTTACAAAGAGATGGGCAACAGTGAGCAGGACTCCTGGTCCAGGAATCAGGCCAACGAACACACTATCCAAAGGGGTGTAAAACCTCTCCTAGCCACAGCTGCCATATTTTATGTGGATGGAAACATTCTTCAGTTTGCAGGAAGAATCAGTTTAGGTTCAGTCCAAAAACTCAACAGTGGCTCCTCTTTGGGTCATGCGAGCCAATATTATCTGGCAACATTTCAAGCAAGTACACAACTGTCTCCTGTCTCCTATTTAATGGGCAACATGATAAGTTGTTTAACTCACTATTTCAAGTACCATCCAAGGCCACCCTGTTAGGTTGAATGATTGTGATTATTGTAATTCAGCTAGTTGCACATGCTTAGTGGAGTGGGGGGGCGAAATAAAACTACAGATTAATCAATCCCTCTTCTTACCTTGTTCCATATTAAAACAACAAGGACAGGATCAGGTGTTAGCCACATTACTAATCGCTTGGCAATTAAGGCAGCAAATTTTGTGCCCGAATCCTTATTTCCGGATGAAGGACTGATGGAGAGTACTTTTAAGATTTGACTATGCCCTGTAGGTTAGTAGTCACATACATCCTTTGCATTCTTAAGGTCAAACCCTAGATAAAATGGTGATGTTTGAAATAAAACCATTCATTTAGCAAGCATCAAGTTACAATGGCACTGAAAAAAGTGATGGTGGCAATAAATTTAATGAATAAATAAATTGCTCTCTGTAACCTTTCCAGCCAACAAACAAGCTCAATGAGGGAAGCCAGATTTGCTTACCGACTATATGATTGCAGTGACTGCAGTGATTTCACTTTGCAATCATGGCAAAATTGTCATAAAATCAAGCATGTACATTTTCTGCAATGGCTCACCTAACAATCAATGGAAAATCTGGTTCCAGCTATAAGTCAGGGTACGCTTACATAAAAGCATAGCAGCAATAGCACTTAAAGTTATATACCGTTTTACAACCCTCTTTAAGCGGTTTACAGAGCCAGCCTATTGCCTCAACAATCTGGGTCCTCATTTTACCAATCTCGGAGGGATGGAAGGCTTAGTCAACCTGACTTGAGCCAGTCAGGATCAAACTGCTGATAGACTGAGATATTATAACATAAATCAGGAAGAGAACAACATTGGGCTAGATAATGTAGCAGTATGACAGGAGAAATCTAGGCTGTATTTTTAAAGGCACTGAACATCTGAAAGAAGCCAGGAACTTTAAAACTTTATGTCAAAAATTGAACTATTAACAGCAAACAACTAAAGGCAGTTAGCAGAATATTTATAATATAGTATTGTAAACTAGTATGCATTGCCCTATCTGATGTAGGTCTACCCCCTGGTACACTGATTTCCCCTGAAAACTGGATGGTTCCCACCCTGTTAGTGTTCTGGGCCTTAGATACAACCACTCCCAGACCTTGGACTAGGCGATTACAAGTTTGTTGATGCATTATTTTAGATAGATTTACCATCTTTTTATTTATATTGTAGTTATCCTGTTTTATTGGTGGTGGTTTTCTCTTTTCGAGTTGTATTTGTATTTAATTCTCTGCCATATTGCGAGCCATCAGGGTAATTCTGGAGTTAGGCAGTACCTAAACAGGTTAAATTTAAATTCACATTCTTATAAATAATCTCATTCATCTTTACAGTGGAAAAAAAGTTCCTTTTATGTTTCAAAATAAGAGACAAGCAAAGTACAACATGCATTGTGGGCGTATGCAAATTCTTTAAAAAACAGCTTTGCTAAAACTTCAATGCCTCTCCAGTGTGTGAAAAGCAGTCTACGTCTAAGTGTCACACTGGAGTGATACTACATTGGAATTTACTGCTGAACGAAGGACAGTACATTCCTGCCAAAGTGAACTGACCCTCTGATCCCTTTTTGATTGGAAGTGTTGCTTTTCTATATTGCGGCACTACAACCGAAAGAGACATCATCCTACAAAGTGAAATAGTTATACATATCTCTATAGGACTGGGGGGGGGGGGGATGAAAGGAGCTATTGGGATATGTTATTTGCTGTGGGAGAGTGATAAAACATGCCATAGATATAAGCCTTCTAAGATTTTTACTTGAGTTATATTTAACACTGAAGACACAATTCAATCAGAATTTAAGAGCAGAAGTATGAATGGATGTGTGAGGTTAAAAAAAGAAATCATTTAATGTTTTTGCTACAGATTTCTGTTCTGCCTTCAGGTTTATGTCCCCTTGGAGTGTATATTGAAAGGTAGTCATATAATAGATAGAATCCTCATTCTATTGAGTCTTATGCAGTACATTATATTTCTATTGTGCATTTAAATCAATATTATTTAAGCAGCACATTGTGAATGTAAAGTTTTTTGCACTGAAATTTAGAGAAATGCAATGATCATCTTTTTCTCATCCTCTCTCCAGATGTTGGTGAAGATTACATTAACTTCTTGCCCGATTAATCTGTTCACTCCATTTCAGCAGGGGCATTCTGTGAATCATACCCAGGCAAACTATTCCATTCACTTCACTGAATTCTGTATTCATTTGTACTTTGGATAATTCTGTGTCAAATGCCAATTTTTATTTGTTGGCTTGCTTGCGAGTAAAAGGCACATTTTGTAAAATGAATACATACGTGTATAATCTTCTTTCCGTGTACCAAGTACGTACATAGTCACTTTATGCCCTAATGGAAGTGGATATCTGAAAAGCTTAAACCACAAAAATGTGATAGCTTTTTCCATATTGCAATACGTCATTATATTTTCATTTTAACAGTTTTATTTGCACTATTTCAGTTACTATATCTGAGAGTGATAAATGCAAGGATCTTTGATAATCATAAAATTCTAAATTGTTCATTTTAGTCAGTATCATTCAATATCATTGCTATAAGTAACACTTACAAAAACACAAAAATATATTTAAATCTCATGGAGTGTATGCTTTAAGATCACAGTAATAAGATCAGCTATATCAGTGGGTCTCAACCTTCCAAATGCCACGACTAAGAATGTTTATATAGCTCAGTGGTTCTCAACCTGTGGGTCGGGACCCCTTTGGGGGTCGAACGGTTCTTTCACAGGGGTCGCCTAAGACCATCGGGAAACACATTTTTTTTTTAAAAAATACGGAAAACATAAAATAATTTTATGGTTGGGGGTCACCACAACATGAGGAACTGTATTAAAGGGTCGTGGCATTTGGAAGGTTGAGACCCACTGATATAGCTGATCAAGTATAGCTGTATAAGATTTGGTTAAGAAGCAGCATAAGCACTCACGGTAATCACCAATTATTATTTAGTATGTTAAGCAAGCCAAATGCTTAACTTATCATCAAGCTACTGTACATCATGCCCATGCAAGAGGCAAAGTTTGGAAAGACCAATCATCTTAATATCTTATGCCCTGTCAGAAGACTCTGTATTTACTAAAATTGTATTTTTAAAGAAGACTATATGTAATTCAGAAATTATTATTGAGTCTTTAGTCTTCTTTGATTTTCCCTTTCTGCATATATATTTCTGCATAAAAGAAACTTGCAAACTCTGTTTCTCAATGCAATGATGATGTCACCTAGCCTGTAAATGAAATGTCTGCAGGAAAAAAAGAAAGCTCAGAGGACACCAAGAAGCCAACAATTATCTGAATTACATAATTTTATTTGGGTGAAGTGTATGGTCACTATAAAGAAAAGATACAAGTACATTTTCTTGAGAGTATTTTACAATAAGATTTTACATTTTGATCAATTGCTGCAGGTAGCATGCAGAATGAATTTAAGGAACACTTATAAAATGCTTTCTTTTTAGTTTATATATGAAAAATAGAATGAATAACATCCACCACCTTTAAATGAGCTGCAGTTTAGAAAAGAAAAACATCATTAAATGTTTGATTAGTTCATTTTCTTAGTAAAACTATCACAGTTTGGTCACCCCCCCCCCCTTTAGTAAAAACATTGGCATATTACTAATATTTTAAAAAATGTACTAGAATGCAAAAAGGAACAGTATGCCAGAGTATATCAGTGAAATTAGTTTAAATTGTAAAACATATATACATTATTTTAACTTAAATTACGTTGTTATAGATATTTTAAACTAAACACAGTTCCAACTTTTTAAAAAGTTACCAAAGTATAAATAAAATCACTAAGTGTATCCTTAAATTACATTTTTTGAAATTGAAGTAAAATGATCTCTGGCTGAGCCTTATAGATATCTACATTTTTAAATATAGTTTCAGTGCAAAGCTTTTTTAGTTACCATCTTTTTTCTGCTAATGGCTTTTACACTTTTAAATTATAATGTACTCAAGTATTTTTCCAGATACATTTGTTTGTGCAATGATTTTTCTTTAGAGAAATGAAATAATGCTGTATGTTCAGGAACATTAACACTAATGACAGAAAATCAATGAGAATGTCAGTTTCCAAATTCTTTCATAAAGAAATGCTAATAATTTTACAGTTTTGGGGATTGGGAGTGAAGCCATTTCAAGAATCAAGAATTTGGAAAGGACCTCAAAAGTCACTAAGTCCAATTCCAGAATATCCAGTGGTGTGTTGTTTAACAAGTACTACAATCATACTACATTGACTTTAAGAACTCTTTTATCAGTTTATGCTATCGAGAAGTTCTTCCTACTCTTAATTTTGAATTACTTTTCTTAGAAGTACAATCCATTGTTTCAAATCTTAAACTTTAGAACAATATAAAACAAAATAATGTATTTTAGCATATCATATAATATCCTATCTTAATTGTTTTCTTGTGTGGAGTAATGTTTGAATCTTTTCTCATGGGACTTGATCCCTAAGCCTCTTGCCGTCCTTGACCTAATATGCAATAGAACATACTATGCTATTGTAATATCACTTCCATTTCAAATAGCTAGTGATCTATGGTGATGATAACATTTAGCTGCATATTTTTGATTGTTTTTATTTTGATTGTTTTTCAATTTACTAAAGTTTTATGTATATAAAAAGACAGAAGCCTGTGGAAAATAATTACGATTTCCATTACAAAGGATTTAACACTTTCACATTGGTTGATAGTATCAACCAGTATGTAAGGTTTTCGTAAATCATGTGTCACAGGAAATAACAGCAGAAACATTTGCCTCTTTATTCTATAAAAAGTTGTCTTTAATGCATGAAGAAAATGGTCCTAATGCATATAATAAAATACATACACGGAATTTGTCAAATAGTTACTATGTCTGCAAGTAAACCTAAGGTTTTTCTAATATAACAAAAATTTTGTAACCATTTGTAAGATATGCCCCATAGATATGTCACAACTGCCATGAGCAGATATCATCTTCAACCTACCACTTATTTAATTAAATTGTGAGATGGTGTTCAATTAACTCATCATATAATCTATTTGTCCAGGAATTACTAGCTCTCTTAGATGAGACAGAGAATTCATATGAAAAAGTAACCTGTTGTTTTAACTCATGGCCACAAATGGGAAGAAGGGATATAAAGTGGGTTAGAAATAGCAAGCCCCTATTCTAAATCTGTCTAAATAATGGTAACAATGATCCTGTTATCATGGATTTCCCTTTCATCTAGAGAAAAAAAATGAAAAAGGCAGACATGGAGTTGAAGTCTGAGAGGATAAAAAATAAATTACAACCATGACAGATCCAGCCATTCTGTCATATCTTTCTAAAACAAAAAGTTGTGTCAAATGATGCAGTGAGGGGATAGCTAGATCTTTCAAAACTCTGCATTTTGAATGGCAAAATGAAAAATTTCAGCATTCAAAAATTCCTAGGTTGAGAGAGACTGCTCAAAGTGGGACCAAAAATACTTCCTTATACTACAGATATCACAAGCAACTAGAAAAGAATGGAAAGGGGGGAAAAAGGGGGGGGGGACACAGCAAGACTGCTGGAGTGGTTTCCAATGTCATCAGTAAACAATAGACTATCTGAAACTTAGTTCAGCTAAAGAGTTGTTAGCCAGTGTGTTCCATTTCCCAACTGTGAGTATTATTTCATCATTATAAAGACATGTACACAGAAACACATACAAATCTTTGTTGGCTTATTTTATTACATTGATTAAGACACATGGAGTACAGTAATTGTTGTTTTCTCTATCCTCGATAACCTGTCTTATTAAGTTGTCTGGAAACATATATATATAACTGAAAAAGTATGTGTTATAACAGATTTGTGAAACTCTTTGAAGATGAATCACCTGTGTTCATTCAACCGGAACACTGATTTTCACACATTACATGCAGACACTGAACGTATCTGGTATATAATTTTGCTAAAAATAAGGGATCACTTTCAGTTTAGGAGTAAGGGTTAGTCATAATTCCTGCCCATGTTGTCATACTCTAAGTAGCCTATGGTGCTAAATTGTCAATACATTTTTACAAGATGGTGTGGTCTTAAATGAACAATAGCAATAGTATAGTGCAGGGCTGTCAAAACTCCCGCCCCGTGTGCTGGATCCGTCACACGCTGGCCACACCCATGCCTGGTTTAGCAAAGGGGGGGAAAGTCCTGATACCTCATGTGACGCCACCGTGAAGACGTGAGTTTGACACCCTGCTATAGTGGATGATGTAAACTGATTTTAAACCCTGGCAGGATAAAAACCTTTTGGATACTTAGTTCCAGGGTATAGATCCTAAGGAATGTAATTGTTTTAAATTAAGAAACTTCAGAAATAACATACCAACACCATGCAGAAATGACCCTCTGTTATTTAATAAACTATTGAATTAGTCATAATTCCAATACCATGGACTCAGCATCCATATATCATTTTGTGTAAAATACAAACACAAGATCCAATATGAATAATAAGGTTACCTGCCGAGCAGGGGGTTGGACTAGAACAGCGGTCACCAACTGGTGCTCCATGGACCACTGGTGGTCTGTGAGAAAAGTTTGGTGGTCCGCTGAAAATTTATTTGCATTTTTTATATTGCACTAAATCAGGGGTCCTCAAACTATGGCCCTTGGGCTGGATACATGCAATGAACGTTTGTGTTGCTGCAGAGAGTCTCCCCCTTCTGGGTCTTTTTGTGCAGGTTGGAGGGGGGCAAACATTTTGACTTGCGGTCTGCTTCAGCCTCCTGGTGTGCAGCTTTGGGCAAAGGTTGGAGGGAAGTGCTGCTGGAGGGCCTTGTTCCAGTGGGACTGCATCATGGCCTGGAACTGGCTGACCATTTCAGCCCACTGAGCTTCCAGGCACTGGTACCTGACCTTGCACTCCTGCAGGTCTTCCCTCTGGTTGGAAAGCCTATGCTTGTAGTCCTCAGTGCTTCTGCTGAGCCTCCTTCTCGGTCAGATCCAATTTAAACTGAACAAGCTGTTTTGCCAACTTTCTCATGGTGGCTGCTTAGCTCCAACAACTGCTTCCTATTGAAGCCGTAAGGATCCCAGGCGGGCAGGAGAGGAATGGCTGGGAGGGGAGGGGCAAGTAGAGGCTGGTGAAGCGCCCCTTAATGTGAGTGACATCGACCCACCCACACCCACCCAGTCACCCGATTAGGCAGATCATATTAGTGGTCCGTGGGATTTAAAACTATGAATTTAGTGGTCCCGGAGGTCCGAAAGGTTGGTAACCTGAACAACAAGACATCCAAGGTGCCTTCCAACACTGTTATTCCCTTAATTTTAAATCTCACCATGACAAACTACCATTATAATCTGGTAAATTACCATACCGTAATGTTTCTTGTCACAGAAAACTGCATCAGCAAAACCATGCAACCAGTGCAGCTCAGCAATGCTGAATTTCTGCTGTTTATAAGGTCATGGATTTTTTGGGAGGTTGTTGTTTGATGCCTTGCATTTTTTATGGATTGGCAAAGCTTTTTAGTTACAAGCATGCCTGGACTTACTTCCGGATGAGAATAGAATTGAAGACTAAATCCCTCTCTCTCCCTATTCAATCCTCGATGAAAACTCTGGTCACTTTTCCTTAGGGAAGATTTAAAGACCCCTCACATCCCTGACATAACTCCTATCCTCAAAACGACGCTACAGATCACAGCACTAAACAAATAATTCCCTCACCAGTCAAACTATTCACCAAGGCTGCATTACTATTACTATTAGTCTTCTCATCATTCCTATCACCCATCTCCTCCCATTTATGACTGCAGGACTGTAACTTTGTTGCTTGTATCCTTACGATTTATATAGAGATTGTTTCCCGATTGCTTATTTGTACCCTATGACTATCATTAAGTGCTGTACCTTATGATTCTTGACGAATGTATCTTTTCTTTTATGTACACTGAGAGCATATGCATTAAAGACAAATTCTTTGTGTGTCCAATCACACTTGGCCAATAAGAATTCTATCCTATTCTATCTCTACTCTATCCTATCTCAGGGGAACTTAGAACAAAACGAGGTCAAAGGCACCGCAACCCTTTCCTTCTGAAAAACGAGAGTAAACTTCTAAAAAATCAGCCTGGATTTCCCTTCCTCCTATTCTTACCTGTTTGTATTCTACAACGCCTTGTCTAATCACCCCTCCTTTGCCCAAAACCTTTCTCTCGAACACGCTTTGAGAAAACGGACACAGTTTCTCTTTGACTTCCGTGGGGTTTTTGCGGACGGAACATTAAGAAAGCCATTGGTTGAAAGCAAAAATAGCCACCCCACAAACTGGCCAGTTTACATCGCCTGGATGCGGTCGAGCTCCGAGCCCAACGCGAACACAACCGGACGGCCGAGAGAGTTCTCGTTGGTTCCCAGCATGCAAACGAGCTTCCTAGAGCGGCGGAGGCTTCCGCCCAACTCCGGAGGCTTTCCTTCACTGGAGCCACAGGGGCAAAATGGCGGCCAAGGCGCCAAATACAAATGTTTGAATTTGGCGAGGTGAGGGCTGACGCTGTCTCTGGCCGACTTGTGCTGAGGGTGGTGAGGCCATGGACGCCTCGGCGTGTATGAAGTCTCTGCTCTTGGCGGCTTCTCAGTACCGAGCTGCCCGCACCCAGCCCAACGCAGCGCTGCTCCAGCGGAATTTAGAGGTGAGAGACCACCCGGTTCAAAGCTCCCCCCCCTTCTACTTTCGGATATTTTGTGCTAGAAATAGGTAGAGAAAGAAGGCGCGTTCAAATCACTGGCCCGCTGCTGCCTCAGCGCTATCGAAGCTTTTCCGTGACAATTCCCCCAGTGCTGCCTCGTTTTTGCGAACTGTTGAAAGATATGCGGAAGAAGATCCATATATAAACGAAGTGGTGAAGGGCGAATATGTTAATGTCCTGGTGGCTCCTAGCGTGAAGACCGCCAGTAAGCGTTGAAGAACTGAATGTAGGGCGCCGTCCTCAACTGATCCTCGACCTTTTATGTAGGCAACCCCTGCCGTTATTTTGTTTTGGCAGTGACACATGTCAGCCCCTACCGGAACAAGCAAAGAAGCCACCCACCAAATCCGTTTGGGGACGTCGCCCTGCTCTGCGGCTGTGATTCATGCATCGGGCCACAGCCATTGATCTTTTGACCATAGGAAAGTCGTGTGTGTGTATTTCCCCTTGTGCCAGAAAGCCATTGCTCTCACTTTTCTTGCCAACCAATCTCAAGAAGATATCGGACTGCCATTTGTCAGAAATGGTGTAGGGCCTCCTGCTGGCTTATATTTAAATGATTGTCCACTAGGACTCCAAGATCCCTCTCACAGTTACTACTATTGAGGAAAGTACCACCTATACTGTACCTGTGCAGTATAGTATATTACAGTGCAGTATATTAAGAGGTTCTATAAATAAGAGCTTAAGTGGGGGAGGGGTTGGGGTTTGGACTAGATGACCTACAAGGTCCCTTCCAACTCTGTTAATCTGTTAACCCTGGAAAGAAAGTGGGAAACCGGGACCTCTTCCTCTCTCCACAGTGGCTGAGGAGTTTCTTTTCCCTGCTGAAGGGGAATGGAATAGAAGTGGCTCTTTAGTTTCTGTATCTCCACTATGACCTTATGGGATCTTCCCTGCAGGAATGCCAGTTCACACCTACCAAGTACAGGCTTTGTCAAGTCCCTTACAAAATTCAGACCAACCCAGCTCACAGGATTGAAAATAGGAGATAGGAATATTGGGTATGCTTTCCACCTTGAGTGACCAGTATAAAAAAAAATACAAAGGCAATGTAAAAATCTAATAATAATGCTTGGATTTAAGCCAGGAAAATAAAGATAGGTTATGGAATCTCTGAAACTAGATATTTAGTCCTTGCAATACTTATTATAGACTACAGGAAACAGTTCTTTATTATTTGATTAATATTCTTTCTCAAAGATTCCAAGCGGAAGGATTGATGTCCCACCTATGAGATAAGACTGATAAGTCCATCTGTTCGTTTTTAGCCATGTCTTGGTAAACCTTTGAGTGAAAGTTCCCTTAGAATTGCTCCCTATTCTGCCTGAAAGAACAAAAGCGGATGGGGATAAATGATATCAAAACACATATGTGTTTAAACAAATGTCTCTTGAGAGATGTTTTTGTTGGGGTATAAGTCATACTGCAAGTGGGGGAGGAGGAACATATCAATCACTATATGGTTGCAGTAGTGGTTGGACTCTGCAATCTGCACCTATGACAGGTGGGGTGGGAAGAGTGTTACTTTTTTTCCTCCCTCTAATAAGAAATAACACTGCTGAAACTGGTCTGTACTTCTGCGGGGAAGGTGACAAGACCCACTTCCCTTCCTTCTGTTATCCACTTTGTTTATGCTTGTGACCCATGACAAAAGAAATAAGAACAAAAAAACCATCCTCTCTTTTCTGTTTTGCTTCTCATACTATGAGTTGTGTAAAAAAGGGGAAAAACAAGGAGAGAATAGTGTCTTGGTACCACTTGTTGAATTACAACAATGTTACTTCCAGCAGGTAGCATCAAGGGAGGTGTTTTCCCATGTAGCTTTCTTCTACCCCAGGCTTCCAGTGCATCACTGTCAATGCAAAATATGAGTCTAAAGTCTGATCAATCTTTGAGTTGAGCGTATTTTTATGCTGGTTTCCAAGCTGCATATTTGTACTTTACTGCTCTGTGCAGAAGAGCTACAAGGTCACAGTTATACATAGGCTGACCTCTTAATAAACTGATATTAGTTGAGTGGGATACAAATATGTTTAGTACAGAGCTGTTTTGCAAGTTCTATCTTCTATAGTTGTTCGATAGTTGAAAATTTCTTAAAATATGTAATGATGAGGATAATATTGTCTTATTTATTTATAAAATGTATAGACAGCCGGTCCTACCTCAAGGTAATTGGGCAGCATTTAAGGTAATTGGGCACCTATTTTCTAGATAACAAGGACAAAAAAATCTGATATAGGGATTAATTGATTTATCTCTGCATATTGTACTTTGCATCTAATAAACCTATTGTAGTTTTAAAACACACATTGCTTCAATGATGTTGCTACATAAGAAAAAAATATCAACAAGTTAATATACCAGTAATTGGCAAATCAAACAAAAAGTAGAGTGTCTCAAGTTGAACTTGACTTGTGACTTCATAGATATAACCTTTCAATTTTTCTGAGTAATTGTATAGGTTTGATATATACTGTATATACACATGGCTCTCACACACACCAGGTTCTGTCACTTGAATAAGGTCATTATATATATTTATATCTTCCATTAGCTTAGAAGTTTTAATTGTCTTTTGTTAGCACTTCTTCTTTTTTTCCAGGTTATCTCAGGATTGAAATTGACAAAATTATTTGCATCAAATCATATTTTACCAAGTGAATGCCTCAATTGCTTAGTAGAACTTATTGAGGACCCAAATCTAAGCCCTCCATTAACTGTGAATGTTGTAGGCTTGCTTTCTCAGTTAGGTAAGTTTTAAATGTATTTGAGTTGCATATACAAGTTATTTTATAGCTGGGAATATATGTGATATAATCTTATTGATAGCTCTGATTTCTTTTTCAAATAGACTGTGTGTCCTATTACATTTTCAATTAAAGAGGAGTTCACTTGTTATTAGAATCATACTTCCTTGAATGAGGATTAAAAAATAATTTATTGCACTGGTTTGGAGCAGAATAGTTTAATTCTTGTAAGAATAATAAAGTAAAAATAATGACAACTAGCATGATAAATACTATTTGTAACATATTCTGTACAACCTCATTTCTATGACAAATTGTGGAATATTTAAACATAAAAATATGACACTTTCATCAGAAATGAATTATCTCCAAAATATAAAATCTGGGATAGAAAAACAGTTGAAATGTTTTCAGTTTGTTAAATTTAGTTAGCTTGTATTTTGAATATATGCGTACAGATAGTCTTTGATATGCAACCACAATTGGGACTGGAAGTTCTGTCACTAAGGATGTGATTAAGTGAGTTGTGCCTGATTTTATTAACTTTTTTGCTCAGTTGCCAAGCTAATCCAGTTCCCCCCACTGACTTTGCTTGTTGGAAGTGCCCTGGGAAGATGCAATCATTTGACTGCAAGATTCTTTTTTTTTTTTAAACAAAGTTTTATTGGTTTTTTTAAAATTTACAGGGAAAAAGGTAGTGGAAAAAGTATACAAATTTTGGCAGTTGTGAAATGTGGTAGGTGCCCCCGCCCTCCATACTCATAATATACATCTAAACAAAAATCATTAATACATAGTAGTATATAGTTAGCATATTAATTCAATTGGTAATTTCGATCAGTTTATGTCAAAAGGATTTTCTTGTTCATTTTTGTGATCTGAGCTTTCTTGGTATTGCCCCATCTCTCCCCGCTGACAGAGCTCCGCCCCCTCCCGTGTCCTGCGTGTCTGTTGTAGGATCATCTGATTTTTCTAGGTGTGCTTTGTTTTTTTCCATAAAGGCCTGTGCCTCTATGGGTGTATTAATTCTAACTCTTGTCTCCTCCCAGAATATTAACATACCTTCAGGCATCAACCATCTGAACCACACCCCCTTCTGATATAATTTATTCGCTAATTGCGAATAACTTTTTCTTTTTTCCCTCAGTTTCTTGGGGATCTGCTTCAGAATGGTTATTTCCCTATCTTGGTATGTCAAGGCTTTCCCCCTTTGTGCACTCAGAATTTCATCTCTTGTACTTTTTCTGAGAAATTTAATGTGTACCTCCCTGGGTACGTTGTGTGTTCTAGCATAGGCTGAATTCAATCTATAAACCAAGTCTATCTCCCACCCCATCTGTTGTTTTTCTTTCTGAATGTATTCAGCCAGAATACTTGTCATGATGTCCCTTATGTTTTCATCATCTGCCTCCATCACGTTTTGGAATCTAAGGTAAAAGACATTCTCTCAAACTCTATTTTCATCTGCTGGGTATCAAGTTCTTTGTTTCCCTTCTGCACCCCTTCCACCCCCTCCCTCATCTCAGCCATCCCACCCTCCAAAAGATCCAGTCTCTGTGAGTTCTTATTAATTTGAGCCTGATTCTCTTTAATTTCTTCTTTCATCTCCTTTAATTGTTTCTTTATTTCCTCTTGTCCCTATAAAAGTTGCTGGAACATTTGTTGAAACTCCGTCTCTGTACTTTTAGGTTGCATCAAAGCTGTTATCGTTGATTGTGTACTAGGACTGGAGGTTGCAGATGTCGGGGCAGAGGCAGGCTTTCCAGGAGGTGGTCTTTTAGGAGACATTGTTTATGGAATAAAGAGTTCAGTCAGTGTAGAGAATGGTCAGTCAGAGCGGCAGAGCGGCCAGAAGAGTCCAGGGGGCAGAGGGTTCAGGCAGAAGAGAGTTTCTCTAATCACCCTGGCAATAGAGCAAAGTTTCTCACTCCAGGGAGTTCAAAAGGTAGCAATCAACAAGAGATTTGTCTGAGTAGCACGGAGACAAAGACCGGAAGCCTGAAGTTTTGAAGGTGGAGTCAGGTTTCACAGTTCATAAAGACAACGGAAGTGTGCCATCTTGCCCTGCCAGCTTCGGGTTTAGAGGCATAACAAAGTTTTGAAAGTTCAAAGTTCCCAAAGTTCCCAGATCATCAATATATTATGAGGTTAAGTCTGAGAAAATCACTTTTAGTAAGGGCGTGACATCATTGGTTGGCTCTCCCCCCTCCTCCTTCCCCTGGGGCTGAGAGCAGAATTGTTCCAAGCCGCTTGTCCGAGGGGAGGGGAAATCCCCCTCCCTCCAGCCGCGCCTCTCCAAATCAGCCGAAAGGAAAAGTTTTGAGCTGCTGGCAGTTTTTCCAAGTTAGTAAGGGGAATGGAAAGGAGTCTATGCCTCACCGCACCGCAGCCACGTCCTTCTGCTTGCTCATTCTCCGCACAGCCTCGCAGCGAAGACGCCGGAGCATCTCCCCATCATGCTCCCCAGTGCCTGGAGCGAGGCGGGGGGGCCCCCACCGGCCGCCGCCGATCCCGGGGATCCCCCGCAGTGCCGCCCCTCCGGCAGGAGCCTCTACGGGGCGTCCTGTGCCCCCCAAGGAGTGGGGAGCCCACCGGGGAAGCGCGAGGCGAGCAATGCTTGCCCGTCGCTGTCAGCCGCCGGAACCGGAAGTCGACTCCAAGATTCTGCTAGGTCCATAAGTACATGCCAGTTGCTAAGTGCCTGAATTTTGATCATATAATCACGGAGATACTGTGTCAGTTGTAAGTGTGAGTACTGATTGTAAGACACATTTTCTACACTATGGTAATTTTAAATGGTCATCAAATAAATGGCCATATGTCAAGGACTACCTATATTTATATGTACAATGTCTAGGATGAAGATGGAACTGGTTATGGAAAAGTAAAAAAAAGATTTTGTGGAGGCTTATCATTTCTGAAAGCTTTTCCAATTGTTTTCAGTTTTTCTGAATATATTTCTTAATAATAATAATAATAATAATAATAATAATAATAATAATAATAATAATAATAATAATAATAATAATAATAATAATAATAATAATAATAATAATAATAAATTTGAATTTATTAGCCGCTCCCTTTCCAGACAGGACTCGGGGCGGCGTACAATGGAGCATATAGAACATAAAACATGTGTACAAACACATAAACATACATATATACAAAGACACACATGCACGGAGGAGGTAACAAATTACATCACATTTAGACAGTTAAAAATCACCATTAAAATACCCCCAATTGTAAGAAACCCAATGTAAAATTAAAATTTAAAATTTAAAAAGACAGTCAGGAGGAGTAAGAAAAATTACGGTTGAGCCAGGCCAGATAATTGAAAGAGGTAGGTCTTCAGCTGTACACGGAAGGAGCGGAGATCGGAAGTAATCCTGATGTCACGGGGGAGGTCATTCCACAGGGCTGGCCCCATCACAGAGAAGGCTCTGCTCCTGGGTGTCGCCCCCCGACACTGTTTGGCGGACGGCACCCGGAGAAGTCCCTCTCTGTGTGAGCGAATTGGTCGTAGGGATGTGTGGGGCAGGATGCGATCCTGCATGTAACTAGGTCCTGTGCCATGAAGCGCTTTAAAGATCATAATCAAAACCTTGAAACGCACTCGGTAGACCACAGGAAGCCAGTGCAGCTCGCGCAGGAGAGGTGTTACAGGGGAGTATCTAGTCCTCCCCATAATCACCCGCGCGGCCGCGTTCTGGACCAACTGTAGTCTCCGAGTGCATCTCAAGGGAAGCCCCATGTAGAGAGCATTGCAGAAGTCCAGACGAGACGTCACTAGCGCATGGGTGACTGTGCGTAGGGCATCCCGGTCCAATAAGGGGCGCAATTGGCGCATCAGGCGAACCTGATGGAACGCCCCCCTTGCCACGGCTGTTACATGGTCATCCATGGACAGCCGGGCATCTAGCAGGACGCCCAAATTGCGCACCTGTTCCATGGGGGCTAGTTGCACGCCCCTGATGGCCAGAGATGGAAGCAACTGGTTGAACCGGGAGGCCGGAAGCCACAGCCACTCCGTCTTGGAAGGGTTGAGTTTTAGTCGGTTGCCATCCATCCAGACCCGTACGGCCTCCAAACACCGGGACATCATTTCGACGGCCTCATTGGGGTGGTTCGGGGTGGAAATGTATAGCTGAGTATCATCAGCATACAGATGATATCCCACCCCAAAACCACGGATGATCTCGCCCAGCAGTTTCATGTATGTGTTGAACAGGAGAGGCGAGAGCACCGATCCCTGTGGCACTCCACATGTGAGTGGCCTCCGGGTCGATCTCTGCTCCCCTGCCAACACACGTTGCGTCCGGTCAGAGAGGTAGGAGCCAAACCACCGTAAAACGGTGCCCCTGACTCCCAGCCCCTCTAGCCGGTGCAACAGGATACCATGGTCGATGGTATCGAACGCCGCCGAGAGATCTAATAGGACCAGGATAGAGGAACAACCCCTATCTCTGGCCCTCCAGAGATCATCAACCAATGCGACCAAGGCCGTCTCCGTGCTGTGCCCGGGTCGGAAGCCGGACTGGCGCGGGTCTAGATAATCATTTTCCTCCAGGTGACGTGGGAACTGTTGTGCCATCACACTCTCTACAACCTTCGCTAAAAAAGGAAGGTTGGAGACTGGACGATAATTGACTAGGTCCGTTGGGTCCAGGGAAGGCTTCTTGAGCAGGGGCCTCACCACCGCCTCTTTCAAGGCGGCCGGTAGAAACCCCTCACCCAACGAAGCGTTCACTAGGCCCAGGAGCCAGTCGCGCGTAACCTCCCAGGATGCCAGTACAAGCCAGGAGGGACACGGGTCCAATAAACATGTGGTGGGTTGCAGACGTCCACGCAACCTGTCCAAATCCTCGATGGCAACCGAGTCAAACTCCTCCCAAAGCGGTCCCTCAAGACTCGCCACGGGCGTCTCTACTGGACCACTGAAAGGGGCCCATCCCATCCGGATTTGAGCGACTTTGTCCTGTAGATATTTCCCAAACTCCTCTGCTCTGCCCTGTAAAGGGGCTTCCCGCGGTCTCTCAAACAAGAGGGAGCGAGTCACCCGAAACAGGGCGGCAGGGCGGTTATCTGCGGACGCAATAAGAGCGGCGCAATGTTGACGTTTGGCCGCTCTTAATGCCACAAGGTACGTCCTCAGGTAGGCTCGTGCCTGTGCTCGGTCAAATTCGGAACGGGAGGATCTCCAACGACTCTCTAGGCGTCTCTTGTGGCGTTTCATCACCCTTAGCTCCTCGGTGAACCAAGGGGCCAGGGTGGTTCGCCGCCGCAGGAGAGGCCGCAAAGGCGCCACCCGGTCTAGGGCCCCGGTAGTCGCACTATTCCATGCGTCTACCAGGTCCTCCACTCGGGGGCGGGTCAGGTCCACAGGAGGTGGCCCAAGCTCCGTCTGGAACCTATCTGGTTCCATCAGGCGCTTGGGGCGGAACCATCTAATACCTTCCGGTTCCGCCTCCTCGCAGCGGGGGGTAGCACCAGGGAAGTCAAGCCGGAGAAGTGAGTGATCCGACCATGACAGGGGAATAATAGCTGGATCCCCTATTCCCAGATCACTCGTCCACTGGCCAGAGACAAAGACAAGGTCCAGCGTGTGGCCTCCCTCGTGAGTAGGGCCCTGAATTAACTGGGTCAGGTCCATGGCTGTCATGGAAGCCATGAACTCCCGAACCCCCTCAGACGCTTCTCCCATCGACGGCAGATTAAAATCCATCACTAAAAGTTTGGGGGTCTCAACCGCCACCGATGAGATCAGCTCAAGGAGTTCAGGCAGGGCCGCTGATGTATAGCGAGGAGCCAGGTATACTATCAGCAGGCCCAACTGCCTCCCTGGGCCCCATCTCACGACAAGGGACTCACACCCGGATGTCTGTGGCACGGTGAACTCTCTCGGCTCCAAGTCTTCCTGGATAATCACTGCTACCCCGCCGCCCCTTCCCTGGGCCCGAGGCTGGTGAAATGCTCGATAACCTGGCGGGTTATCCCTCGTGGCCCAACCAGGTCTCGGTTATTCCTGCGAGGTCCGGCTCCCCCTCCAAAATTAGATCGTGGATGAGGGGGGCCTTATTAACAACGGACCTCGCGTTGCATAACAGCAGTCTCAGGCCTTGGGTCTGTAGATCCTGACCACCTAGTATGCAGGGGTTGGTACAAACGACCGGGAATGACCAAAAACCCCGGTCTCCCAACCGACTACGCGCTCTTAATCTGTCCTCGCACCTGCCCCTCCCCACGACCATTGGTATCAAAGAGCCCTGCACAGGAATGCTATCTTCCCTCTCCTCCCCCACTCCACTCCCTCCTCCTTCGACCACACCAAGGTGCCTGGCTCTCCCATCCCTCCTGTCTTGTTCCCCCCCCATCCCTGTAACCCCTTACAATTTTTAAAAAACAATTAATTAAAAAACCCCTCAACGAGCGCTTAAAATGTTAATGATACATTTATTCTAGATAATGAAACCGGAGAAGCCCTTCAGAATGCTTACAATTTCTGTGGTGCCCTTGCAAGTGTAATTCTTCGAAGTTCTACAAATCCTATTGACCCAGTAATATTGCAAGTAAGAATGTAATGCTTTATATGTAAGAAATTATTATTATTACATTTATTTATTGTTATTATTTATTTATTTATTGGCATTTAAAATATTGGCAGCCAATGGTCTTTTACGTAAATTGTTTCCAGATCCTGTCTGATTAGCATCAAGACTATGCTGAAATGCAAATACTAGAAAGATCAGAATAATGTATATTAATATTTGCACAATTTCTATCAGAAATATAATTTTTAATTGATATAGTTTAGAAACACAATTTGATTGCTTCTTATATTTTTATCTAAAAACTGTTACATCCAGTCCAACCAACCCTTATTATGGCCTTTAGGTCAGAGAGAGCAGCAATAAAATGCATTGATCTGTAATTATTATTAACAAAATTTAAAAATATATAAATGAAATGATATAAAATACATTATTATAGTACATTTAGCAGTGGCAATCAGAAAAAAAATGTGCTAAACTTTAACTATAAATAGGACAGTATATAGAGAGGACAACAAATAACAGCACAAAATTGGGCAACCTGGAAAATATGACAGAGTTCTGATCAGATAGGAGCAATGCCAGTAAACATACTTTCTACCAGACTCCTTTTTTCTAAAAAAAAGATATAATTATATCTTTTGAGATTACCAGTACAGCAAAGGAGCTTAAGCTTTTCACAGCGTCATATTTACACAGGCGTAATGTTGCTGAAAAGGAATGTTTTATACACAGAACTGCAGAACTGCCCTCAACCTGGTCAAGATGAAAGCCCCGTGTAATTTCAGAATTCAGACCAGGCTGAAGAGATATAAGATGATGGCACATGCCGATTTGAGAAGAATTTAGGGTATAACTGTAAGATTAGATACGAAGCTTAAAGTGGTGTGAAAATCACTATCCCAGATACGTTGTTTAAGACATTTTCAATCCTAATGGACATAGGCTTTTAAAAGAGTCAAAAGAGTCTTTAGGACTGGAGTTTGCTAATGGCTTTTGTTAGCCAGGTTGATTTAAAACAATCTCTGAGAATCAATCAAGCCAGACCCATAGATGAAAAGAAATCAATTTTAATCAGCGATTAAGGAAATAGACAGTCTCTGGCACCCACAGTAACCATATCTGCCTATAATCTTGATGCATTTTGGAACTGCAAGTATTCCTCTTGTAAATTTGGCTGGACAGTTTACAAGATATTAAATTGTAAAAATATAAATTTAATAAAGAAGCCAAGAGATGACCTGAACCAAGAAAAACATTGAAAGCCGGAAGAATAAAATGTTCTCCTATTTGAATAGAAGAATTTTATGACAACTCTGGGCCTATGTTCGGCTGTGTTATTGTCAATAAAAGAAATGCATGCTCCATCAGCTATATCATAAAGTTTTACATTAACTTATATGTAAAATAAAGGACAACAGTAGTAATGATAATAAATCTCTCTTTAAGCATTACTCAGATCAACATTTTATTGTCTAAACCTGTTGAGAAAAAACAGGTGGATTTATCAAGAAAAAATATTTGGTCTGACTTTTAGTTTTTGTAATGTTTGACATTACAATGTTTGCCCTCTGAGAAGTGAATTTCATAGTTGTTTTGGGTTTTTTTTAAAAAAAATAAAATGATTTTTCTAAAAGAGCAATCAGTAGGTTATAATTTTAATACCATTTCAATTGAATTATTTTATTATATCCACCACAATTTTAAGACACTTGGCTATTTACAACAATTACAAACATTTTAATAAAATATCCATGGTGGAAACAAAATATTTAGATTCTAAAATCAAAATAGTATAATATATTATCTGATTATGCATCTGAAAAATAAATGCAGATAAATCTAATGCAAACAGTTATACTTTCATTGATTTTATTTAACAGAGTATTCAACTGCTACAGAAACTGACCTACAATGCAAGAACATTGCAAGCCAGTGCTAATATTGAAGACTTAATTTCTTTCCTAATGCTTCGCATGTAAGTTTCTTAAATGCAACTGTTAAATAAATCTGCACTTATAGGCACATTTATATCCCTGAATGTTTCAGTTCAGTTATTCTGTGTAACTTAACCCATGCAGTCTTGAGATGCATGGAAATATGTGACAACTGAGTTTAATTTGGAGGCATATTGGACTGCTTTCTAGAAGTTTAGACTAGGCTTTCTAATTGGAGATGTACCTGCTACACTAGTGCAAGAAAGGGAAAATACTTTATCCTTGTATATTAATACCTACTTTCCTTTGAGCATTCCTCATGGTTACTATCAGTGTGGTCTATCCAGTGGTGGGTTGTGGATTCTGTTCCAGCCGGTATGGTTGGAACGGGCTTGCCGGCATCCATGTGGGCGCGTGCAGCCTGCGCATGCATCTTGGCGCTTCTGCGAGCCTCTGCAATGCTCCAGCTGCTCAGTGGGGCATCATGCAGGTGCTGTACGCGCTGAAGATGTAAAAGGGTGGTAAGGGCGGGCAGGAGAGCCCTACGGAGCACTGTACCAGAACGGTATCCGGTGCTCTGGGCTGGCTCCAGTACGCCTGTACTGGGGCGTAACGCCTGCAACCTACCACTGGTTCTATCACAAGATTTTGAACATACAAAGCTTACCTTAAGCTTTAGAATAATACTTGATTGCTAAAATTCTTGCTATTTCTGTCATGAGAGTTTCAAGCATTATTTTATGCTCACCTTGGTGGGTAATTTTAAACTAGGAACTTCACCATATGTCCCCTAGATATTTGATTATAGGGATTGCCTATTGGAAACATACTACTAGATTTAAAATTTGCTGAAGAAGCAGAAGCTGGAGAAGCTTCTTGGATTGAAACATCTTCAAAGAAACACAAGAAAGTCCAGTTGTCTCTACAGTTATCCTATAGAATATACAATAGGAGCCAGCTGTCCTTAACATTAGTATATAACCTTGATGGCGAACCTATGGCATACATGCTACAGGTGGCATGCGGAGCATTTGTCAGGGCACACGAAATGTTTCCCTGTCAGCTGGCAAGCGCGCATGCGTGCGCTGGCCAGCTGACTTCGGCCTTCTTTTGAGGTCATTTTTGGCCTTCTGGAGGCTTCCTTGAAGCCTTTGGCGCGTGAAAAATTAGCCCTACAGGAAAACCGGAGGGTCAGGAACGTACTTCCGGTTTACTTGTAGGGTTGTTTTTTGCCCTCTGAAGCCTT